>NC_026661.2:2280289-2606045 GCF_000004075.3 Cucumis sativus | reverse complement strand
TGAACATGGGCCATTGGATATAACAGAGATTACCATCAACCATTACTTTGGGATGAGGACATAGTCATGAAACCATGTGGTATATATTTTAGTACAATAATTTTACATACATGATTGAGCTTACGTCCTTAAAGATTAGGAATCATGCCACTAAATCAAACTAATTTTAGTCACACATAACTATATATAATAGAATGGACTAAAATACCTAAGAAATCGAATTAAAACAATTACATGATTGAAAAGAAATAAAACAGTAATTTAAAATTAATATTGAATCTAAAATTTGAACGAAAATGAATCTAGTTGTATGATAGTTTACATGGCCTTCCTCACTCTATAATAGGTGGTTTGAATGTCCATTGCCACAATTTGCCACGATTATTGTGCGAACAAAAAAAAATAGCTTTTAATGAAAACAATTAAAGTTTTATTTCAAAAATACTATGAGTTATTATATAATTTTAAAAAATCTATCATTAAATCAGAATTAAGTTAAAACATAAAATTACACCAAATTTTACTAAATTCTAAAATAAAAAATTGTGCTTGAAATATAATAAAACAATAACCAATCAAATAATAAAGTGCAGTTGTCAATTAACATATATTAAACATTTTAAAATATCTTCAAAATTTTCAAAATTTTAAAATTACGTTTAAAAGCTTAAACAAGAAAGATATTCTAGTTGTTATATAGCACAAGTCATTAATATTTTTTACTTCTCTATTTTTTTTCTAACCTCTTCTTCAATATAAATAAATAAATACATATTGCACGTTTTAGTAAGGTATATTGAATCTAGTAAGAAAAAAAAAACCAATGAAAAACATCCCGAGATATTAGGACTAGTTGTATGTTTAGTTTAGTCTATATCAATAGCCAAATACATTTTTTCATTTGACTAATAATTGTTTGAACATATTTTAATGATAAATTTTTATTTTTGGAATTTGATAAGATTTTGTGAAATTTTATGGTTTAATTTAAGATTTAAGTTATATTTTGGATTCTGAAAAATTTAGTGTAAAAATTGGAACAATGAAAGTATTCTTTAACTTTTGTTTTTAAAATTCAAGAGTATTTATGAAATTTTTCAATAGTTTCAGATAATCTTTAAACAAAACGTTAAACAATTTCCATTCGAAACCCAAGGGAAGCTCAAGCCAAAAGAGGAACAAAAAGGTCTACATAAGTATATGCACTTTCCTAAACAAAATGTCAAACTATTAACTTACGAAGTCAACCAACCAAGCTCCTGGAGTTTCACCAAAGAAGAAACGATCATCGGACCGAGCTCGTCACTATCATCTTTTGCAACCTTTAGAGCCACACTCATTCAAACACTAAGAATACTACACACATTCTTGAGTATATATATTAGAAGAACGAACTTAAAAAAAATACAATCACATATTCACAACATAATTACCCTCAAGGGATAAGTCTTTCAATCTAATAATTTAGACATTAGAGTATATTTGACTTAGTACCACGTTGATGTAAGTATTCTTGCACATGAGATGGAATACTCACATCAATGTAGTACCAAATCAAATACGAGTGTTTAAAGACATGCGATTAAGTTTTCTATCCCAACGACGTACAAAATTACGCAACAAATATGATCATCTAAATATCAATATTAAGATATATACATTAAGAGTGAGAGGATTAAAATATTGATTGATTAATTGTAATATACCTTACATATCAAGTACACATGGAGGTCATCCTTTCCACTTCTAAGCTCCCGTTGTCAACTCTTCAAATTAATTATTTCCACATAAAGTTTTAACTTCATTAAGTCACTTCAAAATCCTTCATTATAAAAAAATAATAATTTAGAATTATACTTTTCCCATTCCAAAACGTGAGAGAATAGTTTAATACTTTTTAGATTCAATCACAAATTTTCGATTTTGGGACTTTCATCAACTTAATTGAAAAATTGTTTCTAACAGCTATTTCAACCCTAAACAAATTTTGTGTTAATTAATAAATCATAAAACTTTTTTAAAAATGGTCATTATATTTTTAAAATTTTTAAATATAACAAAATAAATTAGAAAAATATTTATAAAATATAACAAAATTTAGATTCGATTTAATAATGTGCATGAATATATATTAAAATTTTTATTATATTTATAAATATTTTTAACCCGTTTTCATTCTTTCAAATAAATTTATTCAAATTTTTGCTCAAACTCATTTCAAGATTAATAAAACATACCAACTATTTATATTTATGATAAAAAAAACTACAAAAAAAAAAAAAAAGGGCAAAAAAGAAAGTTATTAAGCTTGATCTTGCTATAAAATATCAATTTTGTCTTGACGTACCGTCTCAAGTATCAATTTTAGAAAAATAACTTATCTAATAGATATAAAATTATAGGACTTTAAATTTATTTTTTAGCCTACTATATCCATAATTCATAAATCTATTTGACATGATATTTAAACATTTTATTTTTTAGCATACTATATATATAAAATCTAAACTTTCAACATTTTATTTAGTAACGTAGGAGCAACCTCTTATTCAACGCCAACGCTCCTCCATTATTTATTTATTATTTGCAATGTTTTTCTTTGAAACAATTTAGTTCTTTTATTTTTTAAAATTAAACTTATTCATTTCAATTTTTTGTTTTTCGTTTCTTTCTAAAAAATGTTTTTGAACTTTTTTATTAAAAACAAAAACTATATTAGTTGATTTTATTTTCTTTGTTCTTTTTAAAAAAATAAAAAGTATTTTTTAAACTTTTTCTCATTTTCAGTTTTCATTTATAATTTTAAAAACAAGTATTTGGTTTTAAAAAACGCACTTAGTTTTTAAAAACTATATAAAAAAAGATAAACGAAATGAATTACTAAATAAATACGTAATATTTGTTATTTAATTTTTCTAACTTAGTTTTAGAAAGAGGAAAAATTGGTATGGATATAAAATCTAGAAATTATTTAGGAGATATAACAAAAAAAACTTAAATATGTTATAAAGAGTTTCATAGAGATTTTTTTTATAATTTTTTTTTGGAATTTGACTAAATATTCAACTCTTCCGTCTAAAAAGTTGAAAATCACCCAAATAAATAGAGAGAAAATAGAGATTCCAATAAGTTAAATTTTCTAAAACAAAAAACCCAAAGCTGCCTTTCATAACTATATATATATTTTTAAATTTGGAAAATAAGACCTTTTTTTTTTTCTGTGAATACTGCATAATGATTTACATTTTCATTCATTCATCAATTTACAATTTGCCATTTTTAAAGTACTTATATTATCTATGAAATGTTTTACTAACATATTATAATAAACCACTTTACGTATAATTGAAAAGAGTTAAAAAGAAAAAGATAACCCATCTCCACATGATTATATCCATTTTATACTTTTAATAGTTGTTTTTTCCTTTTTTGTTAAGCTTTCTTCAAAGGAGACTAAGAACAATTCTTTGTTTTAGTTTCAACTCTATACCATTTAAATATATAATAACATTATTCTGAATTGTATGATCAAGTGAATGTTGATAATTAATTAGGATATGAAAATGTCGATATTTTTAATAATTTCATAACTATTATTTGTATTGTCCATATTAAAATATTATGCAAGTATTCAAAATTATTAATTCAAAGTCTATAAAATCATTAAACTATATGTCTTACCACAACGTTAGATTTAAGTATGCTTTAGTGAATATAAGAAGTTGTATTTCCTTTCACACCTTGAGAAGAAGCAAAAGCCAAACATGTATTATTATTCAGCTTTCGTTTATTTTGTAGACCAAACATAGCACTTGTAAGCATAATAAAATACTATGTTGATAATAAATATTTTTTCTAAACTAAGTTAATTAGTTTAACTGTTTACGTTTAAATCTCTTATCATATAATTGTTGTACTAAAAATTATAAAACCAATAGAAGAGAAACACTTCTTTTTTGCTTTCTTCTTTTATGCCGATGATGAAAAGAACTTATCATGACCGACTAGTATTTGTTGACAGTCGAGGTTGATTTTGACATTTACTATATGGGTTGTAATTAGTTCAACGATGGTTTCGTGAGAAAATCGACTAGCTTTTGAAACTACTCCGTACTCTTGACTTTTCAATTAGATTACAATGAAAGAAAATAATTATTTTCTATTTTTAGAAATAACTCTATTCTAACAACGTGTGAAAACGTGAAGTGAAAGGAATTCTTCTATATATTCTTAATCTTTCCATCGTTCTCAGTAAACATTGTTTAGAGACAGCAAGAATGATTTTTTGTTTGAAATTTTTTATATAATAAAATATTTAAGTTATGATCTTCATACATAAAAAAAAATTAAGTGATTTGGTTAGATTCAAAAGAAATGAAAAATCATTTTTAAGGTGTTGAATTATTGTTTTGTTTGTTTATTCTGTCTTTTTGTTTTTAATTCTGTTTTTAAAAAATTGTTATTAAGAACATAAACCATATATGTAAAGTTGAGATATGTGGATGCATACGTGAATCATTCTTCTCCATATATGATTATTATAAAATTATGACAATCAAATTGTGACAAAACAAGCAGCAGAAAAAAATTAAAACAATTATTAAATCTACCTCCACGTTTGAAGAAAAAAATTATTCAAATGTTGATTAGGGTACTTTTATATATAGAAAGAAAGAAAAGAGAGTTGAGATATTGAAAAAAAATACCACTAAAAAAATAGTGAATTAATCCTATGAAATACCAATAAATAATTGATAAAAGGGTTTTGATTTGAAGGTTGAAAGTTAAGATTATGTTTTAATTTCACTGTTCCCATCAAACAATTAATAATTCAAAAGAATTGATTTAGTTTAGTTTTACGACTTTTGTAGAGACAATTTTCTTGTTTTAAATGATTATATCTAATAATAATATTAATAACAAAAAAGACTTATGAATAAGACAGATATATATATATATATGTATATGTATTATATATACAAGGTTAGAAAATAACTATAGTTATCCACATATTATTTTTTTAGATTAAAATTTCATTTTGGATTTTAAATTTTGTATCCTAATTTAGTTTTTAAACTTTTGGAAAACGTAGGTTTTAGTTCTTAAACTTTTAGAAAAGCTTATCCTGCCATTAGAATTAATAATTAATTTTTTAACAAAATAAATAATTATGTGTAGTCTAGACTCAATCATATTACTTAAATTAATTAATAATCAACATATATTGTTAAATTGTTTTGTAAATAATTTTTTATGTCAACTTACAAATATAATCAATACATTTATCGAATAAACCTAAAACCTAAATTTTGTTCTTTTTCTTCCCTCTAAAACTCAAGTCTTTCACATCTCCTATCCGACTCTCCCATTGTTTACTACTTTCTTCTTTTTTTTTTTTTTCAAATTGAAATCTAGAAGAGAACGTTGTTCGTAGACTAAAACAAATAGAACATACATATTAATATTAATATTCATGACAAGGTAAAATAATGACAATAGGAAAAATAAGTACAACTCAATGCTTCCAAATGGTGACAATCAGAAGTTTGAAAGCTAAGTGACTTTATGAATTCTCTTATTAAAAATCAATTTATCATTTGGTATCTAAATTAAAATCTTAGATTTTGAAAGGTGGTCATCCTATTTGACAACCTAATCTCATCTATATATATTAAAGTTTGATATGAAGAATTAAATTATGATATTTTTCAAAATCCAAGAACTAAACAGATTTTTTTGGAGTTTCAAAATCCAAATAGAATGGACCAAAATAAAAATAAATTTTTTTTTATAACAAGCTTGTTGTAATTGCCTCCTTTTTTAAAACAAATAGTTCTTATCACGAATGAAGCCCCTTTTTTTTTTCTTAATTAATAAACATATATAATGATTAAATTTCCTTTCATATCGTTCTTAAATTATTGGAAAAACATCCATTTATATTTGTAGCCTATCAATCAATACCACAAACTAATATTATTTATATTTTCTCTATCATGTGTTCTATTTCTCTACCACATTTCTCTTTTTTGACCCAATCATACATATCTATTTGAGATGATAGTATGTGAGACTTAAAACATTCAAAATATTAATATTTATAATAGTATTTTTAAAAAAATTTATAAATATAGTAAATTTGATGTAGCAGATATTGATTTATTAAAGATAAATTTTTCTATATTTACAATATTTAGAAAAATGTTACTATATATTTAATTATAATTATTTAAAAGAATTGCTATCTTATATAACTACCTATGTAAAAATACTTTATGAGAAGTTCAATCAATTTACATTATGGAAGAGAAATCAGTAATGCATAAATGATGATTTTGACTAATACATAAAAACAAAGTTGGAAGAGATGTACACATGAGTATGAATACTTTTAAACATATCAATATTTCATAGTTGTGACACATGTGAGAAAAACAATTCACCAAATTGAGCATATATTTGTCATTTGAATAACAAAAATGACAAATATATATACCAATGCTCTAATCACTAAAACAGTATCACGTCATGCCATTACAAAACAAGTTTGTTGAGGGTAGTGATTCCGCAATAACTTTCTGTATCAATGAACTTTAGTTCTGATTTTATGGTAATCACATATATGGGCATCACTTCTTCATTACTTAGTGCTACTTCCACACTCTTTACCATCTGCCAAAATTCTTCAACATCTTTTCATTTAAATTCATTCTGCTACCTTTTTAAACAGGCATAACTCAATTGTAAAAAAACCATTGAATAAGATTAGATGTTGAAGAATTTGGCTCTGCGCTCTACACCATCTGTTGTTGGCCACAGCTATGCCTTTCTTCCATCGGCTATCTTTGTCAACTGCTGCAGTCTTGTTACTTTTCTCTACCTCAATTTGTTTTTTCTTTTTCCCTATCTCTCGCTTCATTCTTCAAGACGAATATGAAACAAAAGATAATTAGAAATACAGATTTAAAATATTTGCAATATTTACAAAATATCAAATATGGGTGACATATAAAATTGCAGGTTCAAATTATCATCTTAGTATATATCTTATTAGTTGTTATAACATTTTATTTAATTAAATGTAAATTAGGAAATAGGACATTTATTATCATCATTGTTCAAACCATCACAATTAGTCTTGAAATAAAATAAAAAAAGTGATCACTTTATTTATTTATTTATCTAGGGATATAATTGATGTACTTTCTCTCAAATCCTTAAGCAACAAAAACCATTTAAAAAAGTATGCAAAAGTCAAGTGGGGATTAAGTTTATATTCAAAAGTCACCCTCAATAATATATAAATAGGAACCAAAAAACACCTAACAGAAAACCACAAAATACTTTGATCAACATTCTTTTCCTTTCTTTGCAGTATCGATGGCTCAAAACAACATTCCATCCATTTTAATTTTTTGCCTTGCAGCCTCCATTTCCATGACCTTGCTTCTTTCAGCTGAAGCTAAAAGAACCAGGTTCACCATTTACCTCCAAGACTATGCTTTTGGTCCTAACACCACCTTCTTCCCCATCGCCGGCCTCCCTGGCTCAACACTCAACTTCACCGACTTCGGAACGCTCTTCGTCACCGACGATTCGATAACCACAATCTCAAATGAGGGTGCCCCAGAAATTGGTCGAGCTCAGGGGATCTACGTTGTTACAGATAAGGGCGGGAAAAACCTCCTCGTCCTCTTATCCTTTGTGTTTACCGGTGGAGCCTTCAACGGGAGCAGCATAGAGATCCAAGGGACAAGTAGACAATTTGAACTAATTAGAGAACTTCCAGTTATTGCAGGGACAGGTAAATTCCGTTTGGCAAGAGGATATATTAGGACTGACAACTTTTTCTTCGATCCAGAAAGAGGATATTCCGTTATCCAAGTAAATGTCACCTTGGTTTGATAATTCTACCCAATAAATTAAACTTCCTTGGGGTTCAATGTTTGTGTGTTTGGGTTTTATGAATCATTGTTTTTTCCTTTTGCTCGTATTTTTTTTTTTTTGAATAATCAAGGAGTTAATATGAAGGATCTCCACGTTAATTAATGTTTAACATGTATTTGTTATGTGACGATAGTCATTTATTGTAATGTTTTATAGTTTGATATTCATGTATTATGACTAATCAATTTCTTAAAAGTTATTTCAAAAATTCCTTTTATATTTTCTTCTTCTTAATCTCTCTCCTTTTTTCTTTTCCAACTTTGCTCTTATCCATTTGTTACTTCAAATAATACTATTATGTGTTTTTTACATGCCTAAGATATATTGTAGTGATTAGTAAACAGCTGGATGATATTAGGTTCCAAGGGTGAAAAAAGTTAATTAATATTTTTACTAAATCTAAAAAAAAAGTAATGTCCCTAAATTTCACCTAAACGTCACAATTGGACGTATTTAAACGAATGGCAGTACTAAGTTACATTATCGTAATTTAAACTATTAAAAGTATACTTGAAAAACATATAATATATATCTATTAATTGATTTTTTTTTTCTGTTTATATATGTTTTTTTAGAATTTTAGACAATTCAAAAAAAACAAAAGATACATAAATTTTGCATAAAAGTAATTATGTCACACGTGAGGAAAACAATTCTCACCAAAATAACATATAACTGAGCAATAATAAAATGGTTGAGAATAATTAGAAAAATGACAAATATATACAATGCTCCAATCTATATAGTAACAACATAAATCAAGTTGTTTAAGTGTCGTTAGGTTGACATAATTACTGTATGTTTTGACTAGTGACAATATTCGAACTACTTCTTAAATGCTATTTTCACAAGTTTGTTTTGGCAAAATTTAATTAGATACATATGTTAGGTCATGAGTCATGACCTATCTCCATCTAATAGATATAAAATTGAATTTTTATGTTTTTTTTAAGATGATGGTAAGTTTCTAATTTCTAGTTTAGTAGGTCCATAAAATTGAGGTGTTTTATATACTTACTAATTTTATTAATTGTTTACTTACGGCTTTAGGTATAATTGAAAAGTATATTATTGAAAAATAAGATGAAGTAACAAGTAAACCATCACCACATGATTCTATTTCCTTTGCAAATCACCGTTCTATAAGGAGACTTGGACAAATTCTCTATTTGAACAGTTTACTAATTTCAACTCTGAACTATCGAAACATATAATAACATTATCCTGAATTACAAGTCATATTCTACATAGTTGATTAAATAGGGATAGGGAAATATTGTTGATAATCAATAATTACATAACTATTATATTGTGGCACTTGCAAAAGTGGCAAACAAAATACACTAGTTTACATTCTTATAGCCCATACATATATATTTTTTATGAAAGAGTAATGGAATTAAATTAACATACTTTATATAACTAACAGGGAAACGACTGCAATATGCGTAAGCAAATTCTCATTAGCATTTCCTATATCTCCAAGTCTTCTGAGCAAATACGACTGCTTGCCTTCCAAATTGAGGAGAGGAAGTTGTGACGATTGAGTTCATCTGAGATTATGCTGGTGTTTAATTTAATCTATTGTCAATTTTGCGTTTTTGATCTCATAGTCGTTGTTTCCCACTTGAATGTTAATGTAATTTCGCATCAGTTGATGCAGTGTGACTGTTAAGAATGTTGGTCCATTTCCTTTCTTTATTCTTTTTTGTTGAGGTGGGCTGTTTCGGTTCTCTATTATTTTCGGCTGGTTGTTTGGATTTGGTCCTATTTTTCGGGTTGTTGATGGGCTGCTACGCTTGGGCAAGTTGGGTTTTGGTGGTGTGCAGAATATTGAGAGTGTAATTTGAAGAAACAAAAAGCGTGGTTTTGACGTTGGTGAACAAGAGATTGCTGTGAGTTTATCTCCGAAGACAAAAAATTTCTACGACTATGTTTTAAGAGTTTTTTAGTCAATAGATCATATATGATCAAATGGGAGCCTGACAGAATTACTGCATGGGGACTTCGGATTAAGGGGAGTGTTTCTCTTATTATTCTTGTGGCGATTGTAAGTGATTGTTCTTCTGATTCGTGTATCAATATATCAGTATAGCTATGTACCGCATGTTGAATATTTATTATGATGTTTGTACTTTAATTCATAACTATGTAATCATGAATTATTTCTCAAGGTAATATATGATCTCTAACTATCATGGTCCGACATTCGATGTAGGATGATGTGTATCGAAATGGGCTGCCAATGGTGTTTTAATTGTTACTTTTGTTATTTGTTACTTTAGTTGTTCATTTCATTATCCTTATCTCAAGGCACCAAGTTAATTGAGTCTTCGCTGTTCCACTCAATCATCGATAATGAAGGATCTAGCTACGACTCGCAGTCCAACACCTTTGGTTCTTTCCCCAGCCCAATTGAACATATTATGATCACATTGGATTTTTTATATCTGGTTTTTGGTTGGTGCTCTGTAATCGGACCTTTATCCAATGTGGGTGCTATGGTTCGGGATATTTTCAATGGTCAGATAGCCGAGTGCATTGGTAAAAAAGGAGTAAGATCCATCGTGGAATCATTTTCCATTTAGTATGTCTTATTCAGTTTCCATTGGTTCCCATTATTTATTGTTTTTGGTTTATTTAAGTCTGTTGAAATATAAACTTGATTTTGATCAAGTTAACCATATTTGGGCTGGGTCCAAATAAAAAGTAGTAATTACTATATATAAAATTCTATATTAATGGTAGGAGATATTTAAAATAGAAATATATAAAAAAAATACGACATAATTATAGAGAATATTCTGGTCGAACTCATAGTAATTACAAATATGACTCAAATCCTTTTAATCTAAATGAATGAACCTACCCTCTTATTAATCTCTTTTAAATTATTGGACTAACTTTATATTGGAATGTTTTCGAAATTCAAGAGAAGAAAGGTTTAGGCACAAGTTTTCACCTGAAATCCAGAACAAGTTGGTTATATAACCCTTGCAAAAGAAAAATGTTTTAAATATTAGATAAATTATTCTACACAAGTGTTAATTAATGTATAAACTTATCATAATACTTAAATTCTTAAGTGGCTTAATGTTAGAAACTTAGCTAACATGTTTGGGGATGATGAGCGTGCTAAGGGGTGTCTATCTAGTGTAGATGTCCGGGTGCACCTACCGACGTATCATATCGTATACTTTATAAAAAAAGCAACCCTCCACCCAACCAAAATATAACCTAAATCAACCATTCTTAACCTCATTCAACACATCCAAAGGTTACCCTAACATAATTGAAAGATAACAATATTTCAGAACTCAAACATAAAATTACAAAGAAATTGAAAATAAAAACAAAACAAAAGCACGTACAAATACATCTACAAAACTACTAAAAAGAACAATACATGAATCGATTAGAGATTAAAAAACAAACATAACTTACAACCTTTGTCGAAGGAGAGGGGGGCTGCTTTAATTTCGAGCTATGGAAATAGGGGAGAAGGGAGGCAGCGAAAGGAGAGGGGGAAGAAGGTCCAACATATGGAGAGGGGAAATAGATGGAATGGAGTCAAGATGCGGAATAAACAGAAGAAGAGGGGAAGAAGGTGATAGACAAATGGAGAGGGAGAAAATCAATCAGGGAAAATAATAGAGAGGAGAAGAAATGGACGACTGAAATAGGAGAGATGAACTCAGGGTGTGGAAAAAGTTTGTGAAGCGAAAATGAAAGGGGGATGCGATGGAACTATAAAGAAGAGGACGAGAGTTTATTCTTTTTTTACAGGAGAACTGTGGATCCATTAAAGTGGGGGCGTCGGCTGCTGTGGTATATATCCCCTAATGAGTCATTCGAACTCATCAACCATGCTTAAAAAATTGAAATTATTTTGATGTCTATGCCGATGGCTAAGCATACAATGTAGGTCGATGGACTAATCTCCCAACATGCTTCATACACTGTTGGGAGATTGATTCTATTGTCCCAAGTTGTTATCTCCTAACAACTTTTTTTCGAGTCCTTCTTTTCATGCGTGGGCAAATAGTTTCTTTTCTTAGTGTAAATTTATAAAAAAGAAAACTACCAAACAAGATCACCTCATCCTTAACACAAATAACATCTCAATTGACATTATTTTGCCCCATTTAAAGACAAATATATACAACGACGTCATAGACACTAGTGGATTTAGTGTAAGCCCAAGCTCAAACCCCCTCCACCTTTAACTTTGTGATATATATATAAATCGATTTTAATTTGTATCAATATCATTAGATGGTTCATTGATATAAATTTTTCTTTTCGTACCCTCACAACAAAAGAACAACATCTAATCTTAAACAATGTTGTACTATATGCACACCTCCTAATATATTAGAAAATATAAAGAGAAAAAAGGATTAGTTATACCAATTTTGAAATTCTGGTTGTGATGCCTTAAATTGTATGATTAAATCTTTAAAATCGTCTACCTTTACCTTCGTTTTCATAAGTTCCACCCAGGTCGTTGCATTTCTTAGTTTGCCTTCTCTCTTTTGTTGAATTTTTGCACCTTTCGTTCGTCAAGTTGCTCTTTTAATTCTTTTTTCTATTTCAACTATTTGCTCACTCTATTTTTCTTTTTTTTGTATGAATGAAATCGATAGAGACACTTACAAAAAAATGACAAAACAAGTTATAATAATTAAGTCTATAACACACATAAATATTAGTTACAAAAATGACAAAAACAAAGCCAACCTATACCTATAAAATCTTGGATTTTATTATTTTTTACTATATTTGCAAAATCACAAACCTTAAAAATATCTTTACCAAATATCTAAATTAGTTTACCACCCAATATAATTTTCGGAATCGATACTAGCTAGCCTTTTTGTTGTCATGTTGCTCATAGCTCCTAAACTGCTTGCTTTACATTAAGAAATATATGGTGTATAAATGAATTTCCGCGAGACAAAAAAAGTGTACATTTCCCCATTGATGGGACACAAGTAAGAGGCATAAACTATCAGCATCACAAACCCTAAAGACAAAGCTTTATAATTTACACCATAACCCTCTCAAAACCAAAAGCATACAATGTTCGCTTTTTGGGGATTCTATTGTGTCTCAAAAAGAACTCTTTTGTGTGGATATATGCTGTCATGAATTTCTCTCAATTACATTCCCTAAAAGCTAACAAAGAGACGTCTAAGAGGAGGATTCAATTAAATCTCAATTTTCAACAAAATCAGCTGCTTATTTCATGAACTTTCTTCAATTTGGATTGTCAATTAATTCTCCTCTCCTATAAATTTATCACTGCACCCACACACACATACACATCAATTGACTACATTTATCTCTTTTAATTCTAATGTCAAAGTGGGCATTATATATATATATATAGTTCTTGAAGAGTCGTATACAAGTAATTAACTTGTAAATAATCTATCTCTATCTGGTCCATGAGAGTAGGATATACTCTACAAATCCTCCATGGTTAAGTTGCTATATGGCTTTCCAACTTGTATATGTTGAATTAAACATCATTCCATTTATGGAGATTAGAGAGAGCTTTTGAGTAAATATTTTAAGAAGACAAAAATATGGACATTCAGAAGTAAATGCTATACATGATGGGAACATTTTCTTTCTAGATAATAATAATTTAATCCTATTTATTTCGTCATCCTTTCACATTAGGAAGTTACTTCCCTAGATAACCTTTTATTTTTTGATGTTATTGGATTTTTTTCATTTATGTTTATAAATATTGTATAGGACTATTTCATAATAGTTTTTGTTTGATTTTATGTTTTTTTTTTTATATATGCAAAAGTAATATATATTGACTAGACAATTAGATTTTTTTTTTAAAAGTCAGAAATTGTCCATCAAACTCTTACTAATAATAGCAATCAATAGCATAATTCTCAAATGGAAAGCTATCCATGAACGAACTATAAATGATGACAACAATTATTTAGCATTTAATTTTTAGAAACCAAAACCAAACTTTTGAAATGGTAGTTGAGCGTAAGTGTTTTTAGTCTTTTCCCAATTTTTATGCCATATATATATTTATATTTATATATGCAATTATTTTGTGCTTAAATGTGATTGATGCAAGTTGTCCTATATTTACTCCCCCAAATTTTGGTATTATTTTTTCACAATTTTTGCAAACATATGTTAAGTCAATTTCAAAAAACGAAAAAAAAAAAAAAAGTTATATTTTGGTTTACAAAAGATAGTTTATATATTTTTATAAATATTTTTCTAAGATACAATACTAACAAAAAAATAAATAAAAAATAAACACGCCCACTTAAATAATGCATGTTAATTAATAAGTTAAATGCACATAAATATATATATATATAGAATATATAATAAAAGAAATATATGGCTGAATTAACCCTAGAATAAACAAATATAGTTGGATCAAATGCTTTTCCTATTCAAATTTTGACAATTGATATCTAGTTTTGTAGTACAATGGAAGTTCCAAGCAATTTGTTTTCAAAAAGGAGGGTTCGAGGAACCTTGCTTCTTTGTCTTTTTTTATTATCATTCTTTCTCCCAACTTCTTTGCATGTGTTTTGTTTGATACAGCAATAACCCAATTATTCTGCTATGGAATAATAATATACACAAAAAGAAGGGGGAGTACGGCCAGGCCAGTTGTATAAAGGGAGCCAAATGGATCATCTTCTACCGAAATGAAAACAGACATTTCCTTTTCAAATTTTCTAAACCCTTTTTTCTTTTTTGGCTATGGCGGCCGCGGCCACTTTTCTTTTCTTTTCTTTTCTTTTCTTTTCTTCTCTCTCTCTCTCTCTCTCTCTCTCTTCTTTTTAAACTTCGTTGTCAACCAAGATCTAAGTTTCTTTTATTTCCATTCAAACAGCACGAGGAAGAATGAAACGAACAAAATTTCCAATTTAATGAAACCAAAAATTGACTAGAACCAATATTTCGCAAAAAGTCAAAAGGTATATGTGTGTTGTGTGCTATGGAAATGGAATAGTGCGTAGGAATTTCACTATGATATTCAGACAATGTGTGTATTACATTTTTCTTGTTCTTTCTATTTTGTTGAAAAAGAGAGTGTAAAATTGTCAAGTGGATCAAGCAAAAAATGAATTTAATACAAGATTATCTAAAAAGAGAATTACTATAGAACTTGTGGGGTGGAGAAGTTATGCTTCACATGTAACACCAAAAGATAATGTAGCTGTGTTAGACTTAACTTGTTGATATAATGTTTAGTTTGTTATAAATCCATTCATTTAAATGTTTAGATCAATTCCTGTTTTAATATAGTATTTAGAGCGAGAGGCCTTAAGTTTGAATAACCTTTGTAAAATCATATTAATTTGAATGAGAGATAATTGTAAATGCAAATTTTAGATTCTATATAATTAATTAAAAAATTACCTCTTTTCACAATTAGCATGGAAATTACCCAAATCTTCCCAATCTTACCATTAGTGGTGTGTTTGTGGCTTGGGTTCAACCACTAATTATTACTACTTATGAGACTCAAACCCATTGTTCCAACTGTAAATTTTATCAATTTTGGATTGAGTTGATCTTTGTTATTCGAGTCATTTATTTAAATTTTAGTTTGAGAAAAGAAAAAAGATAAGGCATAAAAACTTGGTTTTAAAAACTTTTTATACATGGAAGGATTAGGATGAAGGTTGACAACTCAATTTCAATTTATATAATGGAAATTTTATTTGAGAATAAATTTTTAAAAAACATTAATGAAATTATAAAACTAAAATAAATATTATAGGTATAATTGAGTTAATAATAAGATTAGGGTATTTGAGCTATTTTAATGAACCCATAAACTAATCCAATCCATAAGAGTTTGGATTTTGTTCGAATCATCGAATTTTTTTAACACGTCCTGCTAACGGTGGTTGGGCACTCATGGTAGAAAAAGAGTTAGACTACTCTAAACACTTGTTATAATCCCACAAAAATATTTATATATATACGTCAACCACTTAGCTTGTGTAAGACTTTTTTTTTTTCTGGTTAGAACAACCACTTGTTCAACTTTTAATATGGGAGAAAAGCAAAAGGTAAATATTTTGGCAATTTATTCCCAGAGATTTCTCCTTTTTCCACTCTTTTTGTTATGTACTAACTTTATTGTTTTGCTTTGGAAGAGGAGAAATGTTTTAACTTTCTAGATCATGTTTAAATAAGTATTTATAATTGCAAAAGAATTTTATAAACCCTTATATGTGAATGTCTTCTTTGTTTTTTATTCGAGATGTGAAAAAAAGTGAATCTAGCTAGAAATAACTGTGAAAGAAAAGAATGGTAAAAAGATGCATATATCATTAACAATTTTCTATACATACCAATGTTAAGATTCCATATTGACGTTAGGAATTAATTGATATTTTAATATCTTTTATAAATATCTATAGAATAAAGATAAAAGAAAATTATTGTAAATAAAAATTATTGGAAATATGTAAAAAGAAAATATAACAAAATTTTAGATTCTATAAATTATAAGTATTTATAAATACCCTAATAAGTTTTAATACGTTGTAAACTAACATTCTTTTGCCAATATTTGAGTAGCTCATTTGACGGAGTACTCTTACGTTTGAACAACTTGTAAGAAATCTCAAATAAATGACTTAACGTAAATGATATGTCAAAATGTATACTACCAAAATCACAACTCCATGCGTTTATGATATCAAGAAGAATCAACTAACATATTATAATTGTAAGGCAACCAATTGAATAAGGAAATGGTGAATAATTACATATGATACCCAATCTTGTAGTAAAAGCAAAATTAAAAGTGAGAGCGTCATACCATTATTTAAACACAAAGAACCATTGTGATCATATGAACTAATTTAGCCACTAACACTTAAGCTAACGCAACATTTTTAAATTGCACAATGTTGGAGAGAATGAATCTCAATATATCTCAACACTCAAAAAAGAAAAGGCAAAAAAAAAAACAAAAAAAACAAAAAAAAAACAAAGCTTCCCGTAAGCTATGAACCATCCTTCATTATATTGGTTGTTGAGTCTAGCTGTAAAGGATTCAAAACGAGTCAAGTTTTGCTCAAAAAGTCCAAAATGGCTACTCCTTGAACTAAAAGTACACCGCATGCAACACCTTTTATGTCACTCCCCAACATTCCTACTTTTTCCCTCAAATTTCTATAAAACCCCATTTCACAAGCCTTCAAATATTCATCAAAATATTTGATGATCTATGAAAATGGATCATCAAGATGAAGTTAAGAAACCATCCTTTTTCCTTCAACTCTTAGCCAAAGTTCATGCTGGTTATTTCAGAATCAGCATGTCCCTTTGTGGGCAAGCTTTGTTATGGAAAATCCTCAAACAACCAATTCAAAATGAAAATTCTTTAAGGAGAATCCTTCGTTTGTTACCCAATACAGCTTTCTTGTTGTTATGGTCATTAACTCTCTTCATTTTAGCTTCCCTTTCTTTGATATACATTTTAAGATGTTTCTTCCATTTCAAATTGGTTAAATCAGAGTTTTTACATAGAGTGGGTGTAAATTATCTGTTTGCACCATGGCTTTCTTGGCTTCTTTTACTTCAATCTTCACCATTTAAATCTCTACTTCCCAATCAAATTCTCATGTGGGTATTCATCATTCCAATTGTTGTATTGGATGTCAAAATCTATGGCCAATGGTTCACAAAAGGGAAGAGATTTTTATCAACTGTAGCTAATCCCAGTAGCCAACTTTCTGTGATCGGAAACTTGGCTGGAGCTCGAGCGGCGGCGGTGATCGGGTGGAGAGAAAGTGCACTCTGTTTATTTTCTCTTGGGATGGCGCATTATTTGGTGCTTTTTGTGACACTTTATCAAAGATTATCAGGAAGTAATACTCTTCCAGCCATTTTGAGGCCAGTGTTCTTCTTGTTCTTTGCAGCTCCAAGTATGGCAAGCTTAGCTTGGAGCTCCATTAATGGAGGATTTGATACATTTTCAAAAATGTTGTTTTTTCTCTCCATTTTTCTATTTGTGTCACTTGTTTCAAGGCCAGGGCTTTTTAGAAAATCTATGAGGAAGTTCAGTGTCGCATGGTGGGCTTATTCTTTTCCTCTATCGGTTCTTGCTTTGGCTTGTAATGAATATGCTAAAGAAGTTGGAGCTGAAGCTGCTCATGTTTTTGCTCTGCTTTTGGCTCTTCTCTCTGTCTTGGTCTCTCTGTTTTTGATGATTGTTACGGTTTTGAGGAGCCATTTGTTCATTCCCGAGATACCCACCGAGATCACTTCCGACAGTAGTAGTACCGAGCCATGAAGAATTCAAACTTCTAATCTCTTGATCGAAAATAAATGTATCATACAATTGATGTTGTATAATCACTTCATTTAGTGTATATTGATAAAATACAAAGTAATACTTAACTTTAATTGGTCGACCATGTTTTTCTTTTCTTTTTACTTGCTACTCAAATGAAAAAAATTGAGTAATTTTAAAAAATAGCACAAAATATACTAAACATTTATCACAACTATATTTTGCAAATAGTTTTATTTCTTTACTATATATAATAAATTTTCAAGACATGCTTTAATCGATGATAATTGATATTATTATCTTATAATTTTACTTTTAATAAAACGATAAGTTTAAACTCTAAACTATGAGATTCTAGTCTAAACTTTGAAATTAGTGTAAGTTTGTGTTTAACACGTTTACAAATAATTTAAATTTTTTAAATATTCATTAATTTGTTAAATATAAAAGTTGAATTTTATGTCCAATAAAATTCTAAATTTCAAGATTTATGAACTAAGTTTTATAATTTAAACTTTGGAATGAATTTGGACGTGATGAAATAATTGATACATTTGTAAGTATTCTTTGCAAAACTTCATAACATCATTGTTAATGTAAATAAAAGTGCACGTTGTCATACAATGGGATAACCAATAGTTAGATTAAGTTATACTAGTGTAATTTAAAAAATCATTTAAAGAAACTTTTATGTATTTGGTATTTTAGATTTTTTATGATCTAGATAAGTTCACCTTTTAAATTCTTTTAGTTTTTAAAAAACGTGTAAAGAATAGCTTTTCATTTTAGATTCTTTAATAATCAACTTTTCATTTTAGATTCTTTAATAACCAGACACCTTTTTAAAAGGATAATTTTTTTTTATATATACAATGAATGCTTTCAATCTATTTCACTCATTTTATTTATTCTCTTTTCTTGCTACATGGATGATGTCAATTCCACTCCATTAGGACACTAAATTAGGTTATACAAATCTAAGATCAACCACAATTAGGTTTTCTTCAATTGTCATCTTCTTTTTCCCTTATCTCACTTTTCATTCAAATTGTTATTGGGTGTTTTTTCTTTATGAGTAACTTTTAATTTGTCATATTATTTATTTAGAATAATCTCAAATTAGATTAGTTAGAAGTTTAGTTTAAATAGCTTGATAAATTTTTTGTTTGGTAGAGAGGTAGTGCAATAGTTGGGACGATGTTTAAATTGTGGGTTTGAAGTATTTTGTTTCATATGCCACTTTTTTAGCCAAATTTGTTACTATTGTTTATTTGCTATTAATATGTTGTGTCTAAATATGCATGTGTGTTTGTACTTTAAATTATGAAAATATATTTAAGTGGAGAGGCAATGAACCCAAATAGTATGTTACAAGCATTCTTAATTTGTTATAACTT
Organism: Cucumis sativus; assembly: GCF_000004075.3. Taxonomy (NCBI): domain Eukaryota; kingdom Viridiplantae; phylum Streptophyta; class Magnoliopsida; order Cucurbitales; family Cucurbitaceae; genus Cucumis; species Cucumis sativus. The sequence continues at coordinate 2,586,380 of NC_026661.2, read as the reverse complement.
TTTAAATTTCAGTCGAAGGTGTGAAATTAATGAAATTTATGTTGACATGAGTTTATAAAAGTCGAAAGTTTAAATCATCATGCTTATATTTGTTGTATAGAAAAAATGTAATGAATTTTTTTTTTAAAAAAAAAAGAATGCATATTTGATTATTCCATTGTAGATTTTGGTTTGAATTGTCTAGAATCACTTGAGTTGGACTCCATAATTAAAATATAAGTCAATAATATCCATAAGTGAGATGATTTGGCATTGATATTAAAAATTAATTAATATTTTCCAAACCGTTTTATGAATACTCATAAATCATTAATGGAATTAAAAACAACTTAATTACTAATTGAAATATATATATCTATATATTTTTGCTTTTTATTAATAGAAATGTCCATCAATATATGTGGAAGACTAAATTTCCTTAGGGCTAGGATTTGTTGTTGAATAGCTATTTATGGCATTTTTCTAACAAATCTAAACTTGCAAAAAAAAGAAAAAAATAGTCCATTCTAATCTAATCTAACCTACGATTAAATTCAACTAAAGTTGATATACTTTGAAATGATAGTTCTCAATATGGAGTAACCAAGATTGTTGACATTGATTTTTTTATCGTGTAACTCAATGAATTTGAATAAAGTTATGATCAACTTGTTGCATTTGAGAAGCTAGAAATAAACTAGTCTTTTAGAGGTAGCAAGCTAATGTTTGAATTCATAATAATTCAATTGTCAATGATATTCTTAGTTTCATCGTGTTGGTGTGGGGTTGCCTAGTAAAGGCAAGCGGGTGACCCTTCTTGTCATTATCAGGATGATCGAACCACATCCTTCTACAACTTCTTTTTGAAAATTGTGCACATAGGTGATGCTTAAGTTTGATTTTTAATTCTTGGGGTTTGGGGTTGTGTGCTTCAAAACTATTAGGTCGTGTGTCTATCTACCTAGTTTTTAAGTTTGTCTTTCATTGGAATGAGGTGAAGATTCTTGAATCAATCACAATATACTTTAGTCTTGAGAGTATTTCTTCACTCTAAATTTTGAATATTTTATATCAATTTGATAGCTTGGAAGTAATAAATTTGTTAATTGTGGGTATTCTTTGAGGTCTCTTTAGGCCAGGGAATGAGTTGGAAGTTGTTACTTTCTATCAAGTTCATCCTAATCTAAAATATTCATACACATTGTGTTGCATTGCATTGCATGTAAAAACTTGAGAATGTCGAGGAATTTCAATCCTCTAGGTTCCTAATTGTATATTGTTTACTCTGCTTATTTGTAATGACATTCTCTTGTAATTGTTTTGACATTAAACCTATTCATCTTTGGCCTAAAAATAACCATCAAAATCCATATTTGATTGATATATCTAAAATTGAAATAGGACACATCAATATTTGAATCCTTATTTAGGTCAGATCACCACCCCTAAAAAAAACTACATTGTAAAAGCCCACAACAAGTTGATAGGCCCAATCATAGAGAACCCTTAAAGACCTACACACCATCTTCATCTTCTTTCTTTTTTTGTTGAAAAGCACTGACAAAGCCTTCCCAATATTACACAAACACAAACTGGGGTATCTCTTTTTTCAATCAGATTTCTCTTTCTTTCTGTCTTTTGCCTTCGTCTTCTTCAACTCCCTCATCTTCTCCATCTTTCATCCTCTTTTATCACCCTCTCAACCAAAAACTTCAACCCCACTTCTTCTTCTTCTTCTTTGCAAATCACCACACCAAGATTTCCCTATTGGTGTTTCTTTTCTTTTCTTTCTCTAATTTCAACCTTGGTTGCTTTCCCATCACTCCACCTTCTAATAAATACCAACCCAAACCAAATTGATTTCCCTTTATTACGAGTTATGAGAAGCCCCTAACACCCAAGTTCCTTTCTTTTTATGTTATTTAATATTTAGCTTCAATTATTATGTCATATCTTCATTTGGGTAGGGCTTTAATTATACCAAACTTAACTAATGAAACATTGAGATTTAGTTGAAAAATATCAAAACTTTTAAGATTAGATGAACTAACAAGTTAGATATGTATATTGTTGGTACTAATTTCACTACCTTACTCTAAAGCTAACTGTTTTATCTAACAATTCCAAATACTGGATTTCCTCACTAACTATTCTTCCCTCTTCCACTAAGTCTAAATCATTTCTACTAAAATTTAATTCGTCTTCGTCTTCACCATCTACATAGCTTCTGATTGTGATCCAATTCTCGTCTCCCAATTCCCACTTAATTTCTCCTGAAAACGTAGCCAGCCGTTCGATTCTGTCATCGTCCCATTGCTCTGTTCTCAACAAAGTTTCTGATTCTTCTTCTAAGGAATTCCAGAGGCTTTGATCTAAAATACTCGTCGGAGATTCAGAATATAAATGTAATTCCTTGATTTCCTCCAACCCAGAACTCAATTCCCCCAAAAATGGATGCTCAAGAAGTTGACTCGCACTCCATCTTTCTGTTGCTTCCCTTCTCAAGCATTTCCTTAAAAAATCCTTTCCTTTCTCCGACAGAAAGCTCGGAATCTCCGGAGACTCGCCAGAATATCCGATCCGGTACAACACCGAAACTGGGTCGTCGGTAATTTTCCATGGTGGAGCGCCGGTGACCATTTCGATTAATGTACACCCAAGTGCCCATATGTCAGAGGAAATCCCCTGTTTTTCCCCACGCGCCACCTCCGGTGCCATGAACATCGGCGTTCCGCCTATTACTGCCTCGGACTCACAAACCCATCTGGAGCATCCGAAATCAGCAATCTTCAAACCATCTCCAGCGATTAAAATGTTCTTAGCTTTGATATCACAATGCACCAACCCCTGTTTGTGCAAGTACTCCAATCCTCTAACAATTTCACGAGTGTAAAACGCCGCCGTTGCCTCCTTAATCCGGCCACCACGCCGGAATATCTCATCAGCGAGAGTACCACCGGCAGCGTACTCCATGAAGAGATTGTACATTAGCTTCCCATTTTCTCTAGTTACATCGAATCCCTTGTAGCCCACAATTGAAGGGTTGGATAGGGAAGAAAGAACCCTTCGCTCTATTTTCAAGAAGTCTGATTTGAGAAGCTCAGCGGACTTGACAGCAAATAGTTGGCCGGAGGAGGCAGTGGAGGCGAGGTAGACGGTGGCGGAGGAGCCGTTGCCGACGGGGGATCGTCGGGTCCAGGCCATGGAGGAGGTTTTGTTGTTTTGGTGAAAGGGGAAAATGGGGGAAAGAGTATAAATAGTGGGAATTGAGGAGGGGAGTTGGTAGTGGACAGTTGAGTCTATGAATCTATTGAGAGTTGACAATTTGGTTTGAAAAAGATACGTGTCTAATTTCTAGAACGGGTGAAGGGTTGGCACGTGTGAACTTGAGTTCTTATTGGTTGCTTAAACTGTTTTACTTCGTACGTGTGTTGGGAATGTTGTATGAAAAAAGAATGAAGAGATATCCGAGATGGGAAAGGATGTGATTTGGGGTCTAAACACTAAATTCTTTTTTTAGGGTTTCCACTCAACTTTAAATTCTACTTCATTACTTTTCCTTATACTTTTATTTCTTTCACTTTCATCTTTATATTTTTTAAATATAAAGTTTCTTCTCATATTTTTAGGGTATAACAAGTAAATATTGAGTGCACACCAGTCGTACAAAAAAATGAATTAATAGACCCATGTAAAAGCACATACACTAAAACGAGCAAAACCATATAAATAATTAAATTAACATATAGACTATATATAAATTAAATGAGGAGAAGGAGTGTTTTTAGTTTGACATAGGTTTAAATTAAGTTGGGGTCGGTTTGCAGTAGACTAAATCAAACTACATCAAATTAAATGAGTAAAGACTAGTGCTAATAAAGTATATAACTCTTTGTATATTATATCAAAATTACAAATTCCCACGTTCTAAAAGATAAACTTTAATAATTTTGCGAGTCGTATCTTGATATTTGTTATATTTGATTTTACAATACGTACTTTACTTTTTTAATCTTTTCTACCGCTAAGTGTTTTATTGTTTTATTTTGATTTTTTAAACAAACATTAATATGTCAATAACATTATTCTAATTATATTATGATTATAAAATTGTATTATCAACTTTTAATATTTTGATTGGTGGAAGTTTTAAATTATTAGAAGTTAAATTCTTTATTTTAAGAAATGGGATTGGTTTCCAAAAAGTAAAAATGGAGAAAATTTTAAAGAGAGAAGGTAGGAATAGTATGGGAATGCATGGAGTGGGTTGAACCACCAAATGGGGTTGAAACATTGATACTTAAAAGAATATTATTAAGGTGAAAGAGTTGAATTTAGGTAGGGAAGGTGTCAATATGTTTAAAAAAATGTGTTGTTCCCTAAAATAGAGAGACTTTGACATTGTATGTTTGTCAAGTGGGAATCCTAAGTAATATACTAAGGTCAACAACCAATTTGGATATGTTTGGCATCTTTTTTTTTTTCTTTTTGGATTTTTGGGCAACCATTTTGGAAAGTTATTTCTACTACTAGTCCACCCACTATTCATTGATTCAGACAATTAATAAATTAATTACATTTCAAATCAAGTTAGAACACATTGAACAAGAAGTTATAGCTATAGTTAATCTCTTTCAAGAGTTGTAATAATTTTTTAAAGTTGATTATTGTTATTTTTTATTGGTCTTAAAACAATTGTTTGTACAAATAATGAAATTAATTAAAAGAGGCAAGCTCAATCATAGTTGTTAAATCATAGGATATTGATCAAGAAAGTTTGAATGTTGAATCCATAGAAATTGTAAAATATGAAGTTATTTTTTAACCTAATTGAAATTAAAGAAAAAACACTTTAGCTCCTTAATTAACTTGTGAGGTATTTTTTACCCCTAAACAATAATGATTAATTATACAAAACATTTTTTTGAACTTAGAATTAATTAGAATTAATCACTTATCATCTTGACCATCAATCTTTAAACTTGTTTCAAACCATCTTTTACTCGTTACTCTTCTAGCTCCATTAAAAGATTCTATGTGTAGAAAAATAAAAGAAATCCATATGGGTAGTAATTGAAACATATTTTGAAATTTAGGGTTACAAATTATTGAAATATGTCACTTCAACAATATGTATCACTATTTTATGACTCCCACGTCATATAATTTCTCTAAACTTAATAGAAAACAAAACTTAAAGAAGGTTATAAAACTAATTGCTATTTATAATTCAACCAATAATAAAATTACTGTAAATAAAATTTGACTAGAATGATGAGGTAAAATAATAGGTTATTTATTTTATTACTTTTTGTCATGTAATGAATTGACCAAACTTAATTATAGGATTGGTAAACCCTAAGTAAAGCAAAGCAACCAACCCATGAAAAAATATAAAAATTAAAGGTGGGCATTCAATTAAGAGCAATAATACACACAATTTAGTACATAATCATGATAACAACTTTGACAAACCAAACCCTTTTCTTTGGAAGTAAGATCAGAGGTTGATCTAACTAATTTTAATGAAGGAAAAATATATGGACAAATAGATTAATTTGAGAAAAATACAAAATTCTTAGTGGCGGCGGCCATGGTGGCAATGGCGGAGGTTGGTGTTGGTGGTGGTGGTGGTTAGCTGCTGCAACCAAAACTTTTGAGTAATTTCAAAAGCTAACAAACCCTGAATTTGAGAGTTAGAAGAATTTAACAATCAACCTTAATTAGGATTTGTGTTTTGATGGTTTCTCAATTTAGTTATGTTAGTTGGACCTAAGCAATAAAATGCTTCCAAATTGATCTTAATTAATGCTTCTTTTTTAAGGATTCTTATTTTATTTTCCCATGCATTTGCCTAACTCTTTTTCTTTTTCTTTTTCTTTTTCTTGACTTTTTGGTTCGATTGGAAAATTGTGTTCCTCCTAATAATACTATTTCCTTTGACTTTTTTTTTATACAATATAATAATATTTTAAATTCTATTAGTGGTAGAAATAGTCACTAATAAACTCTTATTAGTATCCATTAGTGTATTGATAAACATCCATAAAAATTTAGTTATCAACTATTACCTAATCTATCATAGATAGAATATAAATTTTTACTATTTTTTTTTTTTTGTAAATACGTAAGTGTAGGATGCATTTTACTATATTTGAAAGTGTGTGATTGTATTCGTATCATTAGAATTAGGTTTATCTTAAAACTTTTAGGTTAATAAAACAGGTGTGGATGGAAAATAGAAGTGGCATTCTGGATGTGTAGTGATATGGTCTAATAAATATTGGATTAAATTTCAATGACGTAGGTATTAATTAATTCTGATAACCTTTTTAAATAGGAAATTACATTTTTTGGTATTTTAACTCCACATTCAATTAATTTTTTTGGAATTTGTCTTAATCAACAATTAAGATCATGTGTCACCCGATCCAAAATTTAAAGAAATAGTTATCATGCATGTATATATATTGTGTGTGGTGCATGAATAAGTATAATTAAATAGTAGGATCGAAAGATGGACATATTAATATATATACTGAACTATATTCATTTTAACAATGAATTAAAATACAAAGTTAATTAATAGAAAAGAAGATATTGTTTGAAGAAGAGATATAATAATTAGTGTGTTGTGAAAAGTAATAAATAGAGAGATTGAGGAAAGAAATAATGAAAATAGTATTGAGAGAGGTTGGAGAGGAAAACGTAGAGTTGATATTGAAAAATTAAGAAACATTGAATGAATGTAAATTAGCAAATAAAGGCGAAGGAGAGGAAATGAATGCATTATTATATAGCTCCAAATTAAGAAATAATATTAAAAACAACAAACGACATTGAATGAATGTAATATAATAAATTAGGAATTCAAGAGAGCAAAGGAATGAAAAATGAAATGAAAAGGAAAGTGATTTGCATACGTCACGTGTTAAATATTTATCAATGTTTTTTTCTCTCATTTTAATTTTCACACCTTACTTTTTCTTTTCTTTTTCAAAATAATATATAATTATTATATATATATATGAGGATATATCATGTTTATGTTATTTTTCAAGTGTTTTCATTTTTATATAGTAGTCTTCTTTTGTCTTTATTATCCTTTGAAAATGAGTGAGAAATGAATTGTTTTTAGAGTAAAACAATTGGATCCAAATTTTAAAAAAAATAATAATCAAACAAAAAGATAAATTTGATAGTTTAATATTGATTGGTTACGTCTACTAGATGTTCATTGATTTTTTGTATTTCACTTAACACACTATTTTGCTAAATCTTATTCAATGAGAATTTCAAATTACCATTTATATGTATATCTATATTTCATATAATTTGAATTCTATTTAATTTAGATATCAAAAACCATTTGATTTTTTTTTCCTAAAATAAGATTTGTACAAATAAATATTTAGTTTAAGGTGGTGTTAATTTTTTGTTTTTATTTATTATTATTATTTAAAATTTCATAAGTGCAAAATGCATAACCAAAAGGAAAATGATTGAAAATGGTAAAACTATTTAAAATAATTACAAAAAAAATATAGCAAAATATTATATTCTATCACCAATAGACATTCAATATGGATTGATATTGAATGTTACAAATCTAACCCTAAATTCCTTGACATAGAGGGAAAATTATTACTTAATTATAGTTGAGAAATAATAATTACAAGAATGAATAGAAAGACTTTTGTGGAGAAGAATTTTCAAATGAAAAAAAGGTTGAGGTAAGCATGACAAATTAATTAATTAATTAATTAAAGCCCTAATTAAATACATAAATATGGTGAATGTTTGGTGATAATAATTTGAAGAAGGAAAAAAAGGGCACTTAAACAAAAAGATCCTTACCAATCAAATATGTTGGCAACAACTTAGAGAAAAAAGGGAGAAAAAGTGATGCCTCCAATCTCATCACTTTTGTTTTGAACAAGCAACACAAACCTTTTCATCATTTTGAGTTCCAAGCAATCTCTCCTCACTTAATGCCCTTATAATTCCATTACAAAAACAAAACCAATTGCCAAATTTTGAATCCAAAACATGTGCTATTATACCTTCGATTATATCTCAAAATCGTCCAAGTATCTTTTTTGTTACGTTAGGTGCATCTCGAGAGGCATGGAAAAATCTTTATTCATAGATTTATTCATTTTAAAAAATAAAAACAGTAAATGAATAATTAATAAGGGTTAAGTTTAGGCAACGAAATTAAAATCGATGAAGTATTTAATGTGCTGACAGCCACTTTGTGTTTCATTAAGTATGAAGAAAGAAAAAAGGACCCTTTGATTTATAAAAGGAATATTGAAATAAATGCATGCATTCAAATGTCTTCATTCAGGATTCAATTGTATTAGAAAACAATCATTTATGATCACTCTTATATATGTTTGAAAATTGAATATAGAATTTTTCTTTTCAGAATGAATATCATCATTGTTGTCTATTTTGGGCATACAAAAATAGCCCCAAATATTAAATCAGTAAACAATAACTTGTGAACGCATTATTCTATCTACCAATTTTTTCACATATACTTCCTTTTCTTAATTTTCAAGTCCAATTAATGTACTTACAAATTTCAGTCAATATATTCCCATTATTCTGTAGTTTTCAAATTAAGAATATTAGAAAGTAGTTCTATATACATACATAATTGGGTCAATTTATTGCAATTGATTTTTTATATGTATGAAATTAGAAATAGAAATTAATTCATTAAACAGTAATTATGAAATTTGATTATGTATACACACATATTACCAAAGTAGCATGCAAATTACATAATTTATTAAGTAATCTCTCGAGTGATCAACGGTCAAATATAATGTGATAATTACTTGATCCCAACAAAACGACAAATTATATGTTTTTAGCAAGTTTATTGTTTATTTATGATATAATTCATTGGCTTCATTAAATAGGATTATTCAAGGAAGTATTGAATGTTTACAATAGTTTTTTTTTTCTTCTTTTTGTAAGGTTATATTTTTATTCAACTTAGAGTTAGATCTCTATTTAGTTTTAGAACAAATTTTAAATTGACTACTTTTATTTTCAAACTTGATTTAAGACATAAACCTATACATAAAAACGGGTGCATATATAATAACATTATTTTATTTTAAATTTTCAAATCATAAGATGATTGGAGTAACGAAAGTATAAAAATGCAAATATTATCATTAGGTGAAGCTATTAAATTAATATGATGAATGGCACAACATAAATACTACTCCTAATCAAATGTCTACGGTTGTCAGCTTGGGTTTCAACCACAAACCATCAGTCGAAGCTTAACACCCATGCAACTCGAAATTATTCTTGATGTAGTGAAGTTAAAGATTATTGTTGAAGTAAAGGTTATCCTTGATGAAGCAAAGTCTTTTGCTAGGGGTTTTGGTGTTCACTTCTTTCATGAGATGGTGTTACAATTTTCTGGCCAACCTTCTTGTGCATAAGAGAGCGTAGGAGCTAGTTTTCATCTTCGTTACTTTTTTCTCTTTACCCTACAAACCACCGTAAGAGTTTGTCATCAAAGGCCAGTGAAGTAACTGTTTTTGCAAGTTTTGATTTCAATTTTTGGGCTAAGGCCCACCAAGCCCAACAGGCTCACCAAACCCAGAAAAACCGAGCCGAGGAGCACCACTGAGCAGTGGTTCAACAGAAAACCCAAATTGAAATGCCGAAGACCCGAACCAAACCAAGTTGATTTAATGACGTTTCTTCCATTTTTCAATAACATATTCAACAATAGAATCATATTATTAAAGTTTGATTGAAACTTGAACGGGATAAGAAGCGAATTGATATTTTTATTATATTATACAAAATTGTACGAACCACGTAGCTGGTTCAATAAATAATGTATTTGTTATGTCTACACTTTTTTTTTAAGTTTTTGATCAAATGAATAATGTATACAACTTTATAATTGTTTTTAATTCATCAATAATAACTATGAAATTTAAAATAAATTTTAATTATTTTTAAGGCAATCATTTTAATTCATGTTTTTGAAAATTTCAAATAAAATTATCTACATATAATAGGGTTTAGAAACTAAGCTTGAAAAGGTTAATAGATAACTTTCTTTAAAACCTATTTCATATGACATAGTCAAAATCAAAGTAAAGCCGATCCTTACAAATGAATAATTCATATTCAATACTTCCAGAAGTTGATTGATCCATCAAAGTTTTGACTTTAAAGTTTAGTTTAGGTCGATTAAGAACTAAATCACTTGTCAATCCTTGAATTGTTTAACGTGGTTGAACTCAATTAATTAAATAATTTTTTTTCGCCATATAAAATTTAATAGAGATTATAATAGCATAAGAAAAGTCTAATTTGAAGAAAATTTCAAATGTGTAATATCAACGTCTTGACTATCACATTTTAAAAATAACCAACTACAACGACTACAAATACAAGAAAATTTAATCTTCATAATATAAATATGGTTAGAAGGGTAAAATTAAACATTGCATAATTGTCAAATATATGTTTTGAGTGATTTAGAATATGATAAAAGTTGTTTTACTCCTATGAAAAAATTCTTGCAAGCATGGACTTAATAAGTTAAACATAAAATTCAATAAGGTGAACGATAAAAACCAATGCTAATCCACAATCAATCAGCAAGTGTTGGCAACAACCAAAGTTGGAAAAGATCAACAAAACTAAAAAAACAAGATCAAGTGTTTGGTCAATCATTCAAGAAAGTTCAACAATTCGAAAATATAGATAACGACGAGTCCAAGATCAACAAGGCAATGAACAATTACAAAAAGAAAAAAGAAAAAAAATATCAATATTGAGTTGAGGGTAAATCCAAGATCAATGAAAGATTCAACCAAGCAAATGAAGAGAAATCTAAAGATTATTAAAAAAAAGGTTGCTGAGATAAACTCATATACAATATATTCAAGATGATATCATAGGTTACAATAAGTATATGAATGAATAGAAATTGAAGTTGATTAATTGAATTTTAAAATATAAAATGAAAATCTGATGCCTAAGAAGTAATAATAATGTGAAACAATGTAAGTCTATTCCACAGGGCTCCCTAGAAGAAACAAAGAGTATTTTTCAAGTTGAGAAGCAGAGGGTTGCATCGTGTTTAGCTTATTCTTTATTAATAACAACTTTTATTATGAGACGATTTTGTTGACGCCCTTTTTCTCCACGTAACTTTATTTAATAATCCCCAAACCCCCTTTTCTCTTTCTCACTCCTAAATTAAGCCTTTTTTTTATATAATAGCCCACAATTCATAGGTAATTTTCTGTTTTTGTTTTCTTTTAAATTTTCTAAATAGATATTTTATTATCCTAAGGTCAACATTCCAAAATTATCTCAATATCCACAAATATAATAAACCATCTTTTTCCACACGCTTTGGATTTATATTCTTTTTTTCCTTCCTCTTTCCACCTCTTCAAAACAAACTAAATTATTATAATAATAAAAAATATCAAAAAATCGGAAGAAAAAAAATGTAAATTGCCCTCTTTGTATGAACATGAAAGAATGGAATATTTGATCTTATTCAATTTTTTTAAAAAAGTTATGTATATGTGAAAAAAACCAATAAGTCCTCTAAACCAAATATAAAGGAAATAAAAGAAAAGAAGAGAAAATAACAAATTTAATTATAGTTTAAATTTCTAAGTACTACTCCAAATAGGAGTCTTGTTTTCTTTTCTTTTTTTCTTTCTATTTTCGTGTGTATATATCTATAAATATATAAATGTATTTAAAAAAAAGAAAAAGAAAAAAAAAAGTTATTTTCTTGGTTCTTAAAATGGCAATGATAACGTTGTTGTTGTTCTTGGTGTTACTGTTGAGAGTTGCTACTTGTTTTATTATCAACATTACTATTGCCATTACCATTCTCCTTCTGATGATGCGATCCCCCGATCAGCGACGTCATTGCTGTTGCCAACGCCGCAATGAAGTTGGGGTCAGACGCGATGGCTGCACCCGCCGCACTCAACGTGTCGGTGAATGGATTTTGCGGAGGTGGAGGAGGCTGTGGTGCTTCCATATCCTTGGACATTTGGAGGCCCGAGAATTTTGATTGATTGTATAATGCATGTCCAAAGATCTGTGGGAAGGTTTGAGGGGGAGCGGCGGCTGCGAACGGGATGGGGAAGTGACCTGTAGCGGGGCGTTGGAATAAGGGATTAGGAGTTTGAGTTAGGTCTAATGTGACGGTGGGAAATGGAGCTGAGGCTGAGATTGTAGCCATGCTTGAAGAACATGGTAATAAGGTTCTTGCTAAAAAATTGGAGTTCATTAAACCATCAGCACTTGACATGGATCCTGATAGAAGCATTCTTGCCGCCGATGATGTGGTGGAAGCCATGGCCATGGCAGCCGGCGGCAATGGGTGGTTGTGGTTTCCTTCGTAGGTTGTTATCAATATTGTTTTGTCTTCTGCACATCTTTGTACCTATTTTATATATATACACACAACAAAGGTTGTCAATTTCATATGCACTCTCAATTAAACAAAAATTAAGGAAATTATAATGATTTCCAAGTGGGTACTGCTTTTTATTATATATTTTTGAAGAATTGTATAAACCCATTGTAAATTTATCGATTCTATTCATGGTAGACTTCTTTTTAATATTTTGCATTATCATGACTAGTCATATGGTCTATCATTATAGATTTTCTATAAGTTCATTTCGTACAAACAAATATCATAGAGCAAATTGCAAAAAGAACTTACTACACTCTCAAGCTTTCAATTGTGGTAATTGAGATCTCAATTTTATACATATTAAATTTGAACGACTATCAAACTAATTATGCATGTATAACTAAAACTATCACTTTAATGCTCAAAATTGGAATTCAACAGCTAATGATCTCAACATTATTCTCTTGTATATTATGTCATCCGTGTTTGTTTTGAAAACTTTTAAGAGTGAAAGTTGTTCCCACAAGTAAACGTGGATTATTTCATCATTTGTTCTCATTCGCAAACTTTTGAAAAGATTTCAAAATGTATCACTTAACATAAAATTATTTTAAGCTAAGTACACTTAATTTTGAAATTCTTATAATTGAACCACCAAAAACGGAAAGAGTCTTTGTTGGTATAGATAGTTACTTTCATTTAATCATACTTTCATATTTTGGATATGAAGTGCATCTTTCTAAACTTAGAAGGTTACAATCGAATATGCTTTTAAGAATTGATTTTTGTAATGGGCCAATAATATATCAAATTTAGTTATTAAAAAAAGAAAACTAAGTAAAGAATCTAATCCCACAAATTTATGGGAGAGACTAATTCTGCTCTCCTTCCTACATAGATATTATCAATTTTATCATTGATGAGAGGGTACATAACATAGCATACGTTAATTAAATAAATTCTAAAGAAATCACTTCCATATTGGTTAGCAAAATTAAATGAATGATGTGATATACTGACTATTATATATATACATATATTAAAGAGAAAGGATACTGTTTGTTTTTGCTGATTATGACTTACTTGTTTTCTAACGGGGCAGCCGAGAGCCATCGTGCAACGATAGTAAGCTCGTGGACAAGGGTTTCCCTTTGCCATTTTTTGTCCATATTTTCTCCATTGGCATCCATCTGTTATCTACACATTTCAAATCCAACAAAAAAATCTCTCAATTTTCCCAATTAACTAATTCACTTACTCAGTAATTATATATCTAATTTCTCATCATTTCATACTTACTCTCTATATTCCAATCAATTATATCATTTTTAAAACTACTTCATCCCCACTAGTTAAATGACTAGCTTAAACTTAATAAATAAGTTTAGTTGGAATACACAAAGTATTACTCTTAGTATGAAATTAGTTTTTTTTTAAAAAAAGAAGAGATAGAAAATGAAGGAAATAATTACCATGGGTGCTTCTGATCTGGCTCGAACAGAGACTCTAGCCTTTCTCATAGTAGCTTCAGTTTGATCCACTTCTTTACCCGAAGAAGAACTGAATTTTGGAACTTTATTATTATTATTGTTATTATTGGAACCCCAATTGGAAGATTGATCTGGGCTTTGCCGTTTCGACGATGCTACTTCTCCCGTGTTTCCCGGCGACCGGGAGCGCTCCCCACTTCTTCCTTCTGACGATGACATCGATGCCTCATCATTCTCCGTATTGGTAGCTAATCCAAGATCCATAAATTGTCTCGGCACCAGTTTATTGCTAATATTTGTGTTGTTGTTGTTATTGTTATTCCCTCCGCCACCACTGCCGTCGGGGTTTTCCTCAATCGGGTCACCGACGTCTTCTGTTTTCTGGGTTTGTATTAGTGTATTGAATTGCATCTGTAGAGTTTGGTAATTGCTCGTCACTTGATTTAACATGTCTTTTAATCTTAGATTCTCTGAATTAATCCTCTCCAATTCAGCTTGAAGGACTGCTCTCTGATTCATCGTAATAAATTCAATCAATCAATCAATCAATCAATTTTTCTTATTAAAAAAAAGAAGAAAAAAAAAAAGGAAAAATGTTGAATTGAATTAACAAACTCACCTCGTTTTTTACTCTTTTTTCTTCTGGGTTTGGTGAAACCCCATCATCCACCATGGATTGATCGCTACAGGAGTTGGTCGTCAAGAGATTCAACCCGGTCTGCAAAATTCAATTGTTAAAAATGCCATTTAAAAATATTAAAGGAAAAAAAAAAAGAAAGGGAATGATGATGATGAAGAAGACGAACATTAACATTGAAGGGGAGTTTGGTGGGAGTAAGATTGGAGTGAGAAGCAGAGAGGACTCGGGATTTATCATCGGAGGGGAAGAAGTTCATTTCGTCGAAGAAGGGGCGGTGGGCAGCAGGCGGAGGAGGAGGAGGGGGAGGAGGGGGAGGAGGAGGAGGAGGAGGGGGAGGAGGAGAATTGCGGGGATGGGGGAGGGTGGAATTGAGGTTAACCGGAAACTGGAGGGGAGGAGGAGAAGGGGAATCCATGAAGGGGGGGTGGTGGTGGTTGAGTGGGATAAAGAGAAAATAGAAGGAAGAGGAAGAACGGATCTGAATCAATGGAGAGTCCACTTGGTATGGCCATAGATCTTAAAGAGAAAGACACACTTTTTCTTTCAAACCGTTTCAATGGACTCGGCTATAAATTTGGAAGGGAAGACTTGACGAACAACACAACACAACACTACTTCAAACTTCTTTTATTTTTTTCCTTTTTCAATTTAATTAAAATATCAATTATTCATAACTTAGAAGGTTAAATTAAAAATCCCCATCCAATCCCTCTCTCCTTTTTCAACTCTTCGCGACGTTTTACCCCAATTTTCTTTTCTCATCAATTTTGTATGCTTTTCAAACCTCTTCTTCTTTCTTCTCTTTTTTTTCCCTAATTTCCTATTATGCCAATCATTTTCACCTATGGTTTTTTAAATTTCTAATTTTCTTTTCACAAAACCTACATTTCAAATTAAGTCTTTTTTTTATATATATATTTATATTAGTAGTATTTTTATGTTTATTTTGTGTGTTTCATCAATTTTTTTACGATATAATGAAAAATAGATTCACTCCTCTCCTCTCCTCTCCTCTCCATATCAAACCTATCAAAATTTGATAATATTGGATAGAAATAGGGACATGCCATGAAAATTTAATTATATGGTTCAAAATTTATATAAGTAAATGTCAAAATCAAAAAGTTACTATTTTTTTAAAAGATATTAAAGATACGTACCAAATATAAAATATATATTTTTCTTTTATTTTTTTTTTCAAACCATTATTTTGTTTCTACATATATTTTTCTTTCAACAAAAAGAATTATTTGATATTAGTAAAAGAATATAGTTAAATTGTTGTTTAGATTTTGTTAAATCAAGGTAAACTAATGTATAAAAGAATAGTCAAATCTAAACCAGGTAACAAATAATAGCCAAATGGCTTGGAGTGTTTATACTTTTCTTTGTGGACATTGCTCTTTTTAAAATTGTTCTAAATATTTTAAAAAATGTAAAATATAAAAGATTTTTAAAAAAATAGTAATTTGGTTATCAATTAATAGCATATAAATATATTAGATATGAGTGGCATGTTCACGGAAGTATTTTTGGTATTTTTTATGTGGCATGTGCATTTTTTTCTGTTTTCGAAATAAATCTAATATTTTCTTGTTTGTTATACTTTTTAAAAAAAGAATTTAACTTTTTGAGAAAAATGTTAAGTGATAGTATATAATATATACACGTATATAAACATATGTGTGAGAAAACATGACACGTTAGGACCTATTTGGTAATAAGACCTATTTGGTAACGTTCTATGTTATCAATTTCTTGTTCCTTCGTGAACAAGAAACATGAATGTGTTTGATAAATGTTTCTATTTCTTGTTTCATGAAAAAAAAGAAATCGAAATAGAAAATGTGTTTGATAATTGTTTATTGTTTCCTGATTTTCTTTGAAATTTATTTATTTTTATTTTATTCACATTTAATTCAATTAAACATCAAACAAAAATATATTTCCTCCATTAAAACATTAAAAGAAATGATCAAACCTACGTAAGAAGATTTTCTTGTAATCTTATGGAGAATGAGATGAAAATTGAGATCTGAAGAACATAGTCGATGATAGGAAGACGAAAACCCACGACAAAGAGGATGATCGAAACCTACGACAAAGAGGAAGACAAAAACTCACGGCTAAAACACAGATCTAACAAAAAACTCATAAATTTGACGAAAACCCAAAATGAAAAAACAATTCATGCAAAGAGGAAGAAGAAAACCTAAATCTAACGAAGAGGAAGACATCATGTAGAGGAAGACTGATGAGAGGCAAAAAGAAAGACAACAAAGATGAGGAGAGAAAGAGGAAAGTGATGATTATTTAAGAAAGGAAACTAGGTGGAGATGGGTTATTTGGGGAAGAAGATGGAAATAAAAGAAAGAAAAAGGAAAATGAAATAGAAACAGAATTGAAAAGAAGGAAAAAGAAACCAATAAAAAAAAAAAAGGAAATCAATAAAAAAGAATCGTGAGAAAAAAGAAAAGGAAACCAATAGAAATGTTTGAGAAAAAGAAAAAAGAAACCAATTGAACCAATTGAAAATGAGAAAAAGGAAACGAGCAAAAACAATTAAAAAAAAGAAACAAAAAACGAATAAAAATAATTGATAAATGGAAATAGAAGAAACTATTTTTTTTTATTTTCGATAATTTTTGGTAAAAATGAGAAACCAAATTAGAGAATGAAAGAGAAAAAAGAAAGAAAAGTGACAGTAGAAGTATTGATGTATTTGCATTTGTTTTATGAAAAAGTTATAATTTCAAAACTAATTGTGTTGTAAACTATGGTAATTATTGGTTATAATAAATTGACTTGGACACGTGTGGAGTAAGAGAGGGGTTGTGACGAAGAGGACCCAGAGAGACGGCTTGACTTGACCCATCCCTCCCTCTCTCTCTCTCTCTCTCTTCAATTTTAATGCTGTTAACCCATCTTCTTAACCATCCTTATAAATCTCAACCTACACTCTTTGCTTCATGGCTTCACATCATGTTTCTTTTTCTTTTTCTTTTCTTTTTAATTATTATTATATAGAATATCATATGTTGTGGGTTGTAATTAGGCCCTTTTATTAAATTAAATTTCATATATATTTTTTCTTTTGTTATAATCTCTCCCTCTTCCCTCTTCCCTCTTCCCTCTTCCCTCTTCTCTCTTCATCTTCTTCATTCTCATATCTCTCTTTTTTTTTGTACAAAATCCATTTAAGCTCCAAAGGAAGAAAAGAGAACAAAAGGGTGTCTCATACTTCCTTTCTTAATCTCCAACCACATAAACTTGCATAAAGAACCAAATCCATTTCCTCCAAATTTCAAACAAAAAAGTCATTACCATTCCCCCACCAATTAATTCATTGTTTAGAGAAAAACAATGTCAATACAAGAATTAAAATAGACACACATTTGCTTTTTACACTTGTAAATTTCATTTATTATCCACATCCACTTCTACACAAACTTGACATTAAATTGAACCATACCAATTTGATTTTACTTGGAATTTTATCTAAACTTCACGTAACTAGGCCATTGTTAACTTGCTTTCATCTTTTCCAATTTCTTTTACATTTATTGACCTCTATCTTTTCCAATTTCTTTTACATTTATTGACCTCTCGTGTTATCATTTTGGAAGGTTAATTATTTGTATATTATTCTCTATCATAAAAATGTACAATTTTATATTAAGATTTAGTATAAGTATAGTGTCACACTTACTTTTATGATCATGTGTCTTTGCACCCACATATTGAAATTATTAACCTTATCAATTTCTTTTCATTGTAACTAATTATTAAAAATATAATAATTAAAGTGAACTGTTTTTTTCTTTTTTTCTTTTTGCTTGTACCATTTTGATTTCTATAATACCTTTCATATAATTTAAAGAAATATTCATTTTATAATCATTAATTTACTTTTTCTTAAAATAGCATTTTTTCCCATAGTAATTGGTATATTGGGGAGCAAGTGAGATTATATATAATGAGTTTCAAGGTCTTCCAGTTAAAATTTGGATAGAAGAGATGGCAACTTAAACTTTCACATAATACCATCACGAATTTGTTTAAAATAAAAGAATAATGTGATCTGCAAAAGAGAAATCTGAATGTGTAAGTTAGAGATTTATTGGTGGTCTACGAAAAGTAAAATTGAACCAATTTAAACAGGTGACACGATTATTTAAGCTGAAACAATAGAAAAACTAAATGAATCACGGTATGCTCCTACATCTTGGAAAGTGTTACTTTGGGATGTGGCATTAAAACAGCCTCATTGGACATTTGGCAAGGGTGAGCCTTGTCCAAAGCTAACCTCCATTATTCTTTAGTTCTCACCTTTCATCCCTATCATACTTCACTTTCTGGTTTTTGAATGTCAACTATATATTTTTTTTTATCCAAAATCACCCATAACAATTAAATGATCGTAAAGTTATGTTTCTCAATTCAAACATAGGCTTAGGATAAAAAAAACATCAATTATCATCTTTATATATATAAATAAAACTATATATATATAATACAACAATACATCAATTTTATTTTTATATACGTTTGAAGCATACATTCATGAAACATATAGATAGAATCGAACAACTCAAAGATTATATGATTATCTACCTAAAATAATACCATCTACTATATAAACGTGTAGAATTAGACTTTTTTTGTACAATGATATTTTGAAAGACTACTTTTCAATACAATATTTTTTTTCCTACACGTAATTTTCTTCTCTTTCAAAGAATTTTTTTTCATTATTTTGTATGTTCTTATGAATTTTTTTTTTTTTTTCTATTTGTCATTTGTATTGAGTAATTGAATTGAGAAGTTTTAGGGGACCAATTTGAAGGATAAGAGAGAGAAAAAAAGATGCCTTTCACACCCTACTAATAACTAAAGAGTCACCCTCCACTTGATTAGTTATCATTTTCAACATATAATATAAAAGTAGTAGCAAAGAAAAACTTCTCCAATATCTTTAATACAAAAATTTTGCTATATATTTTCATGTATATGAATTTGTATAGTATCCTTAAAATTAGATCTATCAAACATACACAAATAAGCAAGAAAAACAAATGACACTAAAGTAAATAATATAATAAATGAGGAACATTTTAATTTGTTAAAAAAAGTTTATTTATCTATATAATACTTCTTTTTTTCATACACATATTTTTCGAAAACATTTATTAAATATGGGCATACAACATTGACCTTATGAATAGTTCAATTACATAGTTGGACACTATTCAATCTAATTAATAATTGGTATAATCTAGAAAATTTCTTTTTCTAAATCAAGAAAAAATTGTATGTTTTTTTTTTTATTTTCTTATACAATAACATTACCTCTTAAGTAGTCTTTTTTAAATTCAAACCTACAAATTAGTTAACAAAAGTATATATTGATCCTTCTTGATCTGAACTGTTTCCAATTTTATCTTAAGAAAACTAATATTGTTATGGAACAAACTTGTAAATAATGAAAAGATTATTTCCAAATCTTTCTGGTAGTAATTTTATTAAGTTGACTTACATTTGAATTAAATTATTCTAATAAATTTTTAGAAGCTTATTAGGCATTTAAAAGTTTTTGTTTGTCGGCAGAGATCTATAAAGTTTAATAAATTTTTTTCTGACACAAAATTAAAAGGGACAAATCCGAAAGCATCATATATAAACCAAAATTAATATATATTAGGTGTGGTTAGAGCTTAAGCCACCAAGAGGGAAAAGAACAAAAATGAATGAAATTAAGGTCCGTGGTAGACTTGGACTTCGATCTATGACCAGAAATTACTGATATCGACATAGAGCAAAGAACCAAATACACTTAATACTTGTTTTTATACTCTTCCAATTTGCCCGAAGCAGCCGGCATTGTTTTTATTCAATATCCTCGTAATGTATTTTATAACAATTAAGTTTCGAATTTGGATGGATAACGACATTTCCCTATAGATGATAGCAGTTAAAATTTCAAACAACAAACCATATTATTCATATACTTTTCAACAAGCATATGCTTTAGAACGCAACACAAACAAGAGTTACCTTCCACTTTAACAATCACTGCCTAGGAATACAAACAAGCTTATGTCATGGGCCATAAACTAGAAAGTTAAGTAGGATGAAAAGGGGGAATTTGGAATGAAAATCAAACCAGTTCAAGCTGAGAGGTATTTTGACATCCAGGATTGGAATCGAGACCAAGCAAGTTCGACCGCATTATCATCCTCATCATTCATTCCCATGTTCTTCCTCCTCTTCACACCTTCGTCGGATCGGTTCATGAAAGCATGCCCACTTCCTTTATATATATGCACCTCATATGGAATTCCTGATTCTTTCAGCTTTTCCTCTAGTTTCTTGGCAGCCTAAAAACGCAAATCTCATTATTACTTCACCATCTGTTAATGTTTGATCTTAGCACTTGTAATAAACGTATCATGTAAACACCAGATTGCTACCGCTACATACTCATCTCGGCGTTTTTTACCCAAAAAGAAAACTCAAAGCGAATTTTAATAGCAAGATTGTGCACAAAACTCCCGCAACCAACAATAAAACAGTGTATCAAGCATATGCAATATTTCTAACATTGACCCGTTGAAACTTAATGACACATGGAAAATATTTTGTTTAAGCAAAAGGTCGTTTGAAACTGACACCCTTATTTCACATTCAGTAAATATCATAAATCTTTAAATGATTGCCACTTTCTAAGTGACAACACGAAAGAAAGAAAAGGGAATATTATATTTAAGATAGAAAGGAGCAGGAGAAAGGGTTCTACCGTCAAATCAGAGAAGCCAACGAAAGAATCAAGCTCTCCGAAATGAGCCTGAATGGGTGCCTTAGCTTGGGCAGGATCTGCAAGTTCTGATGAAGGAACTCCATAGAATGAAACAACAGCATCAACATCAGGAATCAAAACAGAACTTGCAATTGAAAGTGCACCCCCCATACAGTATCCAGTTACACCAACCTGACAAGATCCTATAACATTTAACTTTCTAGTTTTTATAGATATAAATGATGTCAAAAATGGAGATTAAATAGCTGAATACCTTCTTAGAGCCATTGGCCTTGAGCCAGTTAACTGAAGCATGAATATCCTTAACAGCACCTTGCCAGTCGAGACCATCCATCAGATGCTGTGCTTCAGCAACATCTAACCCAACCTTTCCTCGATACAAACTGATATAAGATTGCACAAAAGAAAACCTTTATCAGTAGAATGCAGCACAACCAAGGAGACCAGAATTATTACAAAGAAACACAAACTCATATTCCAAGAGAAGGAAAGCATCATACTCTGGAATAAGTGCCTTGAAACCAGATCCAAGCTCAGATATCTTCACAGCATGATTCTTGATTTCATAATCCACTCCCCACCATTCTTGAAGCACAACAATGGCAGGGGCATCATCTCTCCCCACAACATAAGCATCAAATTCCTGCCCAAAAGAAACAAGACTCGTAAATGTTTAATGAAAAGTACATGAATACAAATATCAAACTGTTGAAATACCATCGAATTGAGCATCTCTATGCTACAGTAAAACTACACCGATCATTTCAAATGACAAACACCCCATAAACTTTATCCAGAAACATCTAGGGTTGGAAAAACACAATACAAATTCTCCAGGACTCATCAGGCAAAAGGGTTAATTCCATTTCCCCAAAAGTAGACACTACCACAAGAATCGCACCGACCCATTAAACAAAGTAGCCGAATTCCCACAAAAAAAAAAACGGCGCCACTAATGTTTCCCAAGGCCAAACAGCAAATAGAATCACAGCAGCTTGATAAAGAAACAAAGAATAGATGAAATCAAAGTGAGGGGGAGGATGAAAGAGGGAAAAAAAGGGAGTGAACTCACAGTGCCATCTCTCTGAATTTGGATTTTCTTGAAAGGGGAAGAAGAAGCCATGGAGCGTACTGAGAAGCGAGAAAGTGAGGAGGTTAGCTTGTTAGGAGTAGAGAAGATTGAAGGGGTTTTGAGAAATGAGCGTGAAGAAATCGAAGACCTTAGAATTGAAAATAACATTTCTCAGCGCCTTATACCATACGAGAACGAAGAACCCGTAGGCGGATGAAGGAGAAAGGGGAGAGCAGTGAGTAAATTAAAACTTGGACCAAAACGACATCGTTGCCTTTGTAACTTTTGTTAACTGCAACTCCAAATGTAAAAGCCTGCGTACTCCAAATGTTTACGTCACACCCCTCCGAGTGGTTACTTCAACTTCTTCAACGTTTCCTCAAGAACTCAACTAAAATCCCACAAATCCACGCCCTTCTACTCACCCAAGGCCATCTCTTCAACAATTCCCAAACTTCCTCCAATCCGAAATGCCTCATCACCCTTCTCTACAACACTCTCATCAGAGCCTATTTAAACTTTAACCGCCCTCGTTTCGCCCTCCTTCTCTACACCCAAATGCTCTCCCAACAAACCAAGCCCAACTTCCACACTTTCCCTTCCATCATCAAATCCGCCACCATTTGTTCCTCTCTTCTCCCCAAATTGATCCACGCACATGCTTTCAAGATCGGCGTTCTCACCGACCCCGTTGTCCTGACATCCTTTGTTTCCTCTTACGCCGACCTTCGTGAACTGGCTAATGCACGTAAGGTGTTTGATGAAATTACCAATCCTTGTATTGTTGCGTTTAACTCTATGCTTGATGCTTTTGTCAAAAATGGAGACTTGGGTTCTGCTGTTTTCATGTTTAGGTCCATGCCAGAGCATGATGTGGTTTCTTGGACTAGTGTTATTAATGGGTTTTGGTGGAATGGGCGCTTTCTTGAGGCTCTCTGGTTTTTTCATGTGATGATGATGAGTGGTTCGGTTAAGCCAAATGAAGCTACTTATGTGAGTGTACTTTCTTCTTCTGCTAATTTAGATGCTGAAGGAGTTCTTTGTCGTGGGAAAGAAGTACATGCTTACATTATTAGAAATGAGGGTGAGTTTAGTGTTTTTATAGGGACGGGGTTGATAGATTTTTATGGGAAGATGGGATTATTAGGATGTGCGAGAACTGTTTTTAATCAAATGAAGAAGAGGGAGGTCTGCACTTGGAATGCAATGATCTCTTCATTTGCATCCAATGGTAGAGAAACAGAGGCATTGGACCTATTTGCCACTATGAAGGTTGAAGGAATACATCCTAATGAGGTTACATTTGTTGCAATTCTCACAGCGTGTGCTCGTGGCAAGCTCGTCAAATTGGGATTGCAGTTATTCCAATCAATGTTATACGATTTCTCAATTGTACCAATTACTGAGCATTATGTATGTGTGGTTGATCTCTTAGGCAAAGCAGGGCTTTTGCGAGAGGCAACTGAATTCATAGAGTCCATGCCATTTGATCCGGATGCTTCTGTTTTGGGAGCTCTTTTGAGTGCATGTAAAATTCATGGAGCCACTGAACTGGGGAATGAAGTGGGAAGAAGATTGCTTGAGATGCAGCCACGACATTGTGGTCGGTATGTGACTTTGGCGAGTATGAATGCTGGAGCAGAGAAATGGAATCGTGCTGCAGTTATAAGACGTGTAATGGCAGACGCCAGGATTCAGAAAACTCCAGCTTATAGTAGAGTAGATCCAATGCAAAATCTGGTGCTAGTATCACCCTCTTGATCTTGAAACTGTAAATAGTATTTGTATACAAGAGTAGTGTTGATAATTTTGTTAGTGAAACTGTCATATTGATTGAATTGACTATCAATGCTTTATCTGCAGCATGTAATGGTAATACATAGAAAACATATATCCAAATTGGTTGTTTTTACACACAATTCAATCATTCAATATGTTCAGATAAACTCAATAATAATAAATATGACATATGAAACATCTGGACAATAAAGAGAGAGAGAATGATTTGAAATTTTGCAAAAAAAAAAAAATGTATTTGATAAATTAAGTATTACCCACAAGTTGAAAAAATAAGAGAAATTATATCAACGTTTCAAGTACGTTTTTTAACATTAATTCTAAATTTAGTTTGTTTCAAAATTGAAATAAATTTGGTTGAAAAATTTAAATAATATAAACGCTAAATAATTGACAAACTATTTTTAAAAAAAAAACTAAAACACAAAATCTTTTAAAGTGTAAATATAATGGAGTATATATACACAAAGTTTGCCCCATGATAAATAACGTGAATCACGTTAACTTATCTAATACCTCTGCTCCAAATATTGAATGTTTCTCTATATCTACAAAACCTTTATTATAATTTCATGGTTTGAGACTATAAAATACTGCTGTCAACTTTACACATTAAACTCATCACCCGAATCTCTTCAACAATGTCCAATTCCTTCCCTCTCTACCAAAAATTGGCCATCAAAAAACCCATACAAAGATCTGTTGAACTTCTCATTTTGATTCTCGCCATTTCCCTTCTTCTTTACCGTCTCCTTTACCTCCAATCCCATGCCCTCCTTTCGCTTCTCGCCTTCTTCTCCGAACTCTGTTTCACCTTCGACTGGTTTCTCTACCTTCTTTTAAATTGGAATCCCGTCGACTACAAAACATACCCTCAACACTTCAAACAGTCTGTTTTACAAAACCCCTTTTCTTCTTCTTCCCATTCATCCAATCCATTTCCTCAATTATTTCTCTGATTTTTTGTTGATTTGGGTTTTTCTTTTTTCTTTTACAGAGTTCATGAGGTTCCTGCGGTGGACGTGTTGGTGACGACTGCGGATTGGAAGCTTGAGCCGTCGGTTATGGTGGCCAACACAGTGTTGTCTCTGTTGGCCGTAGATTATCCGGCTGGAAAACTTACTTGCTATATCTCCGACGATGGGGGATCTCCGGTTTTGCTATACGCTCTTGTTGAAGCCTCGAATTTTGCTAGAATTTGGGTTCCTTTCTGTAAGAAGTATAACGTCCAAGTTAGAGCTCCGTTTAGATACTTCTCCGGTAAGTCTCCATCCGCCGCCGGCCATGAATTCCAACAGGAGGAGAAGAGGATGAAGGTACACACATTCAATATGTATATATATATTTTTAGTAAACTTGAAAGTATATGAACTAATAAATGACCTCTATTTTTATATTATACATAGGATGAATATGAACGACTTCGTGAGAAGATTGAAGCTGCGGAAGAGAAC
The DNA here is from genome assembly GCF_000004075.3 of Cucumis sativus. Classification (NCBI taxonomy): domain Eukaryota; kingdom Viridiplantae; phylum Streptophyta; class Magnoliopsida; order Cucurbitales; family Cucurbitaceae; genus Cucumis; species Cucumis sativus. The sequence continues at coordinate 2,560,686 of NC_026661.2, read as the reverse complement.
CCAATGGTATACGAAACTTCTAAATACTATGAAGCTTTTAGAAACACAGACAAGAAGAACCATCCCACCATTATTAAGGTAATTAGATTGTGTTACTATTCTTTAATTCGTAATATTTATGGAGTTTGTTAATGAGGAAATTTTGCAGATTTTATTAGAAAACAAAGGGAATGATTCAAATGGGATACCAAATTTGGTATATGTTGCAAGAGAAAAACGACCAAATCAACCTCATCACTACAAAGCTGGTGCTTTGAATGTTTTGGTATGTTTACCAAACTTAACACTTTGGATATCTTGCCATTAACATCATTATGTTATTTCTATAAAACAAATTTAAAGTAGGGACATTTTTCAAAACAGAGTAATAAAGAATTTTAGAGCAAAATACTTTTTCTTTCACAAGTTGTTGATTAGATCTATGGGGTCATTTTCTTAATTAGATGCTAAGAGATTTTTATTGTTATTGAAAATTAAATAAAAGACTAGGGTATCCGGTGTGATGACAAATGCACCATTTATAGTGAATATAGATTGCGATATGTACGTCAACAACCCAAATGTTGTGGTTGAGGCTATGTGCATTTTACTCGGAGCAGAAGAGCAAGAAAGCATTTTCGTACAATTCCCTCAAATATTTTACAATCAACCCAAAGATGATCCATTTGGTTGTCAACTCAATACCCTCTTCCAAGTAATTCAATCTTCTCTCTTAGTGTTCAATAATCTAAACTGTCATATTCTTCTTTCTTATAATTGTTCTTATCTTTTTTTGTGGTATTTTGGTAGACATTGTTACGTGGGATGGCAGGAATTCAAGGTCCTCTATACTGTGGATGTAATTGCTTTCATAGACGTAAAACCATTTATACCTTGAATAGTTCACCGAATAAAACAGGTAGTGAATAAACCTATTCACGAATTTGACTCTAAAATTTAGAAACAGTAACATTTTCGTATATAATTTTGTTGAGACAATGGAAGGATCATATATATTCATATGTAATATTATGTTTTTAGGAAAAATTGAGGAGAATTATGGAGAATCGGAAGAGTTGACAAAGTCAGCCAATGAAATATTAAGAGGGGTGCAAGCCAACGGACGTACTCACACGACCATAGATCTTTCTACTTCCATCCAATCCGCATATCAAGTAGCCAGCGCCGACTACGAAAATAACACTGCCTGGGGTTTAAAGGTCAGTTTTGTAGTGAATAAAAACAAACACATAAAAGCCAATAATAATCTTAGGTAACAAACAATTGAACCTGTGTTTTAGGTGGGTTGGCTTTATGAGTCAATGACAGAAGACATTCTGACCGGAATAAAGATCCATTCAAAAGGGTGGAAGTCCGTATTGTTGCAGCCAAACCCACCTGCGTTTTTGGGGTTGGCTCCCACTGGTGGTCCTGATGCTCTTACCCAAAGAAAGAGATGGGTAACAGGCAGTTTGGAGATCATGGTCCGTAAAAATACTCCACTTTTAGCTTTTTTCTTAACCCGGCTCACCCTCAGACAATGCTTAGCTTACACATATTTCTTAATTAGAGGCCTCTACGCCATTCCTCAATTGGTTTATGCCATTCTTCCTGCCTATGCTATCCTCACCAACTCTCACTTCTTGCCTTCAGTAAGTTCTCATTTGAATATATAAAAACAAACTTCTATATGGTTTAAAAGTATATACAACATAAAATATATGGTTTTATATATGTTTTTGGTAAAATGTTTAGGTCCAAGACACAGCTCTATTGGCAACGTTTGTACCCATGTTTATCCTTTACCACTCCCATTCAATATGTGTTTATCTTCAATGCGGCTTATCAGTTCGTGCATGGTGGAACAATGTAAAGATGGAAATTATCGCTACTACAAGTTCATGTGTCTTTGGAATTTTGAGCCTTGTTCTAAGGCTCTTTGGTATTTCAGAAGCCGTGTTTGAAGTTACACCTAAAGGCCAATCTAATAATAATGTCGATGATGGCAACGTTGGAAAGTTTGTTTTTAATGAATCGCCACTATTTATCATCGGTACAGCAATGGTGCTATTGCAGTTGATGGCATTGGGATCGAAATTGTTGGCCGGGATATTGCAACCACCATCGTCTAGTGATGGACGACGAGGGTCCGGGATAGGGGAGATTTTGGGTTGTGTGTGGGTCTTAATGACTCTCTCACCCTTTTTGAGAGGGTTGTTTGCTAAAGGGAAATATGGGATCCCTTTCCCCACCATATGTAAATCGGCTTCTTTGATACTGCTTTTTGTGCCCTTCTACAAATGGCTTTGAATTAGTTTCATCAACTCTTTTTCTTTAAATAAAACATTGTTATTGTTTGACATTTTTGCTAATCTTTTCTAATAAATTTCAAAATTTTCTTTTTAGTCACTCCGTTGATCAATTCATTACATGCATTTGTTTAGTAATTAATCTTTTATAAGTTTTTTTAAAACGTTCAAATCTTATAAGGTTAGACAGTCGAGTTGTTTTAAATTGTGGAATACTCACGAATATTATAAAAATAGCAAACACCCATATATCCATTAGGAAGATATATATCTGCACTTGACTTACAAAAAAAAGCATAACTTTTATGATAAAATTTAAGTATGCTTGAATAGTCATTTAGTTTAGTTATTAGCCAAAGTGTTTGGTTTTCAATAAATATACTTCTAAATTATTTTAAATTCTAAACTATTGATATCCAATTAAAATAGAAGGATTCATCCAATTCAAATGTATGATACTGTTCTCACGAGATTTCAGGATAAATGTAATTCGTGAAATTGAATTTTGTATATTGATTTATATAGTGGATACGGTTTCTAATATTTACTCAATCAATATTTTCTCTCTAATACAAGTTAATATTTAGAATTTCTTGATATTCGGTCTTTAGGATGTTGTAGTTGCAAGTCAATTTAAAATTCAATTTCTTGAAGTCTAAATAAAGTTTAATCCTCCTAGTGTTTTATCTTTCAGGAGATGTTAATTTCGAAGTTTATAAGAACTTCACGTCTTAAGAGTCATTTAGAATTTGAGTACTTCAATTCTCCAAAATAGAGCTTCAATTGTTTCTTCAACCAAAGATCCCAAAACGAAGGGAAAGTTCTCAGGCTTTAGGTGGACTTGGGTCTATTTGATTGTTGGTTTTAAACTTGGGTTCATTTACCTTTTAGACTTACACTTAAGTTCATTATTCTCATTTGACCCAATTTTTATATCTAATTTGGTTGGGTACAAGAAAACTTAATTACCCAAATTCAAGAAAATTATAATTATCACTTGTTGTGACGACGTGACAAAATTTAATTTGGTGAAATTTCTTAATCAAGAGATACTTTAGAACAAAGATTGTGAGATAAAATTAGCACAATCACAAAACTAATTATATAAACAAAAAAACAAAACTTACTGCCTCGTGGGATAATTCTTCTTAAGTGGTTTGTCAATTTCTTGAATGAACAAAAGATGAAGATGGAGGAGTAATTTCAAATTTTTATTTAAATTTACATTATCATTCATCATTCCTTTTAAGAATAATTGTAATTGATGGTCATTTGAGGAACAATAATTAAGAATATAACAATATTTTAAAAAAATTACAAATATAGCAAAACTATCGCTAATAGACATGTATCGTTGATAGACTCGTATGATCTATCAGTAATAGACCAATATTTACAATATAGTCCATCGATGATAGACTTGTATCGTTGATAGAATTTAACAAATTTTGTTATATTTGTAAATTTTTAAAAATATTGTTATATACTTAATTATTTTGAATCTAATGACTAAATTTGCAACTATCTATTCAAAAGAAAAAAAAGGTTGAGATTATACAACGAAAAAAAGGTTTTATAACCTATATAGGCAAGAGGAAAGAAGTAAAAGGCAACCTATAAATTATATTTTCTAGATTATTTTGATTTTCATTTGTTTCATTCTCACACGTTCTTCCCTTTATATTGCTTTTATTTTTCCGTCTTCCACCAAAATAAGAAATGCAAACAAAATTAAAATGAGTTACTAAAATCAACAAACATATATATTCTCTAATTTCTCCATGTAAATAAACTCATAAATCAAATTCCTTCCTAAAGCACACACTTATAAAAAAAAATCAATATAACATCCAAAAAAAAAAATGGCTAAAAAGTGCATGCTACTCAAGGAAATAAGCAATATGTATAAAACTAAAACTACAAACAATTCTATTAAACTCTTCTAAGTTCTCTCTGCCTATATATTTTTAGTATTCTACACTTACTTTTATGTGAGCTAATGCGTACATTCGTTTCTACGTGAACTAATCTTTGGTATGAGTTTTACCACATTTTATCATAGATATATGGATATGTCCATTCCATGTCAAAACATTTTTATGTGTCTATTGTGGATGGCGGCCTTCAGGGGTCATCGTCCTTTTTTAAAAAGAAATTATCATTATCTCTGTGTATGTTTCAGATTGTAACAAATTACCATAGTTTGTCTTCACCTATGGATCATGCAACATTTTTCACAAATTTTTCGAATGGAGACCCTTATTTTCATATTTGTGTCATTCTTTACCTTAATTTTGAATTTACTTATTGGATGAAAATAAAATTCTTAAAATTTTCTATTTCGAGTTGTATATGTCTCCCTAAAAGAAAAGAATATTACATATAAAAGACTACTTTTTCACCTAATCATTCAAATCTTTGCTTCGTAGCTAGTCTATAAATTATACGACTTTTGTTCTTGGTTGAATCGTAACAATTTACTCAAATTTTGACTCATGTCCACACTTATTCAAATGAAAATTTAAGATAACTGTTAAAGATACTTATCTATTATTTTTTTTCAAAATAAAAAAGAACACATATGTATGGTGTGAATAATATATATTGAATTTGTCATCTCTCATTCACTCAATTATTAAATCACCAAAAACTAAAGGGGGGTAAGCTGATGGATGGACCAACCAGCAGAGTCGAAGTCGAAGACAAGCCATTTTCATACAAGCTTTACTTCTAGAAAATTCCTTGTTCAATGATCGCGGGTTGATATGATCATCGGACCCCGGACACGTGAGAACGTAGCCCAGAAGGACGGAAAAGATAGAGCACAAATTTAATACATCCAACATTGTGTCACAAAATATCAAAAAGTACATGACCTTGTTTGTATATATATATACATATTTGAACCCCAACTATCTTTATCTTATCTTCTTGTGTTGTAGATTATTTTGTTAAAACAAACAAATTAACTTCAATAAATTTAGAAGATGATTATTTGTGTAGCTTTTGTTTTTATATTATATATACGGGATGATTTAATGACTAAAATTGATAATCAATTATAATTAATTTAAATATAATTTACACATTTCTATAATTATAGACTAAAACTATATTGTTTTTTATCTATGATTTATTGAATTAAGTGGAATAAATTGAATTAGTTGACAATAACTACCATTATAGGAACAAATGCATCAAGATGAGAAAAACAAAATAATAATATGACATCAAACATTAACAGAGAGAGAGAATGATTTGATATTTTGTAAAAGAAAATTTGAATTAAATTTAGTTTATTCAAAATTGAAATAAATTTGATTGAAAAAAAACACAACAATTGATAAACTATTTAAACATCTAAAAATTAACTAAAACACAAAATCTCTTATATATAAACACTAAACATACCTTGGGCCATTAAATAATATAAACAATAAAGTGTAAAAGTAATAGAATGTAAATATGTTATCAATTTTTATATCTTCCACCATTAAATATTATCATTACTTTTATTATTTTTAATATATATATATTTTTATTGCTCTATCTATCTATTTGTGTATCTATATATACTTGTAAGCAAAATTTTCAACTTGTAAAAGGTAATATGAAACTATAAGCTTATAGTATTAAAAGTTTAAAATAATAAAATTCACATAAAAATAATTTCTTTTGTAAAACTATTTTTATAAAATTAAAAAAAAAAAGTTGATTTACTTTTTATTCTTCAATCAAACAAGTATACATAAAATTGGTTTATCGGTTATTATTGATTTATACCCTATTATTCAATTTATCCTTCCATCATCTGTATCTTTATTTTTAATAACAAATAATTTTTAATTTTCATGAATTTAAAATTATTAGTTTTCTTTTTAACAAAATGGAACATTCAAAAATTGATAAAGAAAAATTAATTTTATTAAAAACTAAATAAATTAAACAATAAAATTACCTTCTTACTTAGATATATTATTTCACTATTTTTTTTATAATTAAATAATAATAATAATAATAATAATAACAATAAATTTAAAAATAATAATTTATAGAAAAAATCTATCATTTTAACCTAATAATTTTGAAAACACCTATTTTTTCCATTTTTTTTTTTGAAAAACACCCTTCTCGAAATCACCCAAACCAACGTGAATCACGTTAACTTATCTAATACCTCTGCTCCAAATATTGAATGTTTCTCTATATCTACAAAACCTTTATTATAATTTCATGGTTTGAGACTATAAAATAGTGGTGTCAACTTTACACACTAAACTCATCACCCGAATCTCTTCAACAATGTCCAATTCCTTCCCTCTCTACCAAAAATTGGCCATCAAAAAACCCATACAAAGATCTGTTGAACTTCTCATTTTGATTCTCGCCATTTCCCTTCTTCTTTACCGTCTCCTTTACCTCCAATCCCATGCCCTCCTTTCGCTTCTCGCCTTCTTCTCCGAACTCTGTTTCACCTTCGACTGGTTTCTCTACCTTCTTTTAAATTGGAATCCCGTCGACTACAAAACATACCCTCAACACTTCAAACAGTCTGTTTTACAAAACCCCTTTTCTTCTTCTTCCCATTCATCCAATCCATTTCCTCAATTATTTCTCTGATTTTTTGTTGATTTGGGTTTTTCCTTTTTCTTTTACAGAGTTCATGAGGTTCCTGCGGTGGACGTGTTGGTGACGACTGCGGATTGGAAGCTTGAGCCGTCGGTTATGGTGGCCAACACAGTGTTGTCTCTGTTGGCCGTAGATTATCCGGCTGGAAAACTTACTTGCTATATCTCCGACGATGGGGGATCTCCGGTTTTGCTATACGCTCTTGTTGAAGCCTCGAATTTTGCTAGAATTTGGGTTCCTTTCTGTAAGAAGTATAACGTCCAAGTTAGAGCTCCGTTTAGATACTTCTCCGGTAAGTCTCCATCCGCCGGCGGCCATGAATTCCAACAGGAGGAGAAGAGGATGAAGGTACACACATTCAATATGTATATATATTTTTTTAGTAAACTTGAAAGTATATGAACTAATAAATGACCTCTATTTTTATATTATACATAGGATGAATATGAACGACTTCGTGAGAAGATTGAAGCTGCGGAAGAGAACCCAATGGTATACGAAACTTCTAAATACTATGAAGCTTTTAGAAACACAGACAAGAAGAACCATCCCACCATTATTAAGGTAATTAGATTGTGTTACTATTCTTTAATTCGTAATATTTATGGAGTTTGTTAATGAGGAAATTTTGCAGATTTTATTAGAAAACAAAGGGAATGATTCAAATGGGATACCAAATTTGGTATATGTTGCAAGAGAAAAACGACCAAATCAACCTCATTACTACAAAGCTGGTGCTTTGAATGTTTTGGTATGTTTACCAAACTTAACACTTTGGATATATATTGTATTATATCTATTGGTAATTTTTATTATTATTGACAATATTTAATTGATTATATAATAACAAAGCGTTTTAGGGTATAAAATATATGTTTTTAATTATGAAGTTCCAAGATTGTATCTATAGTTGATTTATTAATTTCTCTATCAAGATAGTGAGACATTTTCATTGTTATTGAAATTGAAACAAATTAGACAAGGGTATCGGGAGTGATGACAAATGCGCCATTTATAGTAAATATAGATTGCGACATGTATGTCAACAACCCAAATGTCGTAGTAGATGCCATGTGTATTCTAGTCGGAGCAACAGAAAAGGAAAGTGTTTTCGCGCAATTCCCTCAAGTGTTTTACAATCAACCCAAAGATGATCCATTTGGGTGTCAAATGATTACCCTCTTCCAAGTAATTCAAACTCTCTTTAGTTGTTTTAGACTTAAACTCTCACAATATTCAGTCTTCTTCTTATTTATTTTGTGGTATTATGGTAGATGTTGTTACGTGGGATGGCAGGAATTCAAGGTCCTCTCTACAGTGGATGTAATTGCTTTCATAGACGTAAAACTATTTATACCTTGAATAGTTCACAGAACAAAACAGGTAGTAGTTAACTTAACTTATTCACAATTTTGACTCTATAATTTATAAACATGTGTTATATAATATTTTTAATCATCTCGTTATCTGTATTCTGAATTATTCTTTCATAATAAACTTTATAAATTTTCCTCTACTCAGTAAACATAGCTTTTAATAATAGATTGTTCGTGAACCATAGGTGGTGTATTGATTATTTTTACCATTTATGTGTCAATATCATTCATCTTATGATCATTTTGTTGGGACAATGCATGTTAGGATGATATTGATACGTTATTTTGTAATGATTTATGCTTAGGAAAAATTGAGGAGAATTTTGGAGAATCAGAAGAGTTGACCAAGGCAACGGATGAAATATTAAGAGGGGTGAAGTCCAGTACTGATCATACAACAAATCTTTCTACTTCCATTCAGTCCGCGTATCAAGTAGCAAGTGCCAACTACGAAAACAACACTGCCTGGGGTTTAAAGGTCAGTGTTTTTTCTTAAGAAAAAAAGAAAGAAAGAGAGAAAAGAAAATTAATAATACTAATAATAATGGGTTGAGCTATTTTTAATTAGGTGGGATGGTTATATGGGTCCATGACAGAAGACATCCTTATGGGAATAAAGATCCATTCAAAAGGGTGGAAATCGGTGTTGGTGCTGCCAAACCCACCAGCCTTTATGGGGTTGGCTTCCATGGGTGGCTCTGAGACTCTGATCCAAAGAAAGAGATGGGTCACAGGCATTTTGGAGATATTGATCAGTAAAAACAACCCACTTTTAACTTTTTTCTTCACTCACCTCAAGTTTAGACAGTCTTTAGCTTACACATATTTCCTAACTCGAAGCCTCTTTGCCATTCCCGAATTAACTTATGCCATTCTTCCTGCCTATGCCATTCTCACCAACTCTCACTTCTTGCCTTCGGTAAGTTCACATTTCAATATAATATATATGATAACTTTATTATATATGGCCGTTTAATAAATATTTATATTGTATTTTTGGCAAAATTGTTAGGTCCAAGACACAGCTTTATTGGCAATCTTTGTACCCACATTTATCCTTTACCACTCCCATTCAATAATATTTGAGTATCTCCAATGGGGCTTATCCCTTCATGCATGGTGGAACAAGGTAAGGATGGAAATGATCTTGAGTACAAGTTCATATGCCTTTGGGATTTTGAGCCTTGTTTTGAAGCTCTTTGGTATTTCTGAGGCGGTGTTCGAAGTTACGCCTAAAGACCAATCTGATGCCGATGCTACTAATGCCAACCATCACGACGTTGGGAGGTTTACATTTGATGAATCACCGTTATTTGTTCTCGGTACAACGTTAGTGTTATTGAACTTGATGGCATTGTTGTTTGCCGCGTTTGTTGGGATGCAACCGCTAATATTATCGGTACCCAATGATGGGCGACATCGCGGGTTCGGGATAGGCGAGATTTTGGGTTGTGTGTGGGTGTTGTTGACTCTTTTACCCTTCTTGAAAGGCTTGTTTGCTAAAGGAAAATATGGGATCCCCTTTTCCACCATATGTAAATCAGCTGCTTTGATATTGCTTTTTGTTGTACCCTTCTCCAAGTGGCTTTGATGAATTTTCTCTCTTTGAATAAAATAGTTGTTGTTCAAGTATTGATCACATTTTTGCCAATATATTTTTCAATACTAAAGATTATTCCATATCCAGGAGTTTTCTTTTATTGATCTTTTCACCATATATTATATCAATTTTGGTAATGTTGAAACAATTGTGTGCTAACATTAACACTTATAAACATATATTTAGAAACAGTACAGGCATTTAATAATTTGTGAATTATTGTATTTTAGTTATTGAGCTGAGAAAATAATATATATTTTAGATAAATTATTTTGCATGTAATTACTTGATTCTAAATAAGAGTATAGCTAAATAAGAGTATGGCTCAACTTTGTACTTGAACCTAGAATGTTTTAAATTTAAATCTCTTATCATAATTTGTACTTTTAATATTGAAATGTGATATTCATCAAGCTCGCAAATCATTTTATTGTTCAAGTAATTTACCTTATTTTTTAAATATGTTAAATTATATGGTATGTTTGAATTTTTAAGTGTATATTAAATAATTTATAAGAAAGAAAGTTTAAACAAAAATGAATTTCTTCAAAAAATATTTTAAGAAGATTGATAAACTATTTACATTAGAACAAAATCACTATAAACAAAATTCGTTAAAATGTTCTTTTTTTCTTTATCATTTTTTAAAATTTTAGTTAATATGATATCTAACACTAATTAAAAAAAACACTTGAATTAGTAAGAAAAGTTATATAACTATTCCAAATCATATAGGAAAATTCTACTTCTGAAATTTTGCTAATTTGTATGAAATCCTATATCAAAATTTTAAAATTCCAAATCAAATCCAAATTGGACATCCAAAGTCACCACAAATATATTCTAATTTGCAAAAAGTTTAGAAAAGATAGGACTTAGCAATATGGCGAAACATGGCAAAATCATAAACAAGTTAGAAACTTTAGCTAAATGTCGACCCAAGATGGATTGAGAAAAAAGTAATTGAAAGAAGGGGTGAATTTTATAGAGTGGAGCAATAGATATTTGATGTTTAGCGGCCGGAGAAATCATCGGCTGTGAGGTGACAGTATAAAGGCAAAGAATATGCAGACAACAAAGAGAATTATGTTTTCTTCCAAACCAATCTCCACATTTCTTTTTCGATTTCACTTTCACTTCCTCACTTTCTTCTCTCTTTTCTCATTTCCCATTTCCCAACTCCCAACTCTCTCTTCCCATTTCCTCAATCATGGCCAATCTTCCTGTCTTTCTGTTCGCTGAACCAACCACCGCCTTGGAACCCAATCCTCCTCTTACGGACCTAACCAATGTCTCTGTCGATGAGCTCATTCTCGCTCTCAACCACGCCCGTACTCGTGAACGTGCTTTGCACCTTCTTTCTCAGGTACTCTAAACCCAAATGCCTATAAATGATTGAATATACTGTAATTTATCCGTTTAAGTTAATGGGTTTTGATCGGGAGATCGTATTGCACACTTTTTTTTTTGTGGTGGCTTTGGAGTCGGACTAAAGAAGGGAGAAAAGAAAACCCATGAATTCTTAATCCATTCCTAAAAACAAAGAGAGTTGTAATGTTGGTCCAATTCATAATGGAATAAAACTCAAGTTTTGGTTTTCTGTTCTTTCTTTTTTAACTTTTTATTGTGTGGTTCTCGTCACGGAAATTACTGAAACAGCCTGTTGTACATGCATTCCTGTTAGGCTCTCGACTCTCGCCCTCGTGATTGTACGTCTTCGCAATCGCTTCTTGTTCCTGACTCTCGCTATTCTTTCTGTTCGCTCCTTTTCTATGAAAAAAGTGAGCGAAAAGCAAAGTTCAAGAGAGAGAGAGAGAGAGAGAGAGAGAGAGAGAGAGAGAATGGAGTGTTGAACTTGCTGTTTAAATTTTATTTTTCAAATGTGATTCTTCACTTTGTTTTGATCTGATTTTATAATTTCAAATGATATGATAAAAATATGCTTTTATTCTTTGTTGTTTTATGTTTCTGTAATGCATATCTCTAATGTGAATCTATGGGATGACACTTATTTTAACTGTAATTTTTACTTTTAGTCACAAAAGTTAACGTGGGCTTTTATCTAAAGCTTAAAGATCATTCGTGAAAGCATGTAGGAATACTAATACGAGCGAACATTCCGGGGGAACATTCAGGGCGAACATTGAAATTGAACCATTCGGGATAAAATAGAGACTTTGAAGCTTCTTTTTTGTGTTTTCAAAACTTGGTCCTAATTCTGAAAATATTGGTAGAAATGGTGACAAAACAAAGAAACGTATAGATGTAAGCAATATTTATAGGCTTATTTTTCAAAACTCAATTGTTTATCGAAATGGCCCTAAATTTCTGTGCAAAATATTGGGAAAGAATTTGATTACCAATAAACTTCGAATGTTTTCCCCAATGATTCAAACTCTTAAGTGCAGATTTTTGGTTTTTTCTCTTCAGAACAGGAGTATGTTTGATAATTTGGCTGTTCTGATATGGCATTCCTTTGGTACTATGTTTACCCTTCTAAAGGTATGAACTCTCAACTGTGGCAATGCCTTTATAGAACAATGTCAATCTTCAAGATGTGTGATTTCTTTTATTTGTGTGTTGCAATTGAAGGAAATTATGGACGTTTACCATATGCTGTCCAAGCCTGACCTTACAGAAAAAGATTCAACTAGGGTCTGCAATGCTCTTGCTCTTCTTCAGGTTATCATCTCACTTCTGTTATCAGATGTGAAGTTGAATGAAGATAGATTGTTTTGTTTGTTGATCATTTTGACTTGTATGAAATTGTGTTTGTCAATTCCTCCTCGGATACATGTCATTTAGAACATGCACCTTATCTCCATGGTTGAACACAAAAATCCATCTTCCGCTTGCTTAAGAAACTGTGTACTTATCTTCTGCAGTGTGTAGCCTCTCACCCAGAAACAAGGGTGCCATTTATGAAAGGTAAAGTCTCAGCAAAATTCGATATATATCTCTCTGTTGTTTTTTTTTCTTTTTACATGTTAAAGGCGTTTGGAATTGATGTTTAGGCATTAACCAGTGACCTTTTGAATTAGGTAGCATTGATGGTCTGACTTTTGCTGATCTTTCATGTCTTCTGATTGAATGCATATTATTTTGCAGCTAAAATTCCACTCTATTTGTACCCTTTCCTTAATACCACCATCAAGGAAAAACCTCATGAATATCTCAGACTCACTAGCTTAGGAGTAATTGGTGCACTAGTGAAGGTAGTCACTTGTTTCTTTTCTTTACATTTTGTTTTCTGTTCTGAGGTTAACATCAACTCTTGCTAGTATCATGATGAAATGATTACTTTGGAACAAACTAATGAGTTTAAAGACAACGACGAACTTTATTGAGTTTAAAGACAGCAACGAGCTCTAATGAGTTTAAAGACAAACGAGCTGTGTACCAAAGAGAAAAAAGAAACTCTCAGTTCAAAAATCAAAATCAAATTCTGTGTAACTACATGAGTTATTTTGTACCTATGCAATTGCTTACCTCACTCTTGCAGGTTGATGACAAGGAAGTTATTTACTTCCTACTCAAAACGGAAATAGTTCCATACTGTCTGCGATGCATGGATGTGGGAAAAGGCTTGTCAAAAACGGTGAGTTCCGCAAGACGAGATCGTAAACCAAGCACAGATATTGTTTTCTCAATGATGTCACACATCTTTATTCATTTATTATCAAGGCTGTCACTCATTATCCTAAGATCATCCAGGTTGCCACGTTTATTGTTCAGAAAATTCTAATGAATGAAGAGGGATTGAGGTACTGCTGTATCATAGCTGATCGCTTTTTTGCAATAACTCATGCCTTGGAAACAATGATGGAAAGACTTTCGGAAGAACCCTCACAACGGCTGCTTAAACATATTTTTCGCTGTTATCTTATGCTCTCTGAAAGTCCAAGGTTAGCTAAAAGTTCCTCTGAAGGCTTTAAAAACTTCATTATTTGATTGGTTTTACCACTACCCTTTATACCACATCATTGATTTTGTGCTTGGTTTTATCAATAAAGGGCTTGCCTGGGACTTGGGAGACTCCTTCCTCGGATGCTAAACGACAGCGCCTTTACTGACCTCCTTCATGTAAGTTTTACAATGACAATGAAGTTGTATTGCTATTGCTATTTCTCACCACTAGTTCCCTTGATAATTTCTCAGAAAACAGAACATGTATTGTTGCATATCAATCTGACTGCCTCTTATATGTCACTGGTTGTATAACTATCTATTCATTCCCCATCCTTCAAGTTGATAAGAGCCCTTTATAAAACTTGTTCAATTGGTTCTTTTTGTTCAAGTTCACCTAGTATATTGCAATGAGGGGTTCGGCTGAAATAGTTCAATTCCTCCCATTTTAATAGTATTCACAATTGAAGTCTGCACATTTATTGATAAACTTCATCTCTCCTCTTTACCTCTTTTACACATTTATTGAGGAACTTAATTTTCACAACTCAACGCCTCAAACACAAACAACTTTCTGGTTTCAACTCAATTTGCCCATATGCTCTTAAGCCTGAAGCTTATGCAATTTTTACTGTCTTGTCTTACCCGCAGGATGATCCAACTGTCATGAGCTCTTTCAAGCAGTTGCTTCGCAAGGTACATCGAGACGATGGAAACAAACAAGGCAATCCAAAAACAGGCTGAAGTTATGTGCAAACTTTGCCAATTCTACTGCACAGAATTATATAATAACATACACATAGCTCTAAAAATGAGTCAGTTCCTCCATCTTTCACACATCTCTTTACTATGTAGATCACAAGAGTAGATGTTGTAATTTGAACCACTTAAACCATAGTGTTAGGCCTTTCTTGTCTTCTTCCAAGGCATTTACTTTTTGTTTTTGTATTCTCGTAACTCTGTTAATTACAACATTTTTGTTACTTAATATTTCCACTCAAATAAACTAAGCAAAACTGGAAGCTTTTAACCATACTACATCTACATGTTTATAGACAGATTTAAAAATGGTTTGAATTACTTTGGTAAAGTTGAAAAACATTTCCAAACATTTCTTTTATAGATTAAAATTAATTCTAATATAGTGAAACTTGTGTTTAAAAGAATAATATTAATTTTGAATAAATTCAAGATTTAAACTGTTGGACATGATGATGTGATTACCTATCTGATCACCTAAATGGTGTTCATAAATCTAATTATTGAAATATTTTCATATTTAAATTTGAATATATGTTTTACTATATTCCGAACCCTAATAGAAGAAAACTATTCAAGAAGGCATTGGATAGTTACATAAATAGATGGAAATGAATTTTTATACACTAAACTAATATAGCAACCACATTATAACATCTTCAAACTCATTGAATACTTCTCCTTAATTGAATCGGTTAACATATTAAATTATTCGTCCAACACTAAATTGCTTACTGAAAAAATAAATGGTCCATATCATAGTATTGTATTGGACATGATGTGAATTTATCATTGTCTCAACTTAGTACTAGCATATATATATATGTATATATATAAGTAATTTTATATTAATATCATTATCATTACTATGTCTAATGGTAAATTAGTCTTCCATTCTCCACTAGTCCCAAGTTCAAGTCTATAAAACTCAAATTCTCTAGTGACTAAAAGGGTTTGTAGGCAGACCATTTTCTTCTATACCAAATTAAAACTATTGGGGCTAAATTTTATATTTGGGTAAAAATTCATTCTCTTGGACTCAGAAGTAAATTTAACTCTTTGTTTCAAGGAAATAATAATAAAAAATAAAAAAAATTAATTTTAGAATTTTTAAAATGTTGTGATAAAAAAAAAAGAGATAAAGATATTGAAGAAATTTTAAGAAACCATTAGATTGCAATATCCAAACAAACTCAACTCTAAATCTCTCCCATCCCCAACTTCTTTTTTTCTTTCTTAAACTTCAACTATTTCAATTCACTCTCTCCAAATTCCTTCCACTTCCTCCCATGGCAATTCAGCCCTCTTCTTGCAATCCCTCACTCATCAAGTTAGGATTAGCTTTGATCGCCATTACCATTGTTGGTTACATTCTCGGCCCTCCTCTCTATTGGCACTTCAAGGAAGGTTTAGCCGTCGTTACTCACTCTTCTTCCTCTTCCTCATGCCCTCCTTGTTTCTGCGACTGCCCTTCTCACCCTGTCATCTCAATTCCTGAAGGTATTTCTTTACTTATGCTCAGATCCGATTAGATCTCTTCTTCTGGGTTTCTTCTACTTTTGCTTAGATCTCGTTCTGGGTTTTGCGGTTCGGTTGAGTTTCTTCTCTTTTTATTATTCTGTCTCTCGATTCGTAGGATTTATGTCTTTTATGTAGTTTTAAGAATTTTGAATTAGTTTCTGCTCATGGGTATTGCCTTAATTGTTTAGGGGCATCTGATTATGGATGTAAGCTTCTTCCAGTCTTGTATGTCTTTTAATTTTTCCCTTCTTGTGGTTTTGTGTAATTTGTATACTTACTTTGGTGCTTTTCTGTCTGTTGTGCAGAATTGAGGAACTCTACCTTTGCAGGTTAGTTTAACTTTCTTTCTCAAATGGTTATATTGTTTTTGCTCCATCATAACTCTTGGAAAGCAACAATTTTCCTAAACTTTGCCATATGGGTATCAAAGATCTCAATATCTCAATCCTTATGACCATGAATTCGTTTGCACTATTCTAAGAGAGCCATTTAAATATGTTTTCTTAGGCTGTAAATGACGAGGCTTTGTGTTTGAAATAACACTGCAACATAAATGGATTGATGAGAATGATTGATCTATGAATTTTGCTTCTTAATATGTTTAAATGTCAAGATTCATAAGTGCTTCTGAAAATTGTGTGTGATGAACTGACTATGAGTGTAAGGCCACAATCATGAATGGTGAACTTGGATAGCTCATTGTTTACCATCGATATGAAGTTTCGGGCTCAGCTCTTGTAGACATAATAGCTCTTTGGATTTCTTTCCTCATATTTCATTCTTATTCCAACTGCCATTGATGTCACCTTCCTTTCACTATAGTGAACTGATACCAGAGTTGTGATAAAAGATCACGGAGAAGAGATGGATTAGAATTTTTTCCTTTGTTTAACCTATAAAATTCAATCGCTGGACTGCAGTCTAAGAAGCACCGATATGGATTAGACACAACATGAACATGAGGACACACCATTTTTTTACAATTTTGAACACATACATGACAAGGACAGTTTATTAAAACGTGCATTTGAAATCATATATATCACTTTTAAACAAGAAGAAATTGTGTGTTGGCTTTGTACAATTAGTGTATCACATTTATTTCTCTAAAAAGCGTCCAAATCATGTCGGGCACGGAAATGCTAATCAAATCCATGCTTCTTAGATCGTAATCACTCATTGCATTTTGCAGATTGTGTTAAGCATGACCCAGAAGTGAGTCGAGACACAGAGAAGAACTTTGCAGACCTATTATTAGAGGAACTGAAGTTAAAGGAAGCCGAAGCTTTGGAAAATCAACGCCGTGCCGATGTGGCTCTACTCGAGGCGAAAAAGATGACATCCCAGTATCAAAAAGAAGCAGACAAGTGCAATTCTGGGATGGAAACATGTGAAGAAGCAAGAGAGAAAGCTGAAGCAGTATTAACAGCACAAAAGAGACTAACAGCTATGTGGGAGCAAAGGGCTCGCCAAAGGGGATGGAAAGAAGGCACTGCCAAATCTCGTACTCAAAAACAGGGAAATATTCAAACTGCATAAAGAGAGCATCCAAACAGTATCACTTCTTTCCATCCTGATTTTTTGTTTTCTGATAAATATATTTATCTTTTTCGGATAGTAACTTAAATTTTACTCAAAATAGATCGAAAGTGATTATTACAGGTATGTTTAGTGAATTGAAATGTCAATTACCATTGTTAGTTCATCATAAGAAAAGGTTCATTAGTTGAAAGCAACTAATGTGTTCTTGAAGATGTCGTGTTTACTCATTCAGTCATTTGTCACCTTCATTGTGAATTTTTAAGGTCCTCTCTCTGACTGTGAAAGCAAATTCTTTTGGATTTGCACTAGTTGGATATATACAAATATTCTTTTGCTTTGCCAGGGGTGGGATGGTTTAGAACCATTGTCATGCCACTACACATTCTGCCATTGAGATTGAATCAAGTAAATTCGTAAGCTGCTAAAGCAGTTTGGTAATTATTTGGTTTATGAAATTTATGTTTGTTTTTCTTAATTTTTTTTACCGACGGGTTTTCCATTTCTTATGTAAATGTTTGAATTCTTACCCAAATTTTAAAAACAAAACCTACTATTTTAAAAGGTAAAGTAAATCTTGATTTTATTGATTTATTCATTCCAAATCTTCCCATTTTGGCTCCAAACTCATACATAAGAAAGAAGCCATTGAACAAGAAAAGTGCATCTCTCAATAAACGATACATAATGTATATATAATTCACTTTCACTTTTCAATTAGCCCTTTGAAAAGCTGTAATGGAACCTCCTTCCCCAGCAATCGAATCATACCTTTTAAATATGTAAGCCACAAACACCACCCCCGTCAGCACCACTAAATCCTTCCCAGCACACTGCTTGTTCTTCTCGCTCGGTGTCCCCGTTTGCGGCCCATTCGACCAAAATAAATAATCCAGCAGCGCTGCCCCTTTCTCTCCCCGGAATCGGTCTGGATTAAACGCCTCCGGTTCATCGAACACCTCTGGATCTCTCATCACCAGCGGCTGATACCCACAAAGCAGTTCCCCTTTCTTGATGTTATACGTTGAATTGTAGGAAGTTAGCTTGAAATCTTTTCTGGCTCTGGCGTATTGGGAGGGAACTGGGGGGTCAAGCCGGAGTGTCTCGTAGACGATGGAGTAGATGAGGTCCATCTCCTTGACTGACTCGAAGGTCAGACCAGAGCTGGATTTTGACCTGACTTCCTTGAGGATTCTTTGTTGTAGACCGGTTTTATCATTGAGTATACGGTCAAGTAGAACAGGGAAGAAGAGACTGAAGCCACCATAGGCGTTGAAGCCCATGGTGAAGATGAGATTGTGAATGGCTTCTTCCTTTGTTAACCCGAACTCGGTGACACCTCGCTCAACAACTTCTGCCCCTGTTCAAAAACACAACAAACACTAAATTTTACAACGTGTTTAAAGTGTTGAATTAGTTATCATAGTCTATAATTGTTTAGAGTATAGACTGTTTTAGTTTGAGTAGAATATAGTAAATAACAAGAGAAAGAGATAGTAGTAAACGGAAAGAGAGATTTGAAATAGTAATATTGTAAATAGCTGTAGATTAGAATAGTTGGAAACAACTATAATAAATGTTGGGGTCCAAATATCCCATGCAAGTAACCCAAATTTTGAGCAGAAGAACAAGAAGAAATGTCCCTACTTTTCAAAAACTTGGGTTTTAAGATTTTTTTCTTCATATTATATCGAAGTAAAATTATCAAAATGGATTATAGTCCGCATGGGTTGTGATCTTGCTCTCAGTTTTTAGAGTTACATGATTGAAAATGGAGGAGCAAGCAGTTGGCAAGTGCAAAATGCAAGGGTTGAGTCCTATATGCATGCATCATAAAGTCGTTTCAATAATTTCCGTTGATGACGACAACAAAATATTACATTTTAAAAAGAGCAAATTTCATTGTATCTGTAATTTTGGATTAATAGTACAATTATCTCTAGATTCTAGTTTTAGTCCTGCTCTAAAATTTAAATCTATAGTACTTCGTTCATTATAAAAAATATCTAATAAGCTTTTGAACTATCAATTTTGTCTTTAATAGATCCTTACACATCAAAAATGTAGATTATGATCTTAAATTAGAGATTAAAAAATATAAGAAAAAGTTTGATTTTTATAGATTATAATTAGAATCTAGTCCATATGTTAAGAATTATCTACAATGAGTGGTTGGAAAAATTAAATTCTAACCTTCTCCGCACCTAAAACTATAAAAATAACTTTAAACATGGCCATTTGTTTGGAAAATATATGTAATGTACTCCCAAACAATGTTATATTACAATTTTGTTCCAAGTTATCAAACTACCTGTAGTGTGTATATGTATATTATTAGCATTTTTTATATTCTAATTCATTAACCAATGGATGGTCGATTAAGCTTACTTATCATTAATGAAAATGAAAAAAAAGAGACAGAGATAATGTGGTTTAAAGGAGAAAGTACCTTCTTTTTGGAAGAAATCGTAGAGTCTTTGGTAGCGGGAAGCAATGGGGAAAAAGGGTAAGCGGAAAGAGTGAAGGAATATTTCTTCAAGGGGCTGGAGAACGCCGATGTGGATGGTGGGAACGAGCTGGAGGCCGAGCCAGATTATGACGTCTATGTATCCGGATTTTGCCACTTCCGGTGATTTTGCAGTGTCGGCGCCGGCGAGAGTTTTGGAGAAGAAATTGAAAAGAGCTGGTTGGAGAAAGTTTCTGAAACCCGATTGTTTGTTCTTTGCCATTTCTAATTCAATGCCGTCCCACATCGTCGATAGGTTGGATTCCAACTCCGATATCCATATCCTTGAGCTCCGCCGTAGAATGTCTGTAATGAAGTTCTTTACCTGCATGAGAATTCAATTCAACTCAATTCCGATGAAGAATTTTGTAGAGTTTAAATTCGATGTCATTCAAAATTATCGTTGGGAAATTGTAATTGACCAAGACATTGTTTCAAAATTTAAGATTCACTTTTAACACAAAATCGAAAATTGTACTATAAGGATTACCAGAAATCTATGACAAACAAAACAAATTTCAACTTTGTAATTCTACATTATTTTTAATCTTGTGGATATTACCTTATCAAAACATATACCAAAAACAATCTCCCCTTTTTAACTTATACTGTGGGATTTTCGTCACATGCTCACCACACCACTCTTTTTTTTTTTCTCTCCCCTCTCCTTCATTGCAGCTCTACGTCAACATCAACATATCACCACGTCCTTTTTTCTATTTTCCTCCTTTCTTCTTTCATATCCTCCATTTCCTCTTCCACCTTCTTTCTTCTTTCTTCATCCACATTTATTTTCA
This sequence comes from Cucumis sativus, assembly GCF_000004075.3. Taxonomy (NCBI): domain Eukaryota; kingdom Viridiplantae; phylum Streptophyta; class Magnoliopsida; order Cucurbitales; family Cucurbitaceae; genus Cucumis; species Cucumis sativus. Next base: position 2,539,765 of record NC_026661.2, on the reverse strand, counting down.
AAAATCAAAATTCGTTGGTTGTTGTTTGTGCGTCCCTCGATTTGCTTCTTACATAAAAGTTAAAGCTAAAAAGCTCAAGTTAATTAGTGAAATGAATTTAATGTAATATCTAAGGAATCCTCTCTCTGGTGTGAATGAGAGTGAAAAAGAGAAAGATATATAATAATATTAAAATATTAGAAGTATCAATCCTAACTTTCAAATTTACTGCACAAACCCAAAGTTAACTATTTTAAATATATATATATATATATATATATATTGTTTTTTTATGAAAAAAAAAACTTTATTTTAAGAAAATAGTATGTGAGCATGTAATAATGGATATGATTTGAAAATTTGAATAAGAGGAGAGAAATGGTGGCATTTAATAAGTGGGAACACAATAGGAAGTATTAGGAAAATTCTCATTTTCGTTTAAAAAACAAACAAAAGTATGAAAAACATATTTGCAATCAATTATTGTTAACAGACAAAAAAACTGAAGTTGTTGCCATTCCCTACCATATCCACATCTCAATGTTTAAAATGCGTATGAAATAGATGGCTCCTCTCAAACAATAGATATTTACATCCAAAAACTCCAACACCACAAATATATATATTTTTTGTACCAACCATTTATCTTGAAAATAAATACAAATTATATATCATACATTTTTGTTTAAAAATAGCCTTATTTATTTATTTATTCAATTTTAATCTTTTGTACTTAAATCTTAAATTTAGCCAAAAAAAACTGAAATTGACTTACTAATAATAATAATTTTCATAAAAAAACAAAGCATTGGATAAACTTTATATTTTTTGATAGATGTAAGTGATTAAAATTGGACATTTAAAAGAACATAAACTAAGAGGTCTAGAAACCAAAATGATATTTGAACCAAAGTCACTTTCTTTAGCCTCTATAGTAACAAGCAAAAAAAAAAATGAATCAACAAATATTTAGCTAAACTGACAAATAGATGTGACAGAAGAGATGTATGATTCAAATATCACCTCCATAATTTATAATAACAAAAAGGGAAAGAAAAGAACAAAAGCAGAAGAGCGTTATAATCAACAAAATTTGAATGCGCAAAAAGAATTAGGGAAATTTGTTATGATTAAAATATAAGAGAAAGAGAGAGTAGGGATAATTATAAGTGTATAAAGAGTGATTAAAAATTGAAATGAGTGATGAGAGGAGTTAAAAGATGAAGGCAGTATGAGTAAGTATCTTATTTTAGTTAAAAATGGGGAATGTTGATTCTTAATGCTTTTCAAAAGGAGAAGAAAGGAATCATGACCCAAAAGGTTCTATAAGACAAGACAATGACATGTGTAAGTACGTACAGAAAGTTAAATTGCGAAACAATGTCTCAACTTTTTTCTTTCAATTTAAAAAAGAAAATATCAACCAACGGGGAAAAAATGGCCCCACTCCAATTCCAAAGCATTTATGAGAAAAAATGGGATAATAAAAAGCTAAGCTCAGGTCACCATTTCAATATTTTGTTTTTATTTTTATATTATTATAAACAAATATCATATTTAGGAACTGATTTTGTTTCTCTTCTTCAAAAATAAAATGTATTATTTTTAAGTTTCTTTTTCATTTTCTTCCTAATTTGTTTTCAAAATTAATTTTGATAAAAACAAAAAACATATTACCAAACATGCCTGGAAATATGTTCAACATTTTGAGTACCTTTATTTAAATTGTCTAAAAATAATAAAAATAAGAATAATCTACCTTGAATTTTAGTTACTTTTAATAAAATAGGACAATTACAAATATATATGTCAAAATCTATCATTCTATCACCAATACCATATTACAAATATTAATCTATCGTTGGTAAACCTTGTTAGTATTCTTGCTAATAGATTTTATTATATTCACAATTTTTTAAAATGATTATTATAGTGTAAAATGAACAAAATTAAAGGAGGGTGATGGATTATTAAAAGTAGAAGTAATTTTGAAGGTTGAAGTTCCGAAATTTAAAAAGATGAAAATATTTTAAGAAGAAATGGGGAGTTAGTGGTGCTTGATTATTATTATTGTAATAGTTATTTAATTATAATTAAACTTCTTTATATATATGGGAAAAAAGGAATAAAATGAGAAAAGCTGGGTTACGTGAGACGTTTTCTTGGCGGGGAACGGTCTAAAAATGGGGATAAAAAAAATTCCCAAATCCAAAATGCCAATCGGAACCCTAATTTCCATTTTAAAAACAAATGCGAAAATGGGAATCAATCGTTGACCTAAGAATGGAAGAAGAAATTATCCAGATCGTACCTTGGAGTGATTGGGTTCCGAGGTATCCAAATAAGCACACACTCTCATGTTTCCGGTGAAACTGATGCTGGGCATGAAATCACCGACCAGAACATTATTTTTCTCCACGATTTCCATGTCAAATAGATGCGCAAAGGACTTGCAATCCAGAACCGCAACTACTCTGGGATCAGCGGAGATGAAAGGGAAAGACGGAGGAACATTGGTTCTGAAAACCGTGCTTCGATTCTTCTCCATACGAGTCCTGAAGAACTTATCGGGTCCTTGAAACCAGTAGTAATCGAGTCGGTCACCGATGGATCCCAGCAGCGGCAAACCGTAGCTGCCGGGGATATTTCTGAGAGGTAAAGAGACCGGCGGGGGGGAAATAGATGAAGGTATGGAAGGCATTCCGCCGGAGGTCATGGTGAGGTGCATCGATATTTGAGAGATGTGGGAGTATGAATTTGAAAGGGAGGGGAGAGGTTGGTTGAACTTTTCCGGTGGAGAGAAGAGGAGGAGGGTGAGGGGGAGAGTTTGGGTGAGGAGATTTGTTAAGTGAAGTGATTGGGAGAGGGAGAGGGAGAGTGACGCGTCTAATGCTCATTTGTTAATATTAATTTATGAGCAAATTGTGGATAAACCCATTCTTCTAACTAAAACTTACTTAAATAAATAACTCAGTTTAACATTTAAGAATTTACACTATATATTATTCAAAACGTTACTTTTAATCTTAACAAAGTGTTTTTGAAATGAGATTTAATCTAATATAAAAATTAATATTTGGATACACCATCTCTTACATCTAAATTGTAATACTAAACTCATTATATTTGGTTAAATTTCCATTAAACCTTATTTTATATCGTTTTTATGTTTTACGATCTTGTTTTATTTGGTGCTTAATTCAATGTGTACTCCTAACACGTTTTCTAATCGTGTTTGACATTATTCTAATTTTTCAAACATCCCTAAATTGTTAATAACAATTAATTAATTTTAAAATATTAAAATGAGCAGTGGTAGAATAATGAAGATTGGTTCTTATAATTAAAATGGAAAACCTCTCTCTATCATCCAATTTCTTGGAACATTCCACGTGAAAAACAATCAAGTCAAGTAAAAAGAAAAAATCTTTTTCAAAAAAGATAGTTATAAAATCCTTACCTCAAAATGTGACCAATGGAATTGACAAGTCATAAACAAAAAATCTAAACTTACGGAATTCAAAATTATAACAATAGTTGGCATCTTTTAAAAATGAAGAATCCACAAAAACTAACACCAAAATCAACATTTCACCCATATTAAGGTATATAATGACTACTCCTTTTGTACTGAGAACGAATGAAATATAACTCAATTCACTCCTCAGATGAAAAAAATAATATTTTATTGTTCTTATAATTAAATGAATAGAAACAAATTAAAGTGTGATGTGAGAGGGATGAAAATTGATTGGAAGTGTCCTTGATATTTTAAAATAAATCTGTGGCCACTTGTTTCAATATTATCCATCCTATATATATATATACGATCCATATATGAACACAAATAAATGATTTCACTTGTCATTTTTGTCAATTTCCTATTAAAAAACGCTTTTATTAAGATGGTGAGATTTCTCATTTGTGTTGAGTTCTTTTTTTCCATAAGTTAGGGCAAAATTATTTCTGAACTGATTTTCTCCAAAATGTGTAAGATTGTTATGGTGGGAGTTTAATAATTAATAGAGGGTGAGAGGGTGTTGTGTTGTCTTAAAAGATGATAAAAGAAAAAGAAACCCAAAGATAAGTAAGGAATGATTGTCTAATAATAACAATTACCTCAACCCCATATGTTAGTTTGATAAGTGAATAAATGAGTATGCTAAAAGTGAGCCTAACTAACCACTACCACATACTAACTCTATTAGTTTTCTTGTGGTAGAAAGCTCAAATCTTTGCTAAACTAACTAAACATAAATATAATCTCAATGCTCAAATTTGAAGTAAGATGGTCAATTTGAATTACTTGGTTTTGATTGATCATGATTTCCTTTGTTTGTTCTTATTTGTAACAACTCTTGTATAAAATTTTACTACTACTAATAAAAATTGCAGCATGTCTAAGTTTTAAGTTTAGACTAAAAAAAAGCTAACCTATCATAAATTTACAGATCTTAAGTCATGTTTATCGATTCATGAAAATTGATGTAATTGTAATGATATTCAAATTAATGATCAATTGAATAGTGGACCTCAATCATAAATGTAATTAGATTGCTTTTGATTGTTTTACATAAAACTATGAATTTTATCAAATTTACTGATACCATTTCATAACTCAAACCATGATAGTAACTGTATTAGTAAATGTGTCAAAATTCATAGTTTTTCTTTTAAAGAGTAGCAATAATGGTAACTATGACCATAATCATAACGATAATGGTGAAGTTACAATATATTTTTCGAAAGTAATCAAATTAATCATCATTCACTTGTCAATTGGACCGTAGCTTTTATTTACTGATTTGGATGTGAACCTCACATATACATACGTATGTAGAACACAAGTAAATAACATCAAACCTAATAACATGGATCAACTTTTGATTCATTCTCATTGGATTAGGTCTTACTACTAATTCAAAAGATTTAGGAAAATTTGGATTATTTGGTTAAACTAAACAAAACTTGTTAAATCAAGTATAATTGATTTTGTATTTTTGTATTTTAGTGGTTTTGTCGAGTAGTGTCTGAATTAAATTAAATTGAATGCTCCTAAGATATTAATAGAAAGAAAAACCTTGAAAAAAAGAAAAGAAAAGAAAAGAAAATGAAGCAATTGGAAGGACATGAGATGGGAAAGCATTAGTTGGGTCAAAAGAAAGAAAGAGCAAAATCCCAAATTTATGAGGTTTAAGATATGGACCATTTAAATGAGGGTTTTCTAATGCCTACGAGGCAACTTCTCATTATTGCTTCACTTTAAATTTCATTAATGCAATTCAATGTTTTACAATTCATTTTTCTCTATTTTGAAAAAAAAAGAAGGATGGGTCTGGTCATTCTACATTATTTCTCTTTTTTTTTCTCTCTCTCATGTGTCAACCTGAAATAAAGAAAAGAAATGCAGCTAGTCCCATCTCATTTAATCTATTATTTTTAATTATTATCATTATTATTTTAATTACAATAATTATTATTATACTTAATATTCTTAATACTTTTAAAACAACTCTTTTACCTAAATACTTTTAAATTCACCCTTTTTGCATAAATACTTTTAAAAACACTCCTTTTTATCAATTTTTTTTAAAAAAAACACCCCTTTTTTCAGATAACCCGAAAAAGAGACAGGACAATAGTAATTAATAAATCTGATTTACTTTTCATGGTTCACAATTTGGTCTCTTTGAGATTGAATACAACCTAATTCAAAGTTCTTTGTATTTACCATAATTTTGCTAACCATCAACCTACATTTATCATAATTTACAGCTACCAGACACAACAATGGACATCACAGATTCATCTGATCATTCAAATTTCATCCTCCCAAGTTTCAAGAATTACTGTACATTAAATTCCAATCACTATTGTGAATCAACTTCATGAATAACAATCATGGAACCCTTCGCTGGTAGATGATGTGTACAAAGAATAATAATGGAAATCAGATTAAACCATAACACTTCAATATCACACAGCTCCTAGCAGCAGGAATCAGCTCTTTTGATGAACAGCGATTTGATGGATGTCCATCTCCTTCAACATCACCGCACGTCCACATGAATCACATGGTGCTGTCCTAGACCCACAAATGCTTTCATGCTCAGACAGACCTCTCAATCTATCTCGGATATCCATAGCAGAATTTCCCGCTTGAACCATGTCTCCACAAAACTGACAAGCTATCAGCCGTAGTGGGCAAACGGATGCTTGATGTCGAACCTGTCAAAAATACATTGGATCACGCAGCTTACCATCAAGAAAGTCTGGCACATTAAGACATTGTGAAAATGAAACAAGAACAGCACAAACTATCATTTTCTTACCATCTCTTCTTTCTCAAGGACTAGTCCACAAGCACATTTGAGTGGTACATGGAACACTTTGTCATGCTTCTCCATCTCGCTTTTCTGAAGAGCTTGTCCACATTTCTCGCAATGCACATGGTTCCTTGCCTCTTCAACTCTAAGGACCACACCACAGTCAGCGTGCTGGCAAACGATGTTGTGTCTGCTGCAATAAGCTTCGTGCAAAGCTATAGTTCGACTGGGTATGTAATGCTTACAATTCCGACATTCTACAGTATCCTGGTGTGTAGATGTTGATGAAGAGACTTCCTGTTTACCAACTACCTTATGGTTCGTAGCCTCCTCAAAACTCACTTGGATTTGATACTTCGAAGTTCCCTTAAATCCATACACTCCAATGCTATAAGTCCCAGGCCCGAAGTTCTTGTCTTTAGAGTTGAGGATTAGGACCTTTGAACCAATATCATGTGAAGACCACGAATGCTGATGCTGAGAAGGAAATATGAGAGGATGCTTTGAAATGTAAATGTTTGTATCTCCTTCATTAGTCTCCACTTCAAGCTTTACCTCGACTCTAGCATTTCCAGATGAAATTATATCCCATATATCATTGTCTATAGAGAACTTGTAATATGAATAACACCCTTCCTCTACCATTCCAGACTCGTGCTTCTTAAAAGTTAGCAGCTTGAGAACACGTTGATCCATTGCTCCAGAGGGTGAATCAGGACCGACGATATCAACCTCAATATCTGTTTCTAAAACAGATATACTAGAAGATGGTTTCAACTCAAGAACATTTAACTTGTACGTAAGCTCCCCATAGACAACAGTCAGTATGTCACCTTGAGAAAGGGTAGCATGCTGACGAAGACTTGTCTCAAGGATAGCTTTGTGATTTGGCAAGTCCAAAAAGCCTAAACCTTCTGGTTGCAGTTTTGCATAGGTTCCTTTGGGTAGCCACACATAACGTACTTCAACTAATGGCTTCGTTAAAGACTCATCCAGAAATAAATTTTGCCAGACATGAGGAGGGAGTTCAACAAAACCTTCATCTGCAGTAAACTCCAAAACACCTGAATGGGTGGCTCTGTGAGTCTTTTCCTTAGTAACTTCCGAGTTAGAAGGACCTTCTTGATGAACTACTGACAGTTGGAAGTACACAGGTCCCTTATCAAAAGCACCTTGATCAGACAATTCTGTGAAACTAGATGGGGACAGCTTGATCTTGTCTCCATTACCCTGATAAGGTATAGCCTCTAAAATACGGTAAAAGCTAATTCCTCTTCCCGCAAGCAAGGTTTCCTCCATTAGCTGATCAGCCTGGGAATGTCCAGAGCCTTGTTAAAACTCAAAAGGGAAAGTGGAAAATGCATGCATAAAAAGTGGATGACTGGCCAGAATTCCAAACACCAGAATCAGCAATTTCAATAGTTTACTTATTATCAATACCGGGTAATGAGGATATAGGAAAATGAAGAAGTTCAATAACAATGAAAATATTGTAAACGCAACTACAACTTTATATAAGTTTATATAACATAAGTTGATCCTCTGGAATTTTAAAACTTTATTGACTTTCACAAAGCATTCAATACTAATCGTTTAGTTAAGATGTTTAAATGTCCAAAAGGGATAATTTTTATACAGAAATATTTAGAATTTCCATGAACACAAGCGAAACAAGAATATTTACTTTTCTGGGACTCTTTTTCATATAACTTACAACATCAATAGTTCTTAACAATAACCTTTTAAGAATTGTGTTCAGACATTTACCTTCTTCCTATCATCCTATAAAATACAGTCAGAGATCATTATGTAATATTAGTTTTTAAGCAAGAAATTAGGCTCCAAATGACCTGTTTGAAGAAATAACCCTATCCTTATCCTACATAGATAACTCTCTATCGCATGAAAAACTTCGAAAGCCAGTTTGTTCCCTCTTTAGCAGAAGAGTGTCAACACCGCACCATAATCTTAGAAACACAAACAAAACTTAGCCATACGCCAAACAAGTTAAGCACAAAAGATGCAACAAAAACACGTCAACATTTAAATCCTTTTCTCATTTCGCAATCATTTAAAGTTATCTAGGTTGTGAACGTTGTGAAGGGTTTGTTCTAAATGATTCCATTTTCTGAAATCATCAACCAGGACACAACCGACAAGCCAGGAATTTCAAAACGCCAGGAAATACCTTCAGCATTACGTTTATTGGGTGACTGAGTTCATTTCAAAAGACCTAAATACAAGGAAAGAACGAAGTTTCTGGTGTAAACTACCAAAGGGATTGTTGTATGAATAAGGAAGATTTAATACAAACACAATCTTTAACTATGGTAACTAACAATACAGCTTATTATAGCTTTGTTTACACCAGCTTCCTTGCTTTAAATCCTCCAGACAAAAGCATAATCTAATTATGGTTCGAATCAATACATAATAAAGAACATACTACATAAACATTTGAGCATAGAGAATGACTAAAAGTTCGCAATCTCAATTCAGAACCAAATAGCTTCCTCATCAAGAGAAGAATCAAAAGAAAAAACACAAAAGATCCAACCGTATGCGATCGCCATTTACAATAAAAACTTTCCATCAAGACAAACATACCAATACGAATTCTTCGATTAACTCAATCTAGAACAAAAAGAATTCAGTTGTAGAGTGCACCTTAATTCGGGCCTCGGCAGCATCGAGTCGCCTTGAAACTTGAGCCGCTTCAATAGCTTCTCGAAGCTTTCTGGCTTCTTCTTTAGCTTTCCTTTCCCTTTCCACTTTCCGTCGAGCCATCTCCTTCCTCTCCTTCTGCTCTTTCTCGAGCTTCTCTCTAGCCCTTCTGAGCTCGAAATCCATCCCTTACAAATCTGAGTCCTTTCAATAGCTGAAAATTTTCTGTTTCTTGTCCAAAACGTAAATCCGATCAGAAAAAAAGAATGGTGGAGTCGTTGATTGTTGGTGTTCCGATTGGATTTGGAGATTGTATTTATGAAATTTTCTGGTGAGACGAAAGTTTTCGACTTCTTGAAGAAAAAGCAAATCGGGTTTCTTTTCTACGGTCAATTATGGATAGTGAATGGGTCGTAATTGGGCTTGATTCTCCAACCTTCTAGCCCCTTCTTTTCCAATGGCCCGGCCCATCTCCGTTTGAGTAAGGGATACGTAATTATACTAAAATTTGTCCAAATCTATCCACCACGTTTAGAATTGATCTATCGTTAAATAGATGAATTTATAACTAATAGTAATAGAAATGTATCATAGATAGATTTTACCTTTTTTTTTTTAATGTTAGTTATATATTTGATTAGGATATTTTTTAAAAAAATTTATGAAATTATAAATCTATTATTTGATAGATTATAGAAAGAGTCGTTGAATTAATCTTTAATATTATGAAAAAGAATTCCTTTTAATAGTATTTGATATACTTGATATTAGGATATATTTTCATTTTTAATATTCTTCCACATTTCATAAAATTATTAAATTAATGATAAATCATTTTTATTTATTAGTTAGACCAGGATTTTCTATTTTTAAAAAAATAATTGCATTATCTCTTCAATTTGAAATTATGACTTTTTATTTTTATTTACTAATTTTAGTTTATGTTCATTTAACGTAGAATATTTCCAATTAATGCTTTTCATCATTTTAAAAGACTTGGTCTTTTAGGCTAAAAATTTAATAGAGATCTCAAATATATGTAAAATTTCACGTATATCATAGTTTGTTTTTTTTACTTGTTTACAAATATAATAGAAAATAGAAATCTATATAAATCAAATACACCATAATTTATTTTTTAGAAAATCAAAATACACAATAATATTATATATATCAAATATATGTACCTTCGTCATAGTTCTCTACATTCTAATATTTGCTCGTTCTACACATTAGTTCTATTCTTTTAGATGTCAAATTTTTATCTTGATGGTCAAACCAACCATGGAAAGAAAGAAAACACTATTAATCAATGAAAGAAAAACTAATTGCAAAGATATATATATAGGTAATAATTACGATATATGTATACATATATATATATAAAAGTATATGTGTGTGAGAGAGAATGAAATTACATAGGTTGACAAGGTTGATTAAACTGTGGGAAAAATGTATCCAAGTTTTCCAAAGCATTTTTAGCAGCTCTATTTTGTGCAATAAGCTTTTTGCGATAACTTCCTTTACCAACAACTTGTTTTTCAATCAAAACTTCTATTTCTTTTGTTTCCTCCCAACGATCCCTGAATTCCAACTTCAGGCTTCTCTTTTGACACATTTCTGTCAACTCTGTCATTGGATGTTTCTTCATTGTCTTCAATGTTATCAATGGTTCCATTAATTCCTTAAATATCTACACAAAACCCAAACCCCCCGTCATCTTTCTTTACACACACACACACACACATATATATATAATTGAATGAAAGAAATATGGAGTATGTTTGACTAATAATTGAGTGTAAATAGTAAGAACAACCTTCCAAACCGTGTCAATGAAGTTGCTATCGGCGAAAACAGCTCCAATGGTTGATTCAACTATGTCGGCGAGGACTTTTGGAGCTTTTATCATTCCATTTGAATGTAATGGATATTCCTCTATACTTCTACCAAACTCTTCTATCTGTGATCATCTCAATTAATTAGTTAACTGATACAAAAAATAAAAACGAAACCAAACTATATATATATATATGGGCATTTAATTCTTTTCCTCTGGCAAAAAGATTCCAATTCTAAATGATTATAAAGTACAAAATACTATAGAAAGAAGTCAATCATTTTCATAATTGCAATAAGCCAATTAATTTATAGAACTTATATGTTACTAATTCTTTATGGTCATCAAAGGGTTGGTGATAACATCAATGACGTTTGTGTATATATATATATTTCTTTCTTTCCTTATATGACTAAAATGTTAAATCTTTACTTTACTTTGAAGATTATTCTAATACATTTTGAAACTTCATGAATTAAAGACACCTACTAAAATCAATTTTTTTTCTTTTAAAAAATTTAACTTCAACAATTAAGTATTAAACAATTATTAGCAAATTTAACTCAAATAAGTATCTTAGTTCTAATTTCTTCTGTATTTTTTATCCTTTTTAAGAAGAACCCAAGTGTTCTAAAAATCAATTTTTATATAACTTGAGATTTAAATTAAAGCCATTATAGAAAGAAAAAAAATTGACAAACAACACATCGATAACTTTGTTCGGTATGACAAAAAAGAAAAATATTAAACAAGAACCCATAAAATATTGTACAAAAAGGTAAGGAATTAGAAAAAGTTGCTTACCAAAAAGAGAAAAAAAATTGAAAGTACATTTGAAAGAAAGGGTTATGAGAAAGTTCTTCAAATAATATATATTTCATCCATAAATTTTAAATTTTCACTATTGTATTTTAACACACTATTCCTAAACTTTACTCAAACTTAGAAACTCCCATTTTATTTTAAACATGTTAAGAATTAATTAGGCAATTTTAGAAAGTCAGACCATCAAATTTTAATTTGTTTTTCTTTTCTTTCTTTCTTTTTTTCCCTATTTTTACACTATTCCTAATATGTTTTTAAACTTCAAAAATCAATTCTAATACACTTCAATCTAATCCTTATCCTCTCAAATCTTCAAACTTTAATTTCTCTAACTTTGAAATTAGCTCATTCAATCTCCATTAACATTTTATTTATTCTCTAATTATGATGATGTTTCTATATTTGGATGATTAACCAATATTAAATGACCAAGAAACCATACTAATTATTTATTATACAAATCTTTTATGCATAATCAATATTGCGTTAACTTATTTTGAAAGAAATATTGCCTAGTTTGGGGAATTATTATAATTCACCTATATTTGGAGCTGCAAATACAATAACTACAATACTTTCTATTTTATAACCTACAGCCTGTCATTAGGGTAATTGTATATAATTATGAAAAATAGAGAAGTAAAAAAAATAAAATAATAACGATCACAAGGATGGGTTTGTTAAGAATTAAATGATTGTAATTGTGAAAAAAAAGGAGAGGAATCAATTAGGAAATTTAATGAGTAGACGATGAGAACGATGAAGAATTTGTAAAATTAAGAAAATATAAATATATATAAACTGATAATATTATACTTACTTTTTGATGAAGATCAGCTTTGTTGTGGCGAAGATACCGATGAAATCCATGTGTAATTGCTACTCGAGCAAGTTTTTCGGTGTCCACATTCGCCGCTCGGAGCCGAGTCAACGAACCCGGCGACAGATTTGGATTCGAGAAGTATTGTTCTCTCGTTATCAGAAAATTCAACACCGAATCTCCCACGTATTCTAATCGTTCGAACGACGAGCAATTTTCCGGCGAGTAGGAAGCGTCTGTAAAAGCTTCTTCCAGTAATCTCTTGTCTCGAAACTCGTAGTTCAAAATCGCTTCGATTCCGTCCAAACTCGCCGGTGAATCGCTGCCGTTGACCGCCTCTCCGCCTCCGCCCCTGCTTCCGTCTTTCCCTTCCAAAAAATCCACTCTCTTTTTTCCTTCTTCCATGCCGGAATTTTGGGGATTCTGAAACCAAAACTTAATTTTATTTCAATGGGCTGTGGGGATTTCTTTCTCTCTTCCTCTTTGCTCTACGAAATATCTCTTTAATGGTAAAATAACATATGTATCATATATATATATACGGAAATTTAAAATATAATTCCAACTATTAAATTAATTTTTATATATATTTAAGTATTTTAAGCTAATAAATGAAAAAAAAAAAACTTTGAAATTCAAAAAATAATTTAAGCAGATTCACCCAAGTTAATTCTACCCCAATATTATATCCTATAGTATCCTATTTATGTGTGTGTATGGATTACATTTAACAAAATAGATTATGCTATCAAAGTGTGTACTTCTAGTTAAGGCTAAAAGTTTAGAGTTATTTTCATAATGATCTAAGGATTTATGGGTGAGAGAAACGGCAATTTGAAGGAAAAGAAATTGGACCAAACTATTATTTTCCTAAAAGGAAAACTATTATTTATTAATTTGTATTCAATTATATATTTATCTTAGTTAAAGGGAAGACTTTTTTTTTTTTTTTTGTTCTGGAAAAATTAGAATATGTGTGTAAACTAGAGATGAGCTCGTTGATAAGACTTTACCAAACGTAATGAGAGAGAGAGAGAGAGTCATGTGATGAGGGATTAATATATAGTTGAGGATCATGTGAGTCAATAAATACATTTTTGTCCAACCCGTAGGATGTTGTGTTTCCAATATTTCTCTAAGGCCCCTCCTTGGGAGGTGAAAGAATTAGCTAGGGGCTTTTACTCTTGAGTGCTAAGAACGAAAGAATTCATAATCACTTAACACTTTACTTCACAACTTGATCTAATGGTCACCTCAAATCAATATGGTCTTCGTTCCGTTTTCAAGCTTCTTCCAAAAGCACCAAGAAAAAGACCATCTAAATCCCCAGAACCAATATCACTTGGCCCACCATGATCTCTCTGTGATCTTAATCAGTCCCAAGTTTTAGACCCCTAAAATGAAATCATGCCTTAGACATGGTTCTGATGCCAGTTTCACCCTGGTAGACGATGGTCTCAAAACCACATGTCAGGGTTTAGATTCCTCGATGCCTGAAATCATGCAAGAAATGGGCAATATCCCTTTCACAACCATCCCCTTCACCAACTTTTCCGCTCTCGTCGAAAAGAAAAGGTTTTGAAGATCTTTGTATAGAGGAAAATTGTAGGAAAAAGACTCGAGCTTCATCTTTGGACTCAATTTTGCTGGAAACAAATGGTATCAATGGTCAAGGATTTGTAGTAGCTCATCCAGTTTGAACACTATGAAAAACGTGTGAAACCCATGTTTGGAAGGTAAAAGACTCTTCAAAAATCAAGATGTTCATTTGGATAGCTCTCAAAAACATCTTACCGGCTTTGATGAGTTTATACCAAGAGGAATCAATGTCGCTTTCTTCTACGTTGTTATTTGTTCTTCGAATTTTGAAAACATTGATCATATCTTATTATCTTTTCTTTTTGCGCTAGGTCTAAATCAATCTGGAAGAAGATTTCAAGTCTTATTTGACAAAAAGTAACTTTAACGGTTGCTTACATCGATTCTTGGAGAGCGTTAAATGATTCTCCGCCTCTCACTACAAGAAAAATCGAGTTTTTTCGATGCAAAATATGGCGTCGAGATAAAATACATCATAACAAAGGGTGTGGCGAGGAAGGTGTCGGCATTGGTCTTCAATGCCGACGTCAGGAGACAACATCGCAAAAGAAGGGGGAAAATGGCGATGTCATAGGAAGCTTTTTATTAAAAAAAAAAATATTATTTAGTTTCTCACGGCGCCATGCACATCCATGTCGCCGTTTTCCCTTAAGGCAACATATTAAAGGATGACGTTAGCGAAGCCCTAAAATATTATTAAAAAGATCTTTTGTGATGTCTACGTCAACTGCGTCATCATTAATTCTAAAACGACACACATTACTCACGTCGACAAAGGTTTAACCTTTAAATAATTGTGATAGCCATTTCTAGATCATGGAAGTGCAAGGGGAGCTCCTTTTTCCTTTTGTATATATATATATTTTTTTTTGCTTTTTAAGTTAATGTGTTCCTTTCTTCTTTTTTTTTTTATTGAATAAAAGTAAATTAATGATTTCTATTTTTTATTATACTTTTGTATATATATATATGTATATTACTTTAGACCTTATAATTTTAAAAAATTTGGTAAATGGATTTTTTCGACGCAAAAGTCGCGTCGTGAATGACTGCATCTAGCAACGCGATGTCATACAAAGTTATACCAACGTGTTGATCCGACTTCGGCAAACATCTTTTGTCGACACTCTGATCCAACGTCGGTACTAGGGTATTGCCAATGTGTTGACCTTGTCGACCAAAAATCCTACGTCGACATTTTCTCATTCGTGCATTATCATAATCTCTTACGACGCGTCATTTACGACGTTCGTGTCGACATGTCATTATGCATCAGTGTAGCCTTCACCAACGCACAATGATTTTTTTGCGACGCAGTGCATTGACAAAATCCTGATTTTTTGTAGTGCCTTGAGTCTTTAATCATAATCACAAAAGGTTGTTGCTCAATTTGAAATGGCCGAAACAACTCTCTCAAGGACAAAGAAGTTGGATCTATTGAATCAAAATGGTTCTAAATTCGTTCCTACTTGAAAGAGGGTTTGAAATCCTTTGCTTTTCAAAAGAGAGGTTATTTTTTTTTTGTTAATTGTTGCATTCCATCTTCTAGGAACAAAGGTTGGCATCCTCCTCCACAAAATTTTGTGAGAATATAAGCGTTGATGCAGCTTGGCTATCCACCCCTCCTTCCACAGGTATTAGAGTGATAATACAAAATCCAAATAGAAAAATTTCTACTACCTCTGCATGCTTTATGAGATCGACTTTCCCCCTTCAATAGCTCAAATGTTGGTGATATCTGAAGGTATGAAATTAGTTGATTCCCAACAAGCTCTTACCATTTTCAACGAAAACTCGTGATTAATGAGATGACGAATTTGCTTAATAAAGTAAACTCTGTTAAAGAGAATTTTAATTGCGTATCAATTGTGTATATCCATAAAAAAGCCAATAGTGTTGTTGATTTAATTGTAAAAAATGATAGAGACGGTTATCTTGAAGTTGGAGGGAAAACTTCTTTTCAAATCTCGAAAGCTTGCGTAAAAGATCTATCAAATGTTGTATGTGAAGAGTAAGAAATCTTGTGTTTTAAAAAAATATACTCTTTTTTTTTTTGTCCATTTTTCTTAATAATAATCTTATTTTAAATTAAAATAATATATATTACTTCCTACCAAAGTAAGACTTCCATATTTTAACAAATATAATATTCTTTAATAATAACAGTGATAATGATGAATTTTTCAAGAATAATAAAAAAATACAAACTATTTGATTAATTATTAAATATTTAGATCCAACCTTTAGTTTGAAATATTTACACTTTATTTATAAATATAATCAAATTTCATTTTATATTTATATTTATGATAGATAGACTCAAATAAATATATAATAAGATTATAGTGATAAACACTAATAGAATCTATGGCTTAAAAAAGACAATTTGCTATAATTATAAATGTTTTTAATGATTTTGCTATTTAAAACAATTTCCATTTTTCTTTCCTCAAAATAATTCAAATGAAATATATAAGAATTATGTTAAATAATAAAACTTCTATAAAAGATAATATATATAAGAATTATTTTAAATAATGAAACTTCTATAATAGAATATAATATTTTATTTTATTTGGTAAATATTTTGATTTATTTTATTATATTAAAAAATAGGTTAAGATACCAATACCTTATCATCAATTTGAAAATTAAATTGTACATCTCTCTAAACAAAGCATTTAAGAAACAAAATAAATAGTGAAACAAAGCATATCTCAATTGGTATGCAAGTGCGTGAGTAACGACGATGTATGTGATTTAAATTCCTCCAACCCAATTACACTAAAATAACGAAAAAACAAAATAAATAAATTTACAAGAGCTTTCTTCATGATTCTCAGCTACATGGATTTACAAAAGCGTTTGTCTATTAAAGGAAGAATTGTTTTTTCGTATTATACACCCCAAATAAGAGAGTTGCACGGTACACAAACCCTTCAATTGGACAAGGGAGTGACCTCGATAATCATGGTGTTAGACTCTAGGCCTATCTTCCTGACATCAAGTTGACAAGAGCTTGGTTTTCGTAGAAAGAGCCAACATCCCAATCCTCTGTTGCAGAAGAAAGAGTCATGAGAGCAACCACAATTGATCTCATGCTTGGCCGTAGCTGTGGATTCTCATGTGTACAAGCCTTAGCAAGCTGAGCCATCTGCCAACCAAAATACATTCACATGCCATCATTGTCACACATCAGCTTTCAGTTTACAAGAAGCAATGGCACAAAGGGAAGTCAAGTTTACCTTGAAAACTGAATCGAGAGGGTAGTTCTCTTCAAGTCTTGGGTCGACTAGTTTATAAAGGTTCTCTTTTGCGTCGGGTTGATTCAGGACGTCTTCAAACTGCAATGGAAAGGTTTCAAGGGTAAGTTACTAGATCGAGAATCAAACAAAAGAAACTGAGAATGAATGGTGGGTGCGAGTATTGACCAAAGCAACAAGGCCTTTTGATTCATTGATTGCGCTCATTCTGTTCGTCTTGACCACAGCTTCCTTGGCTGAAATAAGCTCATAAAGAACAACACCGAAAGCATACACGTCGATCTTTGGAGAAACATCTCCATATTGCGCATATCTGGAAGCGTAGAAGAAATCAATTAAATCATAGTAAGACATAAAACTATGCAGAATCTACAAGTATATAGGAGTTGATTGAACCAGCTGATACTAAAAGAGTAAGAAAAGAAAATCTACCCAGGTTTAAAAACAATTTTCTATCCTCCTAAACATAACTACTGAGTAACGAACACCTAGAAACTTGTAGGAATGCGGCTTTATACTTTCCAAACTTTCCAGCCTATTATCATTAAGTAGGATACACAAACAAAAAATTGAGTTATGAAAAGGCTATCTTACTCAGGTGGCATATATCCAAATGTGCCCACAAGACGTGTAGGAAGCGATGAATTTCCAACTTCAGTAAGTTTGGTTAACCCAAAGTCTGCAACCTGCATAAAAAATGTTTCGAGTAAGAGACAAAACAAGGTAGTTTAAACAGTTCAACATTACAAGACTGAAGATCTACCTTTCCATGAAAGTTTTTGTCAATCAATATGTTGGCGGATTTAATATCACGATGAATATAAACAGGAACAGTGTGCTCATGGATATACTCGAGGCCTCTAGCTGAATCTAGGGCTATTTGGACCCTAGAAGGCCACGGCAACGGATCTCGACCTAAAAACACGACCAGATATATAAAATTCTTGGAATGCAGCATAAATAGTGACGGTATTCTCTCCATTTCGCATTGTCTCACCTGTGCCTCGTAAGTGTTGGCTTAAGTTGCCATTCTCAATGTACTCATAAACTAGGAAAAGAGAATTCTCAACACAATATCCTATCAAGCGCACCTACAATTGATCATTAGCAGACAATTTATGAACTGTGAGAATAAGAATGAGCATTTAAACAAAAAAATGGTGGACAGATCATCAAGTTAAAAGGTGGATCATTTGGTGGAGGACTTCCCCGTTTTATGAGTTGAAGTTTACTTTCTTAGTAAGTGTTTTCTGAGCAGATTCCAAACCACCAATCAGAATGAGCAATAATAATCATTTACATCTTATTCTAGTTATGTTTCTGTTCAAAATAAAAACTTAGTTGCCAAGTCAACGAATTAATGCATAGGTAATTTCAAAGCAGCTTATATAACCCGTTATTCATGTGACTCATCGACCCTAAAATTATAACAATAGAATTTCAAGAACTTGATCTGGAAGTAAAACATAAGGAAAATACTTTCCCTTTGACTGAGTCGTCAAATCATGTGAATTCAAAACTTTTCCACACATAAGATTTTCCTTTTATAAAAAAGGAAGACCATCAGGTGTATGGATTAGTTTGCACATCTTGATCCATTCCAAAAAATCTAAGGCCTACTTGGATGAACTAGTAACCATTACCTCTGGCTCTAGTATTACACAATTTGGACTATAGTTTCAGTTCGAAGCTAATCATGTCCTATATCGAACAAACCTCAATCAATTATTTCACCATTTCACAGGCAATCATCCAAAAAAAATTTCCAGCATGTGATATGCAGCCTCAACCATTGTCAGAGTACAAGTATATAAGATGCATTGGAACAAATTTTGAATTGCAGTTCTTATGAAAACTTTTTAAAGTCATGAGTAATTAGTAAAGAAATGAATCGTTATTATCATTAAATGTTAAGGACGGGTAGAGTCGTACCAAGTTCAAGTGGTGAACACGTGTTAGAACCTTAATTTCCGCAAGGAACTCCCTTGTAGCTTGCATATCCATCTTCTTTATTGCAGCTTTCTGTATAAAAATTGGTAAAGGTGGAAGTTAGGATAGGTTCAGAAAGAAATATTGAAAGAGAAGAGAATGTAATAAGAAGTCCAATAAATGATGACACCTACATATTCATCTCCTGTATAAAACCAGCAAACAAAGCATAATAGGCATACTATTTAGAGTTATATATCCCAAAGATAGAGCATTGAAATGTTAAAAATCAAAAGTGAATAAGCAATGCAGAAAATTTGACCAAAAGGCTTATATTTTTCAGCATATATTAAGCAGATTAAGTCATCATTATGGTACAAAACCAACCATAAAGCTACCACGGAAGGATTTAAATGAAAACTAAAATTCACGAGTCATAACCAATTTACAATGCATCGAAATCAAGCAACAAACCTCTCCTCTGAGTTCTGCATAGTAAACTGATCCAAATCCACCTTCACCGATTTTGTTAGCCAAGCTAAAGTCGTCCGTGGCTTTGGCAAGTTCTTCATATGAGAATTCCACTGATTTGTCAACTGTAATACCAGTAACAGCAGCTATACCACCATCACCTTGACCATTTGATTCAGAAGATTTATCTAACAAACTTCCACGGGCAAGAGCTAAAAGAACAGGGAATAATAGAACCATAGTTACAAATCATCAACTGCATCATTTTATGAATTTATACAGAGAGGCCATAATTTGCCCCATCTACGACAACGTTTAAAAGTTAAGTGAATACCACGCCCATCTTGCGAAGAGAGTTCTTGAGAGAACACCAACAATCTAGAACTTTTCAACTTCCTCTTTCGAATTACAATGAAAATGGCACCTGCTACAAGGAGAAACCCAAGTACTGCACCGATAATTATGCCTGCAATGGCTCCACCTGCAAGTCCTGGTCATACACAAACCGAGCAGAATAAGCTTGAAGGAGTTATACATTCCAATTGTATTAACTCAGACATGGTTTCTTCCGTTATATTATTTCAAGTTCATCTAAGAAAGCCACAACACCTGTGCTGCAGAGAAGAAAATTTCAAACAAAAAAAGGCTGTTGAGAAACTAGAAACGTTGCAAATATCACAATTAAAATAAATCAAAATGAAACTACCTTATATTCAGAGGTGGATAGTTGCCACTTTGATCTGCAAACGAAAAAAGAACTATCACACAACTTACCAAACCTGGTCTTAAACTACAAGGTTCAACAAAGCAAAAGATCTTGGACCGATGAAATCAAAACCCAGCAAGAACCTCATTACAAAGGAAAGAAACTTACCTCTTCCTGGAATAAAGACCAAATTTCCTGGACTGAAATTCACACCCTGATTGTATCGTTGCAGCAAAGATAGGCTGACATTCGTATCTTCTCGCAACTTATCCCAACTATCATTGGATCGAATTGGGTAAGTGACAAACAGCCCATATGTCCTCGAAATATCAGGATCTCCACAGGAGCAGTTCACTACCACATTCAAAATCTGATTTTCTTGAAGATTAAGAGCATTAAAGTTATTGAATCTCTGTAGCATGCCCACCGTAGTCAGCCCCGAATAGAATTTGGTTGCAATTTCATTGTAAGTATCTCCACGTTTAATCTGGTACTGAAACGTATGACCCAGAAACGTATCGTCAATACAGTCGCAAGAGAATGGAACGTTGACTCTGATGCCACTATTAACACTATCTTTGTTGGGAACACTTTGTCTGTTGTAGCTAACGATCATATCAGGAGATGACAACAGAAACATTTGAGAGACGAAAGACAAATTGGCACCCTCCCACACGAAGTAGGAACCTAAAGCTACATCGCAAGTTCTGGGGCATTTTGAATCAGCTCCCAGCAAAACAGTGATCAAAACCAGGAACAAAAACCCAAATCGAGGGTTCATTTGGACGAAACAACCCACCAAAATCAACCAAAACAAGTAAGAACCAGATGAGAAAACAAGATTTTAAGAAGAGAAAAACCAAATTTAGTTTCGAATTGAGCACCTGGTTGCGTTGACTGAAATTCGAGGGTTCACTTTTGATGTTTTTTCACTGGGTTGGAATTGTTTGAACAACTCTCTAGAGCTCGTAAGAAACGACGGCTTACATTTTTAATATGGAATTGAATTAGTACCCAATCGAAATGAAGCTTCGTATGGTGATTTTTTTGATTAATCAAAGGACTGTGCAGTTGCCGAATGGTTGAAAAAGTTGTAGCGGCCTCTTCGTAAACAAGTTCTTTTGGCAGAAATTTGGGTCGTCAGGACAACTGTCATCACCACCGGTTCTGTGACGGCGACACTCTTGGAAATGGCAAAGTTTGGCTTTTCCTCCCTCCACTTGACACCCCTATTACTATATTTTCTTCAACATTTTTATGGATTCAACTCTTAAGTGAATCCCTAGTCAAAATATCTATATGAGATTGATATATCTTCAACATCTAATTGTTTCTTTATCAAGATCAGCATTCAACTATTTGAACCACCCTCACAACATTCAAGTTTAAATGGTATATATACTCCCTCATTTATATTTTCTTCCCAATTTTTAGAATAAAAAGTTGTTTTGAGTTATTTTGATTGATTGGAGTGAAATGTATAGTTTTGATTTTGGTTCACTCACCATGTTTCCATACATTATTATTTTAATCTTTACTTTATCATTATATGAATTTTCTTCTCATCAATATCAAACTCTTATATTGTATTCGTCAATAATTCTATCTTCTATGTAGATTATTAATAATCGAGTGTGTTTTTCACCTCTAGTTTATAAATATGATTGATAATAAGAAATGATTGAAGAATGAAAATGATGGTCTAAAGGGACAAAGGTTAAGTTATTTTGATTGTTTGGAATGAGTAGTCTTGTGGCTCAACTTATGTGGCCATACAATAATGTTTGGCATAGTGATTGCCAACCCTCATTTTTAAATTCCAACATACACCCTTTCATTTTGTCCAAATCTTATTGCCAATAAAATGAAAATTAATAGATTAGAATACTCTTTCATATATTAAAAAAAATAAATCACGACAAAATTCATTAAGTTTAAAATTTGTTAGGTGATTAGATTCAAGAACATGTCTAATAAAAAATGTTTTATCGTACAAAATAGATTTTTTTAAAACAACTTTTGGACTAAGAAATATATTATGATTATGAACGTGTAGTTTTCAATTTAATCCTTATCGTTATTGTTATGGTTGAATATATTGATCTTTACGTAATTTTTTAAAGATAATATCAATTTTTTTAAAAAAAAAAAAACATAACTTAATAATCTTAAATAAAATCTAATATTCTTAATATGATTTGTTTATAACATATCATAAAATGGTCAATTTGAATATAAACTTAAATGATAATTAAGACAATAAATTAGCAATTTTGACTTCTTGATCTTCTAGGGCTTTGAAAGACAGACTTTCTAGCATTGGCTTTTGGCTTCTTTTACATTTAAAGATCTAAAGCTTTTTCTGCCTAAAGTTAAAAGGACTTGTAATCACCAAAGATGAAATGTTTGAATTCCTACCATACCATCACTTACTATTTAAATTTTTGTAATTAAAACGATAAAATACAAAACAAAAAAAAATTACTCTTAAATGATACATACGTATATGTATGCATGTGTGTTTTGCGACGTCGTTCATCATTTATACTTCATTCAATTTTTTGTCCGTCAACTTTTATTTTAGAATTTGATTAACCAATCTATTATTTCAACTAAAAAAGTAAGAACAATATAAAATTGGAATTCATAGAGAAGGAAAAACCCCAAACTTTAAAACATAAAATTTGATGTTTGCAACAGACTTGTTCTTAAATATAATTTGATACAATTTAATTATTGTTTAAATTTTGATATATCTACATCAATTCAATCACTAAAAATTGATATTTGTAGTAGACTAGTGTATTTCTATAGTAAAAAGTTGTGTGTCGATATTAATGTGTGGATTTTGATATATGTAGATTGGCGGTGAATATATAACTTACCAATAAACTACATACATTAAAACTTATTCAATATAAAAATTAACTTTTTAAATACAATTTACTTTCTTTTAATGATAGTTTCTAAATAGAAACAGGTGACTGACTTACAAACTATACAAAATCAATTAAAGATGTTCTTTCAATCAAAACTTTAAAAAATTGGTAGAGAGTCAAGACAAGAACAGTAGAGTTAGACACTAATTATAAAATTATAAACTAAACAACAATTAAAATTTTTAACAATAAGAGACTAAATTAAATCATTAAATTTGATTAGGGTCGGCAATGTTTTTTCAAAAGGAAAGTTTTTCCATTTGACTAATTCAATCGTACAATTAGAAAAATAAATCTTGACATTTTATGACATTTGGAACATTTAAAAATTTAAAATAAATTAAAAATAAATGATGATAACTAAAATAGATATTTTGAATGTTGAAATAATTTATTCGAAATATATGAGATTTATCTAATTACAAGTTGAGTGTTTGATTCTTTAAAAATTGTCTATTTCGTTTTACACTTTAAAAAAACTAAAATTTTCAATATTTATCTCCTCGTTCTTAAATTTCTATAGGAATTCTTTTCAAATTTACATATGTAATAAGTACGATTTTAATATACCATTGGAGTCTCTGTGCTTTGACATTGAAGTTTGTTCCTTTTTTTTTTTTAATTTTGGTTGACTGAATTTAAAATTTAAAAAATGTGAAAATATTTTCTTCTAGAAAAATTATTTTAAAAATGGACCAAAATGATATTAAATAGAAAAAAGGAAAAAAAAATGTCAAAGTTTGTAAAAGTGACGGAGAAAAGAGAAGGTTGGAAAAAAGTGTAAAAAACACGTTTGTGATTGGGTCAAGAGAGTTGAAGGAATTGAGAAGAAAAGAGCAAAAGCAAATATTTTTCAAAACCTTACCTGCTTCTTTCACAATTACTTTTCATGTTATTTACTCCTAAACTTTACGTTTAATACAATTAAGATATGGAAGTTTCCCAATTAACATCAATCTTTCAATTTTATATCTCCTAACATTTTAATATATTTCAAATATTTTTTTAAAAAAATTGTAAACATATTCGTTATTTATAATATATTACAAAATTTGTATTTAAATTATATTCTCAAATATTTAAGATCCCCATTCTCATAAAAGTTAGGGGTTGAAAGTGTAGGAAGAGGGGGTTGTACCTCCTCCATTGAGGTACAATAATTTAGGGTCACAATCATCTCCACCCTTAACTACTAATTGTACTTTTTTAAAAGGAAAATAAATAATACAAAATTCTCTTTTTTTCATTTTTCAACACTTTTTTTTTTTGTAGTTAATTAATTTTGTTAATATTTATTATAATTGGATAGGTACATTATGATGATTTAATACAAGTAATTTGTGATTCAAATGTCACATTAACTGATTGATTGCACTAATTAAAATGTTGGAATTAATTCTAAAATGTAGAATATAATTTTCAACAAGACAGCCTATATCATATCTCAAAGTTATGGTTATACCAACCATCTCTTTGTCCCCCTTTTCATCTCTTTAATGACATTGCCTTTTTAATCTTCATTCAAAGTTCCAAAACAATATTAAAATCTAAATTTTAAAATTTTCAACTTTTTTTTTTTGGAGGAGGAAAAATATTATTGAGTGAATCATGACCATTTGTCATTAAAGGGAGTTTATGGTCTCATTTAGAAGTTTCCTCTTTTTTGTTTGTCTTTTTTTTTTCTTGTAATGATATGATTATTCTTTTTCTTGCTTTTTTGCTTGTTTTATGTTGAATTTTATTTAACAAGGGTTTTGGTATATTTTATTGTATTTTTAGTTATGAGTATTTTTTTTTCTTTCTAATCATGTTTTATAAAGTGAAAAGTATGTAGGAAGAGGTTAATTATTTGATCATGTTCTTTTTTTCAAATTCTTTGGTTAGATGCATTTATTTCAAGGTTTCTTCAACTATCTATTTTTTAAGTTTTTTCTAATCAAAATATATCAAAATTTTAGAATTATCTATTATGAAAATGAGTTAATTGATATAATCTAAATTTTATTTTCTTTTAATTTTAGTTAGTGTGAAAATTTTAAGTTGAGATTTAAGAATTTTTTTTGTAAGCATAACCTTTAAATAGAAAAATATTTTAGTGCTAGAAAAGGAAGTGAATAATAATTAATGATCTCAACCATTGGATTATTGAGTTGAGATATTCCCCTTGACCAACTTATACTTTACTCCACCCTAAATATTCATTATGGTAAAAACCTTGCTTTTTCATAACTTTTGTTCATTATTACACAACACACATCCTTTTCTCTCAAACTTCCATTTCCTCCCTTTTTTAAAAAAAGAAAGGTTGTTTTTTCTAACTCTTTTTTCTCCCCCTCAAATCTTCTCTTTTTTTCTTTCTCCCAAAAACTTTGAATTCTTATCATTCTACTTAAAAAAGAAAAATCAAACCTTTAATGCAAAAATATGTTATCTTATTTTTGGTCTAGATTTTAAATTCCCATCTTACATTTATAATATTATGTTGGGGAGGGGGGGCTTACAATAATAATTAAAGTGAATTATTATTATTATTATTATTATTATTATTCTACATATATATTCAAGAAGGTCTATACATTTTGAATCATAAAATCACACAGCTACCTAGCTTCCTTTGCAATTCACACTGAGATATTATGAAAAAAGAGATAGAGAACAATAGATTGAACTATGGCCTCCAAAATCAAAATTAATGATTACATATATATTCTATATCTAACTTATACCACAAATAAATAAAAATAAATTTCAACAAAATAAAAAAAGTAAACTTTTTTTTTCCACCCGTGCACCTCCACAGTTTACTTTCTCCACTTAATAAAAAAATTTTCATATAAAAAAAAAGTTTTGTTTTTTCTTTATATATTTGAAAAATGAACTGAAAAATATGTCAAAAAGAAGTTTGAACTTTTTGGGGTTTTTCTTTTCCTTTAAAAAAAAAAAAAGAGATTTGAAGTTCAACAAAGGAATCATTTAGGGTACGAAAGTACTCAACAAACCCACTAACCAAAATGGGCAAAAGGAAGAAGCTTTTATGAGTTATATTTGTGTATATATATTCAAAAACCAAGGTTCTCATTTCTCTTGACTATTTTCTTAAAAACACCTCGGTCAACCAATCCCTTCTCTCCACCTGGCTTCTCCTTACCAATTTTGAAACTCACCCTCTAACTTATTCGACTCTAATTAAGTTTATTAACTTACCATTTGGTTTATTTAGTTAATTAAGGGAAGAGACGGTGTGTTTAGAATATAAGTATGGTATGATTAATTTTGGCTTTAATCAAGTGCGTCGGCATAAAATCTTTGACTTTATAAATTTATTATGACTAAACTACCTCCCATCCCACTAGATTCCTCACGTTTAATCAAATGTCAAGTCCTCGTAAATAAACCCCCAACACGAAGGGCAATTCCGTCTTTTCAAGATAGAGCCAATTTCATGTGTGTGAATCAGTGAGTGTGTTTTAGTCCTCTCTACACGTCGCTTTCATAATTCAATGGTCTGACCCCACCACCTTTCCCATTCAACGGCTAAGATCATCCCAAACCCAAACGCTTACGCAGTTCCCGTACGCACCCATCTTATATATTCACAATCTGGACGGCTACAAATCCAAACATTTTTATTTACTCTTTTGGAATATGACTCATTTCCACCTCCGTCTTCTTCTCGCCATTTTTCTCCTTCTTCTAACTCCCTCAACCCCCACCGCCGCCCTCCATCCAAGGATTCCGATGACTAAGCAAGCCATTTTCCGACCCTCTTCACCCTCACCGCTTCACAAATCTCCAGACTTTCAAGATCAAAAGCGAAGAGTCCCCACCGGATCAAACCCTTTACACAACAAACGGTGATCCTTATTATATTTTCACAAAGTTTTTCTTTATTTATTATTATTTTTTTATATTTACCCAACCATATATTTTTTCTTTCTTTTTGTGTTTAGTTTTAATTTTATATCGTAGTTTTGGATTATAGAGAAGGCTTTAGATATATATAGCAGTGAGGAGTTGATAAATGGTGAAGGGCTAGAAAATTTTGGTATTTGTATTTGTATTTTTTCTTTTCTGGGTGTTGTAAATTTTTGCAGGCTACTACTCTATAATTAGAGGTCTGATTATACGATATTAACCAATGTATATATTAAATAAATAAATAGACAAATTTTCATTAACTGTTTCTTTTTTTTTTTTCTTGAGTAATTTTAATTATTTCTCCCCTTTTTGTTTGTTTCTTTTGCTTTATGTATTTGTTGAAATAATTGATCTTTATAATTTTTATAATTCATGATCGTGATTGCATGTAGAAATGTGTTTGTGAAGCTATCCCTCATCTCAAAGGTAAAAATAATAATAATAATAACTAAAAGATAACCCATAAGAAAGAAGCTTTTCCTTAACCTTGCAAATTTGTTCAAATTAATTAAATTGATTTTCCAAATTTTCCAAAGTGCAAATACTTAGATGTGTATCTGCATTTAAATTATGTTTATTGCAACAATTTAATTTGTGGTTAATATAATGTATTTGGTTAACGGTATAAAATGGATACAACTCGAGATGGAGTCATATATATATTTTTTAATATTTGAGAATTTGAAATTGAAATATATATTTTTTAATATTTGAGAATTTGAAATTGAAATCTTTTGGCTACGTTAAACTCCTAACGAAATAAACAAAAAAAAAAAAAATCGATATATATATATTTTTAAAAATTATTAAAATACTTTTTGTTTTCTACTTATATATTTTTTTTGACACTTGAAAAGTTATTTGACGGATATTTCTTTAAGAAATCAACTTCAAAATTCATGTTGGGCAATGTTCAAGCTCAACATCGTTAATATAAACAAAAATTGTTTAGCTATAATGGATAGCAATTTAAAAAATTATAATAAATACTTGCCACAGTTTTTCAAATTACAAATATAGTAAATTAAAGTTTAAGAAATTACAAATATATTGAATTGTTATATTTGGTTTCTTACTAAAAATGGGAATGTAATGTGTTTTATTAAATTAAAAACCATTACCTTTAACCAATAAACTAATTGAGAAGAAAAATAATAATAAAAGGTTATTTTTTTGTGGGTATATAGAGAGATAGTTTGATCACAACTCATGGGTTTCTCAGCCATTTCCCAATCCACCATTAATGTCTGAAAACCAGCTGCAACTTTAAATGCCCAATTTTAATAAACATAATTTCCCACAACTACCAAGCAATTAAATACCTATCATCATCATCATCATCTTCATGATCTTCTTCTTCTTCCTTTTCATCATCACTCACATTCACCACCATGGATTTTGCAGAGGGAATAATAGAATATATGTTGAGTACTGATCAAAGTCTCCAAGTTCTCAACTTTTATGTCATAAAAGTTGCAAAAGAATTAGACCGAGCTAGCTAGCTTATAAAAGCGGCCTAGCTAGATATGGAATACAACTCTCAACTTTCATCATCAAAGTCATAAGAATAGGCTAATTTTAATTAAAACCTACATACTAAAGATCTGAACTTTGTCATTAAAAGCTACAAAACTTGGCTAAATATAGCAAATGTGGCACCATTAATGGAGGACTCACAGACTTGGAAATTTGGTAAGTAAACTGGTGAGGTACTTTCATGAAAATTAATCAGAGAGAAGGATTGCCAAAATGTGTATATGTTTTATTTTCCTATGAGATTGGAAGTTGAAATTAAAAATATTATAAGGTGGAGAAGTTTGGAAGTGGTGGGAATGGTCCACAAGAGATATGTAGTATATTTGAGTGCAGGCACTGTAAGGAAATTGGGTCAATGCATTTATATTTTCCAAACACTCCCTTCCACCAACTACATTTTTTTTTCTTTTTTTCTAAGTTAAAATATTGGTCTATTGAATGTAATTTTGAAGTTGGTTTAATTTTAATCTTAACTTTTTCGTTGGCAAATTCCATTTTTCTCTCCTTCCAAATAAATTTCAACAAAATGTTTCGTTTTTTTTGTTTTAATAGTATTATAGTTCTAATTATAAGCGATGGTATAGTTTCAACGACAATGACATTTTCAAAGAATGATAAAACTATGTTCTTATTTACTCTTTACTTTCAATTTAAAAAATTTCATATCGAAATTAAAAACATATAACTCTTTTTAAACCTTAATTAGATTTTTTTCATTGATTTTTCACATTAAATTTTGAGTTGATGTGAGTTTTATTTTTCTTACCATCCAAAACTTCCATTCCCACATCATTTTTACCTGAAAATATTCCTACAACTTTATATAATTAATCTTGTAATTATTTTTCTATTTATTTTTAAATTAATGTTCTTGCATATATTGAAAATGATGATTAAAAAATGGTCTTTTGTCCAACTAAATTTCAATTTTCACAAATTTTTTATTTCTATGGATATTTCCATAAAATTGAAATATGACATCTATATTTTGAATAAATATTTTAAAAAGTTACTAAATTTAAACTCTATTTTTAAAGCTATAATGAAAGAAGAACTAAAAATGATATTTTAAACATAGTTGGTTTGAAAGTATAAAACAAAATTAGGGATTTTGGGTGTGTCATGGGCGCATGCAAAATTCAACTAATTTGTATAAAATTATTGTGGAGTTGAATATAGAATTTTTGTTTTACTATATTCTCTATATTATTGTGTATATATTGCTATCTTTTGCCACAATAAGTCCACGAGAGAATCAACATCAAAATATTCTCACCTTTTTTAGTTCATCGTTCAACTTTCAAAATTCAATAATACAGTCCAAATGCTATCTCAATTCACTCAAGTTTATTAAGTTCATGTAACCTAATGTTAATAAATACAACTTTTATTCAATAATCGCTGAAGCTTTCATGTGTTACATAAACTCAGATTTATGCGAATCTATTATGAAACTTGATCATATATTAATTAAAAATTGTGTTATAAATTGAAAACACTAGGATTTTGGCATAATGACATGATAAGTTATCTATACTCTAACTTTTCCTTACTCAACCATTGCTAAAAGAAGTCACGACGGCAAACATATATTCACACTTCTAATTAATAAAATTATATATAGTTTACTCATTTTGTTGTCAATTTGAATTTAAGATAGAAGTTCCTAATATCTAATGTAATAATCTACATAGGTATAATTAGAGTCTTCTAAATCTCAGCTCACACATTATTGATTATTTTTTAAATGTCAATATTTTTCAACAGAATTACATTATAATTAATGATATATACAGATTCAAAACTTCCATTTTCTTCAATAAAATATTACTAACATCTTCATCTTGAAGCCCAAGAAAAAATGATGTCCACTTTTCTGTGCTGCTTGTCCTCCAAGAAAAACAAAATTGGTCACAAAAGATGGTATTATTATCATTATTATTATATGGTATAGAATAATTTGACCTTTCAACATGAATAAATTGAGTAAACAATTTCAATTAATAAACATTTTAGAAAGAGAGAAAGCCCAATTGGGATTGAGGATGATGGTGTGATTATCAAACAAATACGTCAAAGAAAAAAAAGAAAAAAACAACAAACTTTAAAAAATTGAATTAAAAATAATAAATACTTTGATTGCATAAAGCAATGATTTAATTGAATTTAATAATTAAAAAGAATTATGACTTTTAGAAGACAATTTGTAATTAAGGGAAAGTTCTCCACAACCCTTTGTGCCAAAAAGGAAAAAGGGAGTCTTCCCTTTCCAAGTCTATGAAATTTTATTAAAGTTATAGAATAAGTTTTCTTTTTCTTTTTCTTTATTTTAATTGAATTAGATATATAGAAAGATGTATAATATAACTTTTACATATGATGACACATAAGTATTTATATAGAAGTTAAATAAAATAATTGTGATGATGGTCCTATGACTCATGAAGTAATAAATTGTTGCATTTATAACTTACTTACACCATTGTAGAACCAATGCTATATGAATACTTTCCTTTACATAATTGTGGAAATTGTCATTTACTTCTTCTTTTCAAGTAGAAACTTCAAACATTCCTTTATACTAAAAGTATAAAAATACTTAGTCTTTTTATATTTTAATTTTATTACACTTTTATTTTTATAATAAAAGTTGTAAATATTTTGAGGAAGTATAAAGTTTTCTTTTTACCTCTTAAAGTGACATTTTCCCACATTTTCCTTTTTTTTTGCCAATTTACAAAGTATTATTTAACGAGTTAATCTTTTCTTTTGAAAAAAAAATCACGATAATAATTTGAGAAATTATGGTAATGATAAAATTATTGAAGATATTTATAAAGTATTATAAAATTTCAGATTCTATCAATTTATCGATGATATATCAATTGATCAACTTCTATCAGTGTCTTTATAAGTCTAACAATATCACTAAAAATACCGATAGTATATAAAAAAAATTGTTTGTATATATTTTAGTTCATTTTGGTATGTTTCAAAATACCTTATTAAATTTTAACATTCATCAAAGATCATAAATGAGTTAAAATTAGGTTTAACTTTTATTGTAGTCCATGATTTTCAAGTTTGTTTTATATTAGTCTTTAGAGTTTAAAACATTTTATTCTATTTTTGGCTCATATATTTTCAAAACAACTATTCTAGGCATTTAAGTTTCAAAAAAACAAAAAAAACAATGTATTTTCATCCTCACTTTTTTTTAATCTCAATTTTGTTTTTCCCAAGATTAATCTCTTGCGTATTTGGTTTAAAAGTCATATTATATATGTACATCTATTCAGAACTATATCATTAAGTCACATTATATCGGTACATCTATTCAGAACTATATTATTAAGTTGTTAATATAAAAGTAAAGGAAAAAAAAAAAAGAATAGTTCATATTTTATAAAATAAAAAATTAAATATAAAAATTATTATAAATAACTAAACTATCGAAAATATTTACAAACTAAGTAAAAATTTAAAGCCCATCCTTTTATGTTAGTGTTTATCAATATCAATAATGGATAAAATATAAAATTGTGTTATATTTTATAAATATTTTAATTTATTCGACTATATTTGAATGTATTCTATTAAATAAATTTAGTAGTTTGATGAGCAAACTTGAAAGGAACTTGAAAGTTTATATACTAAAATTAAGGTTGGAGAGCATGGTGAGCAAACAAAAAATAAATTAAAAAAATTAAATGAGATATAAATCCAAAAACTAATAAAATTAGTGGCTTATATTTAAACAAATAGTGTTTTAAAATAAAACCTCTCCAGTACTAAAAATTAAGTCATATATAAAGTGAAGAGTAGAAAAATTTACAAAAACATTTTACATCTAATAAACTTTTTCGTAAATAATTTTCTTAGATTTTTAAAAATAAAAAATCTATTTCCTTTCTTTATAAGAAAAAACTATAAAGTGAGCTTTGCCGCTAAATTTTCAGCCACTCATCAGGCCAACAGAATTCCGACGAATTGGAGTAACCAAGAGGTTGAAGGAGAAGTGGAGAACAATGAGCTTTTTGGCTGGAAGATTGGCCGGCAAAGAGGCGGCATACTTTATTCAAGAATCCAAACATGCCGTTGGTCGCCTTGCCCAAAAGAACACCGCCCACAAATTCCCTGCCCAATCACCGCCTTCTTCCCATTCTCTGCCCCACGGTGAACCACAAGCCGACATTCTTCCTGAAGTCTTAAGGCACTCTCTGCCCTCTACAATCTTCAGGGAGGAATCTGCAAACTCCAGTGGATCCTTCTCTACTTCCAAATGGGTTCTTCCCTCTGACCCTAATTACCGCTCTGTCTCTTCCAATTCTCTTAACCCTCTTAGGGATTTCCTCTCCCTTCCCCAGGTTACATTCGGCCCCAAAAGGTTTGTTTCATTACATAATTCCTTCTATTTCTCCAATTGATATGTTTTGGTTGTTCATGAAAATGCAGAATTTCGAAATGAAATCCCTATGTGTAATTGGGTTTAATTTCGATTATCTGGATTTTGATAGACCATCCTTATTAGACGACAGACGTGGTTTGATTTTCTTGTTTTTTGTTCGTTTCTGTGGTGCATAGTTTGTACTTGAAGTTGGTTATTCTGATATATATGTACACCAAATTAGCTTTGTGCTGTACAATGGAAATTGGGAATTCATTTTATTTCTGGGCAACAGTATAGGCATGTGCCTTTACCTGAAGAAACAGTAATCGGTGTAGATTTTTGAGGTGGTGATTGTTGAAGCAAGATGTCAATCCTATAATGATTCCGATGCACTTGGGAAAGTAAATAGTATCCATTAAGTTGAAGTTTTTTATTTGCTGCTAAAAAAGTTGATTGCACAAGTAACAGTTTGTATCACTTGATATTGGGAAATGTTGTGTTCCATCCTTCTTTTATGGACGATTGAGGAAGGCTTCTTTGAGGCTGGTGACTTTTTGTGGTTCGAGAGAATTGAGAAATAGGAGAACTTTTAGAGTAGAGATGTTTGGGGGTGGTGGAATACAACTAAGTACAACACACCTCTGTCTCTTTGTCTAAAC
The DNA here is from genome assembly GCF_000004075.3 of Cucumis sativus. Lineage (NCBI taxonomy): Eukaryota > Viridiplantae > Streptophyta > Magnoliopsida > Cucurbitales > Cucurbitaceae > Cucumis > Cucumis sativus. The sequence continues at coordinate 2,505,901 of NC_026661.2, read as the reverse complement.
AGCTTTAAACTGTCTTTTGAAGTTTCCCATCAAAATAACTACATTTTTCTCTTATCTTCGACGGGTTGAGCCATACTTTGTGATTCTTCTTTTGTTTTTGTCTGTTCTTTGGTTTTGTATTGTTTTATTGGTTTGAACTTTTTCTGTTTGTCCTTTTTGTTGTCTTACCATTTGTACTCTTTCATTTCTCTAGAAAGTTCTGTTTCTCATGAAAAAGTTTTAGTTGATGCAGGTGGGAATTGCCTCAATCTGAGAACTCAATATTGGCCTCAACTGCTAATGATTTGCGGACCGATAAACATACCCCTATAAATCCTGAGAAGTTGAAGGCTGCTGCTGAAGGCCTTGCTCATGGTAACCCCTAAAAGAAAATAAATTCCCAATTTCTCCCTCATCCTAATCAATAGACCTTTGGTTTTCATGTAGTTGGAAAGGCGTTTGCTGCAGCTACTGCGCTTGTCTTTGGTGGTGCCACCTTGATCTTTGGATTCACCTTGTCCAAGCTAGATGTCAACAATGTAAACATGGATTTGATGTCTTAACTTTTGGTGGTTTTTGTACATGCACAGACGTTTCCATTTAACTCTGGTCATGGCAACTTTATTTTTTGACAGGCAAGCGAGATTCAAACAAAAGGAAAAGGCATGATTGAACCAAAGATGGAAATGATTAGACAGCAACTTGTTCCCTTCAAAGTCTGGGTATGTTGTATCATTTAAATGATTCTCACTGCATTCACCTGTTACCAGGTTTTCCTTTTGCCAGTTCTTTATCTAACCAAGCTTTTTTTTCGGAGTTTTAGGCTGATGATATGTCAAAAAAATGGCATGTGGAAAGAGATAACGATATCAAAGAGAAGCCTCTCATAAAGGAACTCTCAAAGATTTTGGGTGCCAAGACTCCCAACTAAACTGCACAATTTTTTTGACCTTCTTTTGTTTATCTAGTGTAAATCTGTAAATAATAGAGTATCATTTTCTTATTCCCATCTTTATAGATGGAGTATTTAATGTTACTGTTTGCTAGCTAAGTAATACTAATACGTAAGATCGATGTTGATATATAGAACTTTCCAACTCCCTGTTTCTTTCTCAAACTTGTTCTTCATAGCTTGTAATCTAAACCAGCTCCATACTTCCAGGCCTCAAGTCGTCGTTTCCACTCAAAAGTCTCCTTTGGCGTTAATGAACTTAGGAATGACCTTGAAAAATGCACAATTTGGTAAAGTTATAGGAGAAATATGAACAGAAGATCGCAAATACAAGAAAGTTTCACGAAAAGAAAAGGGAAAATGTCAGCTTTGTTTGACATAACCAGTAGGGACCTTTTACCTTACAATTGGATCGACAAATGTCGAGAGAAACGTGTAGTAGCCAAGCATGCCAAAATGCCCAAACCAGTCAAGCAGCACCGGGATGCCAACCTAAGCTCAATAAAACACAATTCTTATCCATATAACAATTTAAACTCAAGACGAAACTGAGTCAACAAGGAAATAGAAAAGCTTCAATAAACTCAATTATAATGAACTTATAACTCACCTGTTTGAATATTGATGGAAGAAGTTGAGGTTTGGTTAACATAACTAGACCTAGGGTTTGGGTAAGAGGTACAAACTGTACAACATCCTGCCAAAGTATGAAGAACAAAATGAATTATCGTTTAAGCCATGTTTGGTTGAACTAATGGAGGTATAGAACTTTCAAAAGCTAAAAAATGGTTTATCAATTGGAACCTAAATAAATCAAAGAACAAATATGACCTGAAGGAATGGTCTTAGCACTGGATCCCCCAATCTCTGTGGAGAGACAAAACAGAGAACAAAAGTTTTTTATGTCTGAATTCAATAAATTATGAGTATTGTTCCATTAGTGTATAAGCTTACCTGCATACTCTGAAAGTTTACATGAAGAAGCTCATTGATGAAATATGGAGAAATGTTTGATCGTTGCTTTGCTGACATAGCTCTTTGAAACAACCATGAACTACTTAAATTTGGCTGCAGTAAAGATTTATGCTTTAGTTTCTATGTAGTTATGATAAGGGAAAATATCTAGCCAGAATACAGCATATTAACCAACCATGTAAGGATTCAACAGTGATAAGCTATTGGAGTCGAGGAAGTTTTCGGTTACAGCTTCATATATGCCTTTTGAAATCAACAAGATATGAAATTTTGTAACTCTTGTGATCTCTATCATCTATACGATAAGCATGGAACCAATACTTTTGTTTTAAGACAATACCAGTTGACAGCCTCCCAAGGTGCCTAGTCAAGCTTCCAAAGCCACCAAATGAAACAGGTGACTGAATGCCACTTGCATCTCCAAACTAAAGAGAGATATTTCAGTATTCTTTACAGATATAGCGTTTGACAATCAATCTTTTTTCAGGCTTTAAAATGCTAAATCCTTATTACCTGAAGGACACGATCGAAAGCAGCTGGCAGCGGGCTGATTAAGTTGGGTGTGTTAGATACTAGATATTATATTGTATCGTCATAGAAACAAAAAGAAACAAGTACTTCATAGAAAAAGGTTTATGGTTATGAGAAGATCATGACTAAGTTTCTCATTACTGCTCAAAACTATTGTACCTGTTACGATAAGTAGGAAAGACGCCATATATAATTCTCAATATCTTCAAGTCATCAAGAGAGACTCCCTACCATGGAAACAAGTTTACAACAATCATAAAATTCACTGAAGTCTACAAGGGGAATGAATAAGATGTTCATATCGAAACCAACAGGATATGTAAACTAGAAGATAACCTGATATTTTGGCATTAAATCCCAGTATTCTTCTAAAAGTTCTTCAAGTTTTGGCGATCCTGGTTGAGGATCGATGTATGTGAACATGTAAGTAGTTCGATCTACCGGACCAGACCCGGCTGGAAATGCCTGTGAAATTGTAAGAGAACTTGAATCCTCAGCATCAAAAGATCTAATTATTGCTGCCACAGAAACAAAGCTTACCTCCCAGAAAAGTTGAACTTCTGAGCTCCCAACCTTTCTTAAGGATGAGCTGCTGTAAATTACATCACTAGTCGAGTTATCTCTAAATCCACGAGCACAAGATCCAACAACTAAACAAACACCATCAGGCTTCCTCCCACGTCTTATCTACAACATGACTACATGCAACATTGTGAGGCAATAAATGGGTTATGTAGCATTCATATGTTACAAACTTTGTCTGAACTAAGCTACAACTATACCTGTTTCACCACGGGTGAAAAATTCCCCATTGCATCGATAGTGAGTTGGGAGGATAAAATGTTCCCATCAGAAAGTTGCATCACCTTTGAAAAGAAAGGAACAATATAATAAAATAAACTCGCAGCTTTAGTAATCTGTTTCTACGAACAAGTTGATTACTTCTCTGAACTTGGATTCCTTTGATCATTGATGCAATAAATGGTAGTTTGACAATATTGTGTAGACAACAATGACCCATTTTCTAGCTAGCAATGTCTCTCATTTTACTTTGATATGACAGCAGGATCAAATTATTACTACCATAAATCAACTCACAGTCGTATCATCATATATGCAAATGCTTGAAACGTTGCATCCCTCAAAGATGACTCCACCTAGGGAAATGAAACGTTTCTTCACAAGCTCTATAAGCTTCTCTGGTCTGCAATGGTGGAATAAGAGATTCAGATTTACAGATTAAGTTTCAATATATATAAGTAAGAAGAAAGAAGAAACTCACGAGACACCAAGATTGAGAATGTTTTCAACCCAGATTTCGCCTTTCCCTTCAAATGCACATCTGTTCTGCAATTTATGATTGATAAGTGTCCGAAACATTAAAAGGCAGGATGGAATACCATCTCATTGTTCATACATCATAAGTAATGGAAACGTTCGAACATTTTAGCCAGAGAAGTGTTTACATACAGACGCTGTTAACTGAAGTTGACTTTAGTTACACCAATAAATTTACTTAGGCCTAAAACTAAACTTTCTAACTTTAATTACGTGAAGCACTGGAAAGTCTTTTAAAATAGGTTTTAAATCTTAAAACTTACAGGATTAAACTTCATTGCTGTAGCTTGTTCAATTTCATCTTCTGTTATAACTCCAACTTCAACGAGTTCCAACAGCTCTTTCCTTGAAATGTTCCATTCTTGTTCCCTCTGACCCATGACAGCCAACAAAAGACTTATCATTAGAAAGATCCCTTCTCAATTATACAGCTGATTTGTAATTCTTTCACAAAATCTTGGATTAAATCCATTGTCAAGAATATTTACCCCTTTCAGAACATTTCTTTCGACTATACCGATACGGAGCCCCTTCAAACTCAATGCTGTTGCTATGAAGACACCCAAAGTACCTCCACACACCAACACATCAAATGTGTCGATGGCTTTCTCTTCCAAATCAGAACGGCTAAATGCACCAGATACACGACGAACGACTTCTTGAGCAGCTTCAGGTACTGCAAAAAGTAGATAAGAACAGGACTTGCCTTACCTCCCCAACAACTTAAACGGGCTTGAAAAAGGACCAGATAAAAAAATTCTCACTTTCTTGGTCAGAGCAAATTCTGGACCAAATTTGATCCAACCTCTTCAATGCGTTGTATGAATAAGCTCCACCAGCACCACCAACTTCCCCTGTAACTGATATGCCCTCCATTATTCTCTGAATTAACAAATTGGAAGCAGCAGTCAGTTAATTCAGATGTCGAACAAAGCAGCCTCGCATTGCTAGAAAACTTCCAATACATTCCAACTTTTTATATAACTAGTTCATAACATATGCAATGCTTGTGAATTTTATAATTTAAATCATCTTTTACATTGGTTGAATCGAATAGTCTAAGAAGCATGGATACGGAACAGACACAGACACATACATGGATATGACACGGCACGGATACGGACACAGTACACACACATGAACATGATCGGACATGGCGATACACCAAAATTTTAAAATAATAGGACACGAACACGATGGAGATATGCTATTTTTTAAAATTATTTTTTTTATAATATAATGTAAATTTGTCACAAAATACTAAATGTTATTCATTTCCTGAAATAAAACTAAATGTTCTTCACAAAAAAAGCATAAAATATGATTGTGTCATTGTCAATTGTCAAGTTAATATTTAACCATTGCAGTTTGTAGGAGCACAAAATATATTATATTATGTATATATCAAACATTCAACCATTACCTAAGTTAACTTTAACCTAACAATAGAAATTGGGAAGTGATTTTCCATACAAAAAAATTAAATATTAAAAACTAATAAAAGTCCGTCATTGGAGTTTCTTCCTCCTCTCATTGGAGTTCTTCATCTACGGCAAAAGATTCGACATTGAAAAGTTCGGGTGTGAACACATTCAAAGGAAGCTGCAAAACCACAATTAATGAGAAAAGGGAAGGAGATGACTGTGACCCTTTCAGTTTCCAATGAGAACTTAAGAATGAATTTTTTCAATGAAGAGCAATGGTCTCCTCCCTCTCCTATCGTTTTCTTTTCCTCTTGTATTTTTATGTTATGACAAGCTCTCATAACTACAATTGGGAATTTTTCAATGAAGAGCAACGGTCTCCTCCCTCTCCTATCAAACTGCAATTGGGATTTGGGTGTGTCCGGACGTGTCCGAAAATTAAAAAAAAATATATGGAATTTGGCATATCCTACATGTGTACGAACGAATGTGTGTCCCCTAAGTGTCCGACATTGATACCACCTCTAATATGAAGTGTACATGCTTGTTAGAAAATAGTTATAGCTTATTTGAAAATAGACAACAAAACAGAAGTTTAATGAAATTTTAAAAGCAAATGATATTATTGTTTTTTAAACACATCTTGAACGATGCCATCGTTCCAGTGTGTTTTTCATATCTTAAATCACATCCATATGCAATGAGATATATCATTTCTAGTTGCAACTTGAAAAACAACACATGTAATGATCCATTTCAATACATTTTCACCATTAAATCATATCGTTTCATATTTATGGTTTATATCACAGTTGTACAGCAAAAGAATACATCATTTTGCATATACCACCATAATCCAAATAGATAGAGAGTCTTTCCATTATGAAGATCATACCATCTTTTTTTATCATCATTTTCAATCTAATAGCAAATGAAGGGTAATTGCTTTTCTTCCTTCTATCACAACAGAAGGTTACCTTTAAAGCCCGAAATAATGTGATTGTGCAAAAGGTTTACCTGGGTTCTGGAAGATGCGACTTTGGTTTCAATATTTGCTTGAATTTTGAAATTTTTCTGGAGTTTGGCCGCCAATGGTCGATGAAAACATGATCTTCCATATGGGTTCCTTGCCAAAAGATTGTGAGCTCTGAGATGAACAGAGGCCATGGCCGAAATATCCATAGATATACCACAGACCCTTCTCTACAATTTCTTCATTTCTTACTCACTCTAAACCAACAGAGGCCATGTTGGTTTTGAAACATTTGCGAACCACAAATGTACACGTTAACTAAACCTGCCATCCTTCTTCAAATTTGGTTGTTTCTTTAAACGAGATAAGGAAACCGCGAGTCCCGGTTTCCAGTCAAAAGTTCCCGCCAGTGACGTGTAAAAGGGGATTTTTTTTGGATAAACCTTGCTTGAGGGTTTTAGGGCTTTCTATTTGCTTCCACCTTTCAACTCGTATTCTCTTCATTTCTCCAAATCCGTGGGCAATTTTAAAGGTAATGATCTGATTTCTATCAATCTTTTGAATTCTAATGGACTATTTTTTGCAGTCTTTTTCTAAGTTTTAGTTTTAGTTTTAGTTTGTTTCCTCTTTTGCATTTTTGAAACTTTCTACGAGTTTAATGAAGAATTGTAGGGAAACGAGGAGGGTTTTCTTTGAATGGGAATACCCATGTCCTTCTTTATTGAGCTTGAGCTTGTGTCGTCTGTTTTAGCCGCTACGACAAAATTTTCATTACTGGGTCTTGTAGATTGTGATTGCAAGATTTGCCATGCTGAAATTTCTTAGTATATTACTAGAATTGCAATGCCTTTCCAAAACCTGTTTGTTGGAAATTTTGTGTTTTTTACGTATCAAGAAATGAAGTTTTGATGGAAGGGAATGCCACCATAAATGTGCAATTAGAAGTTGGAAACTCTGTTTTCATAAACCCATTGATAAAGATTGAGAGAGCCCAACAACAAAATGAACGGGCAAATTCTATCAGTAGAGTTAGGGTTTAAGAGCAATAGAACTTTAAGAGTGGTTGAAAAACTTGTGGGGAGCTGTGAACCCTTTCTAGATTTCACGCCTCTCTCGGAGTTTTCCATTATTTAGATCTTATTTTTGCTTGACTGGAGCCCTTTCTTAGATCAGTGACTTTTCCTTTTTGGTGTTTTCTTTTTATGTCTTCTGTATTCGTTCATTTTTTTTTCCCAATGAATGCTCGGCATTTTACTGAAGAAGATAAGTTTTAAACAGCTCAAAAGTTTTCTCGATCCTTTGCAGACAGTTTTATCCATCTTCTGTACTAGTTTGTCTGGGCTTCAACATTCTGTGAAGGTAGCATTTATATATTGTTAAGCATGGCGAGTATGCTGGCTGCTCCTACAATGGCCTCATTCCATGTGAGTATAGGGAGCAAAAACTATAGAAAGTTGAAATCTCACAGTGTAAGGGCTATGCGGATAGAGAAACCTCTTGAGGAATTGTACAATGTAAAAGTTGAACGGAAAGTATCGGAGGAGCGCCTTTCCCAGCTCAGAGTTTCGAGTTGGTCGATATGGAAGACAGGAAAGTGTAAATTGCCATGGGACTGGCAAGCAGATCAACTGGTATACATTGAGGAAGGTGAAGTGAGAGTGGTTCCGGAAGGGAGCAAGCAGTACATGAGTTTTGTGGCCGGAGACCTTGTTCGGTATCCAAAGTGGTTTGAAGCTGACCTGTTTTTCAACGGACCTTATCAAGAGCGGTACAGTTTCAGAGCATATGGTGATGACCACTAATCGTTGCATCCTTTCAGACCAAAAAAAGAAAATTTGATTTCTTGTTTCTAGAATGCCATCAGTTCATTTCAAAGTTAAAACATATATTTCGTTAAACATGTCAAGTCTTGAAATCCTTTGGAAGTATGATGTTTGGCAGGTAGATTGCAATGAACAACAATGTAGGATAGGAATGACTGCCGAATTGGCATTTTGCTGGAAATTCAATGCCAAACTCCATTCTTGATTCCGCTCTTTCATACAATATCTTTTGTAAAAATAAAAATAGTATTAAAAAAACTATGAATTATTTATATTTTTCACTTTCTGAATGGATTCACAAATGGCCTAACATATTTCTTTATCTCTTGGACGATACTTCATGCTTTAACATAGCAATTAAGTTATTTTTATGTTGAGACTAAAAGTAAGGTTAATGAATTGTGACTTAAAAATCAAATAAAATTGTAGTAATCTAATTCTATAATTTTTCGAATATTCTATTTTAACTTATAGAACTTTAAGCAAAAAATTAGTTAGATTAAAACACTTCAATCTCGTATTTTTAGTTATGTTCAAATTTGAATACATAACAATTTAATCGTTTTTACTTAATTTCTAACCATTTTTCAAATAAAACATCAATTTTTATTACGCAACAATTTATCTTTTTTTTTTTGTTTGTTTGTTTATGAACACATTTAGTGCCTTCTCACTTTATCAATCTATACCATATAATTTTATTTAATAATAAGATAAATTCAAAAACTAAATAGTTGCATATTAAATTTTTTGAAAATAAATATTGCTTTAATAGAAATATTTGACACTAAAAAAAGTGTCTTGGTAATGATAATAATAAAATTCTTATATATATATATATATTGAAGAATGTGAATGAATTGTTGTTTGATAGTATGGAAATGTAAATGTGTTGAGTCGTCTTCCTTAAAAGTTGAATGCCGGACGCTGGAAATTGGGGATCTTACGAAGAAACATGAGCGGCCATGATTCCAAGTATTTCTCTACCACCAAAAAGGGTGAAATTCCCGAGCTCAAAGAGGAGCTTAATTCCCAGTACAAGGCATTTCTCTTTCTCTTTCTCTTTTACTCCATAATTGTTTGTTTTGTCCGTCATCAATATCAAACTTACCTACTTCAGATCTGTTGCTTTTGCTATCATCTTGTAATTCAATTCTAGTGTTCCAATTCCTGTAATAGTATCACCATTTTATTTTTTTATAATTTGTATGTGAATTGAACGCGGATGAGACGTTGTATTTGCTTGCTGAGATGGGGTTTTCCGTTTGTATTTACCCAACTTGATTGATTTACTGTTTCTGCATACAAGAACCTTTCGTACAAGACGGATCAAAGTTAATATATTTTTGTTTGTGAAGTTTCATATCTTAGAAGTAGTCTTCATATCTGAAAAATGGGGTTTGTTTTCGGTTTAAATGGTGTGTCTCTTAAGGAGGAATTTTTTAAAATATTTTGCAGGATAAGAGAAAAGATGCTGTTAAAAAGGTCATTGCGGCAATGACTGTTGGGAAGGATGTATCATCATTGTTCACAGATGTGGTGAATTGTATGCAGACTGAAAATTTGGAACTGAAAAAGCTTGTTTACTTGTATCTAATTAATTATGCCAAAAGCCAGCCTGATCTAGCAATTCTTGCTGTGAACACATTTGTGAAAGTAAGTACTTGATTTCTTAGCTTTGTGTAGCTAGGGAGTTCTAGAAGTATCTTTTCTAATGCATATTTGTGCAGGATTCACAAGATCCAAATCCTTTAATCCGTGCTTTAGCTGTAAGGACAATGGGATGCATTCGTGTGGATAAAATTACGGAGTATTTGTGTGATCCTCTTCAGAGATGCCTCAAGGTTTGTATTGTGGTGTATTCTTATGTTCGCATGTTTGGTTGTAAATATTTAGCATTTGCATCGAATTGTTGATTCAAAGTCATTGTCTGGAAAGGAATAACTAAGCTTAGGAGGAGAGAGAAGTTATATTATTGTTTTCTGAAGAATAGATATAAATCTAATCTTTTGGTTTTACAATGTTTTGACAGGACGATGACCCTTATGTCCGCAAGACAGCTGCCATATGTGTCGCCAAACTTTTTGATATAAATGCTGAGTTAGTTGAGGACAGGGGCTTTTTGGATTCTCTCAAAGATTTAATATCAGATAATAACCCGATGGTTGTTGCAAATGCTGTGGCAGCTCTTGCTGAGATTCAGGAGGATAGTAGCAAACCCATCTTTGAGATCACAAGTCACACACTGTCAAAACTTCTGACGGCTTTAAATGAATGTACAGAGTAAGTGCTGCATTTTCTTTACCGAAAATGAAAACTTTGTGAATATTATACTTTATTTGAAGGAGATAAGATAATATCCGAGATTAATTTTCATTTTCTTTTTCTCCCTGTTACAGCTAATTGTGTATCGATGGGATATAATAAAATTGGTCTCTTTTTAAAAATTTCACTTGTCTAAAAGCAAACATTATTGTGGTTTTAAAATGTCAAGTCGCCATGTGATATTTTTACCAAATTGTTGATATTTGATAAATCAAAAAGGATGAAAGTTCCTACAGGATTAAGGTAGTCGAGTTACATATGTGCACAAAAAACAGGATTTTATCACCACGCTTTGTCATAGAGTGGGGAAGTAATGTTGTTTTCATTCTGGCTCCTGCATTTGTGCAGGGAGGACATCTAAAGGCTTCGTATTAGTTGGTTGGAGTTTTGTCTCCATATTAGTTTTTTACTTTTCTGCTGCATTCTTGACATCAATTGTACATTTTTTTTTATTGACAAAAATTACTGTACTCTAATTTCCTTCAGGTGGGGACAAGTTTTTATACTAGATGCACTATCTAGATACAAAACAGAGGATGCTCGTGAAGCAGAAAATATCGTGGAGAGAGTTACTCCCCGGCTACAGCATGCTAATTGTGCAGTTGTTTTATCAGCTGTGAAGGTAAATATTCTATCAAGTAATTGAGTTTCTCAACCTAGTATATGTTGGATGATTTTGAGAATGTCCAAGTGTATTTCAACTAAATAATATCTTTTATCTTTCTTTTTCTATCTTTCCATTACTAATAGATGATTCTCCTACAAATGGAACTTATCACTAGCACTGATATAGTTCGAAACCTTTGCAAAAAGATGGCTCCTCCTCTTGTTACGTTGCTCTCATCAGAACCTGAGATACAATATGTTGCACTGCGAAATATTAACCTTATAGTACTGAAGCGACCCACCATTCTCGCTCATGAAATTAAGGTGAGTTGGTGATAAATTTTTCAATAATGATGGTGGCTTGTAATTTGTAATAAAGAGGGATGTAAATGATCAAGCAAATTTGTACCACTTGTTTTCTCGAAGCTTACTACTCTTTTGTTTTCTTTTTTCTGCTTTCTCATCATTGATGAAGGTTTTCTTCTGTAAGTACAATGATCCAATCTATGTTAAAGTGGAGAAGTTAGAAATCATGATTAAGCTTGCATCTGATCGAAACATAGACCAGGTACACAATCTTCAACAGTCTTATCTATTCATTGTTGCATCTATTAATTAATTGTTTGGAACATACCATAAACTGTTGCCCTTCTGATTAATTTTTTTTTCAGGTTCTGCTGGAGTTCAAAGAGTATGCTACTGAAGTAGATGTAGATTTTGTTAGAAAGGCTGTTCGTGCCATTGGTAGGTGTGCAATCAAGCTAGAGAGAGCAGCTGAACGGTGCATAAGTGTGTTGCTTGAGCTGATCAAAATTAAAGTGAACTACGTGGTCCAAGAGGCTATTATAGTCATAAAGGATATTTTCAGAAGATATCCTAACACGTAAGCAATTATTTTCATTCCTGCCCCCTTTGACATTGATTGATTGATTGGTTGATTGTTTCATAATTCCAACTTTGAATTCCTTTTCGGTATACAGTTATGAATCCATCATTGCTACACTCTGTGAAAGTTTAGACACATTGGATGAGCCAGAAGCCAAGGTAATGGTTGTTCGGTTAATTTTCAACAGCAGAACTTGTTAATATCTTTTATTCTGTTTTCTTTCTTTCTCTTCACTTCTTTTCTTTCTTTTAATCAATCTGCTGATCTCACGCCCATATATTATGTCCACCTCTCTTCCTCAAGGCATCAATGATCTGGATTATTGGAGAATATGCAGAGAGAATTGACAATGCAGATGAACTTCTTGAAAGCTTCTTGGAGAGTTTTCCTGAGGAACCTGCACAAGTCCAATTACAATTGCTAACAGCAACGGTCAAACTTTTTCTTAAGAAGCCAACTGAAGGACCACAGCAGATGATTCAGGTCATTTCTCTGCAAGCATAAATTTCAACATATGATGGTTCTTTGATATTCCTGTGCCGTGGTTGCCATTACTTTATGGTCCATTTGAGCAAGATGAATATGGGAACTTTTATCTGATATAACTAATATAATAATACTTTGAAATCATAGTACACTATATTTATGGTCCCGTGATGTACCAATTTATATTAACTTCATATCCATTTACAGGCTGTTTTAAACAATGCTACTGTGGAGACAGACAATCCTGATTTGCGGGATCGTGCGTATATCTATTGGCGTCTCCTATCAACTGATCCAGAGGTTTATTTTGATAATCAACCTTTTTAGCTTCTTCGTCATTGTAACCTCCAATGTTTGAGATAGAAACATGGGCAATTCAACCAGTTTTGCAGATCAGCTTATGCAATTAGAGGAGACGAAGTTTATGTCACAATTAAAAAGAATATATAAACACTACCAATGTCATGATTATTAGGAAAAAGAATGTATAAACACCACCAACCCCATCTCTCTATTGATGCCGGGGCACATGAATCTCAGTTTTCTGGTGTTTTCCTATTTTGCAGGCAGCAAAAGATGTTGTTCTTGCTGAGAAACCTGTGATTGGTGATGATTCAAATCTGCTTGATTCCACACTTTTGGATGAGCTTCTTGCCAATATTGCCACTTTATCCTCTGTTTATCACAAGCCCCCTGAAGCATTCGTTACTCGTGTGAAGACAGTGTCCCAGAGAATTGACGACGACGATTATCCTGAAGGAAGTAATTCAGGACATTCGGAACCTCCTGCCAATGCTGCTAGTGGTGGTGGTGCATCACCTACTACTTCAGATGCACCCTATTCAGTAACAAAAAGACCAGTCCCAACCCTTGCCCCTGCCCCATCCTCTTCTCCACCTCCAGCTTCAATTCCAGATTTACTTGGTGATCTGATTGGACTTGATAACAGTGCTATTGCCCCTGTTGACCAGTCTGCAGCTCCTGCTGGGTAAGTTTCAACTTATAAAAATTTTCATATCTTCTGCATAGCAGTCTGCAGTAACTTTTTGGTCTGAAGACATTAATTCCTGAAATACTGCAAGTGAATACTACAAAATTTTCTGACCAACATCTTCATGGGGAACACTTAATGTGTTTTCTGGCCTTGCAGCTCTCCACTGCCTATTCTGCTAACAGCATCAGCTGGTCAAGGTTTACAAATCAGTGCACAGCTCATACGCCATGACGGTCAAATATTCTACAGTTTAACTTTTGATAACAGTTCGCAGATGATACTTGATGGTTTTATGATTCAGTTTAACAAGAATACCTTTGGCCTGGCAGCTGCAGGACCCTTACAGGTAGATTTTTACAAATTGAGTCTGGATTACATTATCTATGGATGAAATTAACTTCTTGTCTTTTACCATAAATAGGTTCCGCAGTTGCAACCTGGATCGATTGCAAATACTCTCCTGCCTATGGTTGTGTTCCAAAATATGTCACAAGGTCCTCCAAGCTCACTCTTGCAGGTAGCTGTGAAGAACAACCAGCAGCCAGTGTTGTACTTCAGTGACAAAATTTTGATGCATATTTTCTTCACTGAGGATGGGAGGATGGAGCGTGCAAGCTTTCTTGAGGTGAAAATGATAGCCCTAGTTTTCTTCTCATCTCATTTGTTGGGAACATTATTGGATGTGATGTTTCCAGCGATTTCCTTTGACTCACAAAGATGAGGGAGTAGAGTTGCACTCCATTGTTTGATCCACGGAATTCATGGATTCCATGAGTAAAAGATATCAATGTTATGTCTTATGAACTATTTATAGTGTGGGCTCTAGGAGTTCATGACTCTACTCCTCGCTCTAGATGCCCTTTATTAAGGTTGATTTGTTTTTCTTCCTCCTCAAGGGAGTCCAAAACTATTTAGTATGAATCACGACATTAACTATCCTTTTCATTTCAGACTTGGAGGTCCCTTCCGGACTCGAATGAAGTTATCAGAGATCTCCCCACCATTCTTATAAACAATGTTGAGGCCATTGTTGAACGACTTGCTGCAACGAATATGTTCTTCATTGCCAAAAGGAAGCATGCTAACCAGGACGTTTTCTACTTCTCTACGAAAATCCCGAGAGGAATCCCATTCTTGATTGAGCTCACCACAGTTATTGGAAGCCCTGGATTGAAATGTGCCGTCAAAACGCCAAACATTGACATGGCACCACTCTTCTTTGAAGCCTTAGAGATACTTCTTAAGGAATGATTCGAAATTTGTTTATCGTATTCTTCTTTTCCTATCCTTGATTTTTCCTTTTTCTCAGTATATGTACAAATCCATGCTGGGTTTTCATGCCTAGTCAATTTCTGTATTCTCTTAGGTAGTAATATATCATTCTTTGATATTCGGGTAGATAATTTTCCCTCTTCTTAATGCCATTGTAAACAACTCTATAAATGAATATAAGGATAAATTTTGCAATAACATCGACTTTATACTTTCCAAACTATGGACCAAATTATAACCAAACAATTAATGGCGATCCAAACTAGAATGTCCCAATCTTCTTCAGTGCAAATAAGACTAAAATTGTAATAATTCATTTCCGGTCCTATGCCTTTTACTAGTTTACTAACAATTTTTCCTTACCATTGTAAAGATAGACAATCTAAAGTCGCTTTGCTAATTAATATATTTGCAAGTTTATAATTAAGTTTGCTCATTTTGTCAAAAACTATACTATTAAGTGAAAAATGGAGTAAGAAGCTGAAAAAAAAGGTGTAGTTTTCGCATCTCTATCAGAATAAGGCTATAAAAACTATTTGTATTTAAAAGTGAGTTGCAAAATAAGGCTATAAAAACTATTTGTATTTAAAAGAGAGTTGTAACAAATGTAAAAAATTTACAAATATAACAGAAGTTAAAATAATGTCAATAATCGATCGTATATCATTAATACGTGTATATCACCAATAGAAATGTACCATTAACAGATTTTATTATAATTCTTTCATTCTTTAAAAATGTTTCTATATACTTGTTAGTATTTTAAAAAATGTTACCCAATACAAGTATCCAAAATGTGCATATTTGTGTTAGTTTTCTTAGATTCATATATGGATGAAGGGTTGTCTGAAGATTATTAATAAAGATCTATACAAAGAGTAAGTGGGCACAGATACAAGGCACATGAGTAAATATAAATTGGCCCAAAGGGATCAAAATAAAATTCATCACATTCTTACCCAAACATTCACCAAATTCCTTTAGATGATAGGAATTGAGATGAGAGATCATAAATAGAAAAATGGGGAAGTTCTATAAGTTTATCCCCCATGTTTGCTTTCGAAGTTGGTGAGGAATTTCAGAGCTCAATGGCTATATAATGGCTGCAATTGCCTGGAAGTGGAAGTCAACAAAATCAATTCTGTCCAATGCATCATTTTACCTAGAAAATGCTTCATGTAAGCAGAAGAGTGTCTATTTAAAGGAAAATTGTGATAAAAAAGGAAGAAGCTTTGGTGCACTCTAATATTATAGCTTCCATGGATGAACCAACCTCCATACTCTCCTGCTTTCAGATCCAACCATTGCATCCACAGTACAAAATCCACCTGCAATAAGAAAGATAGCAACAATCTAACATTCTTTCTTGGGTTGATGCAGCCGTAAAAGATGCCATCAGTAAACCAGCTCACTCCAAACAACCCATCATTGTTCCCGAAAAAGAGAAACTAAAAAACGTCATAATAAAAGGGGGGGCTCGGAACAGTTCAATACAATCTTAAAAAAAGCCAGAGCCAAGCAAATTACAACATTTCCACACTTCTGTCCTAGTCTTTCTATTTCCGTGCAAATGTTTTCTTAAGTTACGCGCTTAAGAAAAATAACTGCAGTTTTTGCATCGTGTACCCACGACTACAAACACAGATCTGAGATCACAATATTGACCCCACAGGTTTAGCACACGTAAATGTATTTTGAACACTGTAGTTTTTTTAAGAAAGAAAAACCTCTGGTTTGTGCGAGCACAATATCTTATCTTCGCTGTACATTTCCACATCAACATTAACAGAAACTAAAGGCCCAGGAAATCGCACCTCCTTGTCACTTCCATGAATCCTGATCGGCCCATCATCTCTTCCTGCGCTTTGGCTCCACCTAGCATGAGAATTCAACACGAGAATCCTTATGTCTGTTTCATTGATTAAAATCCTTTCACAATTAATAAAAACAAGAAAGCACGATAAAGATTCATTTTGTTAGTGTTGCACCGCCTTTGACCTTTTTACAGCCAAACATAGGGATTATCCAAAAAAGTAGCCATACACTAACACTATGTTACACCCTCCTGAGTTGAATTGCCATAGGAATATTAGGAGAGAACCTGACTATGAGGAGACTAAAAGGACAATCCATGCTGGATAACTTTAAAGACGTGGGCAATCATATGCATCTAAACAGATGTGATTCAGATCATTAGAAAGGAAAGAGATTAATGGCAGAATCATTTGTTATGAGTGGGAGATGTAATTTTTGTATCTATTTCATGATTAATTACCATTCTGATCTTTTCTTTTGGTACTTGATTCTAACAATTATCTGAGAACTCAAGTGATCTTCGAACACCTGACTGGGGATCACCCACATGGTCAACTTGACTAAAAAACCCCGTTCAACAACCATTTTGGGGACTTCTTGAATTTCTCAAATTTAAAGTCATCACTAATAGATGTTATTACTGATAGCATTCAATTGGAGAAATGATTGTCGCACACTTCTTCCCGATTTTCTCACATTGAAAGTTATCACTGGTAGTTATTATTAGTGATAACTTTCTTTTTGCCACAATCAAGAGTACTTCTTCTCAATTTTCTCAAATTGAAAGCTATTAACGATAGCAAACATTAGCAACATGATAGCAATTGATAACTACTATAAGTTGCCATCACTGATAGATGCTAGCAGTGATAGCTTTCAATTTGAGAAATGTGCTATCAGTTGCGATTATTGATAGCAACTATCAATGATAGCCACTGAATTGCAGACTTGACATTTTAAAAACTTTTACTAGTTAACTAGCCAACATTTGCTAGCTTTACGAATATTTTATCCTTATGTTATATTTTTAGTTTATTTCCTAAATTGTACTATTTGCTAGAATTCTTCTAATATATATATATATATATATATATATGACTGACATTATATTGATATTGCTTGTTGGCCCAGTCGTAAAGTAGTCTTCCAACTCCTCTAGACCCAGATTCAAGCCCCATTTTGTACATTTCTTACATTTTTTAAGATTATTTTTATTACATTATAAAACCTCCAGTCAACAAAACTTTTGAATCCGCTACTAGTACCAAATGTAAACTACTTGTCATAAGAGGCAGTCCTAGAGTGGTGTAATCCCAGGCAAACTAAAGAGTTCAAATGCACCTTCTAGGTTCATATTGAATTGACTCGTTCATTCCATACTCTTCTTTCTCTTAGCATTGGTACTTTTTAGGTTTCTGTAGGTCTTTGTAATAGTCTTTACAATCATCAAAACCTCTTGACTCTTCTCTTCTTTTTATTCCCTAGCTCCTTTATCGTGACAAAGGAATAAGAAAATGAAGTTATAAGTCACCTAAACCAAATTGTGTTCGAGACCACTAATATTATTCAATGTGCTTTACAGTAGAGTTTCATAGAATGCATTTCAAGAACTACCCTACTAGATCTAGACTTTCGAGGTTCTGCCCTCCACATCATAAGAATTGAGTTGTCTGTATGTTAGATTTCATTTAGTCGCATTTCTTCCCAAAATCTTCATTTTGCAAATATACAATAACAGTTACAAACTGACAAGGAATCCAATTTAGACTTTTTAAGGTTTATATGGTCTGACCACAAAGAGGTATATAATGTCCTATGTAATTCCGACACAAAATCCAAATGTTGTTCAGCTCCTCTAAATTTGATTCTATGTAATGCCATTTTTGCAGTGTACCTCATATATAAAGTTGAATTAACATCCCTTACCTTAGCCTCAGCAGAAGGTGATACTGGAAATGCATTCAAGGACCTCTTTGCTTCATTTTCGGAGGAACAATCTGAACACAAAAAATGATCCAACTTCTTCGCTTCTTCAATGGTCATTCCCATGCATGATGGATGAAACCTGTATAACATATATGTGAGTTTGAAGAATCAGAAACTAGTCTTTTCATCTCGGAATTGCCGTTCACATTTTGATACATAACCCCCATAATGTCATAACAATTACCATGAACAGAGTGCCTACTATTAAATTTCCAAGAAAAACCATCTGCCCAAAAAATAGCCTAGGTACATAAAAGAACAGTTTACATAAATAGAAAATCCTGCAAAAGGTGGAGGTAGATGACACCATCTCCAAACAAAAGCTACACAAATACAATAATAGAACAAGCAAGCATCAGATTATCCTCCCTAAAAGTTGCAGAAGATGAAACAAAGCAGTAAGCACATGCTGGCGATTAAGAAATCAAAGAACTTACCAATCTTTGCATCCCTCACACTGAACCATAAGGTCATCGGGGTTGTATGGCATCTCACATTTACAGTACCTGCAATTCAAACAAACCCCAAAACCAAGATAAAACACAAATGTTCGAATACAAATAAAAACTTAAGCTTGTTTTAATAGAAAAATGAAAGTGCACCATAGAACTCACACAGCTACACGGTCTGGTGTGAATCCGCCAGTGGCAGCCTTGTACTCGAATCTGCAAAAGTAATCCTCCGCACCAACATTCTCAAGTTTGGTATAATTTTTAAAAGTGTGCACCGTGCATTTGCCCTCTATCGTGTGAGCACTCTGAACATCAAAATGGTCGGAGAGAAAAAGCTCCTTTGCCCCATGAAACTGCCTCCGACCTCCAATTGATTCTTCGGGTCGATAATACCACCGAACTCGAACCTTCACATTGTTCCGATGATCAGCTTCAATTTTTTCAACTCGAGCAACGTATGGAGGCTTATCAGAGTCCGACGGTCGCATTAACACACAGTCACCATCTGCAAATAACAACCAACACAAAAAACCCAATTCCAAAAATCAATGACACACACTAGAAGCAACCAAAAGCAATTAGAGAAAATGCAAGCCAAAACTTTGAATGACAAAAAGTCATATTGCGAAGAAAATGACCAATTAAGTGTCGCTTTGAACACAAACAAGCAACAAAAACGGGAAGGAGTTTGGGCAAGGGAATGTAAACCCAAAAACAAAAGAAGAAGAAGAAGAAGAAGAACAAAAGGAATCTTTGTTCTCAGAGAGACAATACGTCGAACAATTTTGTTGGTGCCTTTGATGGTGTATGAATCAAGATCTTTCTTCCCAGGTTTAGTCTTGGCCATGAATTAATCCTGCTAATAATCTATGATACTATCCGAGTTATGGCAGCTACAGAAGAAGAAAAAAAAAAGAAGACTAAGCAAAGCAAACTCTGAAGGAGAATGCGAGTTGAAAAAGATGTTAGATTGGGATCATGGATTGGGATAATTAGGCGCAAATCGAGAAATTAAGAAAGTTGTGAGAGTGATAGTGTATAAGTCCCAGAAACCCTAAAGGAAGAAGGTGAAGAGTGACGAGAAGAAGAAGAAGGAGACGGAGAAGGAGAAGGAGAAGAAGAAGAGAGAGAAAATGGGAAATGGGGATTTTGTTGGAATGCGGCATGAACAAGATGATCATCCATCATCATCACATGCATATGCATCACACTCCACTTTCATGACTCATCCATGCATCCTAATTACCCTCTACTTCATCTTCATTTTTATTTTCTAACAAAATTTTTATACCACAACCGATGCTAACGGACACAGCATTTGGGTCGTTATTATAGAATGTGTTTGAGGTGCAGATTATTACCGTTTGGGTTGTTATTATTCATGTTTGGTGAAGTGAGTAATAGTGAAATAGTGACATATAGGAGAGATGACAGATGAAAAATAGTGAAACTGATAGTGGGGAATATTGAGAAATATTAAAAGGAGGGAGTGGGGAACAAAATAAATAAAAATATATATAATAGTCCTAATCTTTGGGATAAACATGGAGTGAGTTAATCCTTTATAATCTGAGGGCCAAACGGTCCCTAAGTTTTCAACCTTGTTTTTCCTTTTAGAAATTGGGGTCAAGGTCAAAGTTGCATAATGACATTCAAAAATTAGGTCTCATACTCGAAAATCTCAATTTTTTTAACTTATAAATTACTTTTTAAAAAAATATAGCTTTAGTAATAAAAAAAAACATTTTAGCTTTTGTTGATAATAAAAAATGGAGTCATGTCGAGTTACACAAATTTTACTGTAAAATCAATTTCAAGCTTGTGATCAACTTGATAGTAAAAAATAGTAAAAGAATTTAGACATACCTTTCATCCATGAGTTTGGTTGTCTTTAAAAGTTATTATTGTATAACTGATGTTTTTGCACATAATTGCTCATTTCAAATTTCTATAACTATTGAGTCATTACTTTGGGTATGCACTACCACCATTGTTAAGTGCACTTAACTATTCAATTGTTTCTTTATGCATCATTGAGAATTCTCAATCACTTTGATGCCATCCAATAGGTCTTTCAAAAGTCCTCAAAGCTACCTTTAGACTTCAACCTACCATGAGGCTCTCTCATGAATCTTATGTTAATCCACTTTGATTGATCTTCTCAAGGTTAAGGATGGTTATTGATGGAACACATTTCCATTGCCTTGGTAAGTCATCTCAGAATTCTCTCTGTCCATGGGCTTCTACTCTCACTAGAATCCTAGTTTTGATCCATCTTCATAAATCTATATCTATCAAAATGGTCAAAATATTTATAAAAATATTATTGTTTAAAAATAGTTTGTCACTTGAAAAGAAATTCAAATATACTATCTCTAAACGTTTATTTAGGATGTTAAGTTGATATAGCATGTATGAAGTTTAGATGTTTAGTGAGTGTATATATTTGAAAAACTTATATGCCTATGTTTCGGGTGTAAAGTTCATATGTCTATATTTAGGGTGCAGGGTTGAATCCATATGCCACATGCGTGTGGTGTTTCTTTTAACTTTTCATAATCTATTTTTGTTTTTGTTTTGATTTTTTTAAAAATAATTTTGTCCATCTTTTCGTTTGAATATAATATGCGTTACAATTTTTAAAAAGGTTTTTCTTCCTTTGAATTTTTAGTAAAGCACAAGAACAACAATTATTTTTTTTAAGATAACAAAAACAACAATTAGCCAACCACATTTTTTTACAAAGAATATAATTAAATAAAATGAGAAACCAAAGAGTCTCTACCATATGAAATTGTCATCGAAGATGGATGTCGGCGCTAGGAGTTGATCATTGGAGTTGCGCTAGGAGTTGATCATTGGAGTTGACTACGAGAAGGTGGTCGTCAGCATTGTCATCAAAGTGATTGTTGGAGCCTGAAAATTGGTTGTCAGAATTGGTCACCAAAGTTTGTAATCAGAGTAATTGTTGGAACCCAAAATTAGTCGTTGGAGTTGTCCTTAGAGTGACTATCAAAGCCTAGAATTGGTCATTTGAGTTGTCATCAAAGTGATTGTCAGGGCCTAGAATTGGTTGTTGAAGTTGTGTTCAAGCTGATTGTCAGAGCTAGGAATTGGTCGTCGAAGCTTAGAGTTGGGCATGTGAAAGTGGTCGTCGGAGCTAGTTCCCAAAGTGAAGCAACAATGCTTTTTTACGGTGGTCAATGAATGGAAGCATTGAAAACATTGAAAAAATGGAGAGTTGAGGTGAGTTGGTAAAATATATCAACTCAAATCCATCAACATTTAAAGAAAGTGGATCAAACAATAAGTTGGTATATTATACCAACTCAACTCATGTTGGTGAGCCAAACACCCCTTTAAAAGGATAAAATATTTTTTAAGAAATTAATTTTTTAAAAATCAAGTCGCTAGGTTGGTTTGTGTATGTGCAGCTCTTCTGACGACACTCGTGTTTCAATTCCAATGAGATGCAAATAATTTTTTTGGTTATTTGCATATATAGCAAAATGAGGATAAATATTGTAATAATAACCATTTTGAAAACTAATTACAAATATAGAAAGATTAGTCTTCAACCCATAGAAAATGTCCAAAAAGCCTACTAAAAGCACTGATTATATCATTGATAAACTTCTATAAGAAGTCTATCTTTGATACCACACTATTACTAATAGGTTTTTATCACTTATATTTTTATAAAACTATTATAATTTTATCAAAGGATTATAAGAGTCAAATAATAATACTATACTATCACAAAAGTGCTTTTATATCAATGATATAATTCTATCAAAGAAATATAGTAGTATACCAATGATAGATCTCTAACATTGATATTTACTGGTTTATCTGTGATAGCACACTGTTCGTGATAGGCTTTTATAACCAATAAACTTGTATTAGTGAAAACATATTTGCTTGATTCGATTCTTTTCTTTTAGTTTCTCTAATTGGCAAAAAGTTTATCCACTAATGATTCTATCACTAATAAAAGTGTATCAGTGATAAATTTTATCATTGGTAAACTTCTATTATCATTAAAAATATGTTAGAGCTACTCACGTTTTTTTTATTTATCTTCTATCTTATCGCTGATGTTTTTATCCTTAGATAGAAGTTTATTAATGATAAACTTCAATTACTTATAATTTTTTTTATTGATAATAGAAGTATATCATTGATCAACTTCTATCACTGATAGCCTTATATTATGTCATTCCAGAATTTAACGATGAATTAATTGGAGAATTTCAGGGTTAGAAGCCTCAAACGGACGAGGGTGATAGAGATCAAAGGGAGGAGGGTGAAAGAGATGGGAAAAAAATGAGAAGAAAGAAGACCAATAGCAAGAATACATATATAATTGTAAAGGTTCAATGAGAAATTAAAAAAATGAAGGAAAGATTGAAATTTTTTTAAGCTAAATTTGCAATTACTTTCAAATGTCACTCTATCCTTCGTTAATCAAATAATTGTAAATATAATAATTATATTCAAAATATTAACATATATAACAACATTTAAAAAAATACAAATATAACAAAAATATGTTAAAGTCATAATTGATAGAACATAGACTATATTAAAAATATTGGTCTATAGAGTCGTATCAACGATAGAACTCTATCATTGATAGACTTTGCTATATTTGTAATTTTTAAAAAAAATTGTTGCTAAAACTTAATTATTATTCTAAAATTGCTCCCTACTAGAATTATTATTAATTAATTAACCTTCTTAACAATGTTAAGGGAGTGTTTTCAAATATAACAGTCAAAATATTTACAAGATATAACAAAATTTCATATTCTATAAATGATAATCACAGACAAATTTTTATAAGTGTTGATAGACATTAATAGAAATCTATCAATGTTTGTTAATATTTATCATTCATAGAATATGAAATATTGTTATATTTTGTAAATATTTTTTACTGGTTTTTTGCCGTTTTGTCATTTACTATAATTTTTCTTGCTATTATACTATTTTTTATATTTTTTTAGTTTTCTTTAAAATGACAAAATTAAAGAAAGATAAAAGCTAACATTTATTTTTCTTTTTAAAAATATTAAAATTTAAACATTTATAGTCTATAAAATATATAGTCAATACTGCATATTTACACTAAATTAAGTTAGGCTTATGTTCCCAGTATAATAACTATTTATTAGCAATTAAGTAAACTTTGGTTCAATAGTATTAATATAATCTTCATCCCGAAAAGTCTTCAAAAGTTAAATCAATTTTTTTCTCTTCTATTAACTATTTGTCCTAGTCCGGTAGGATTGTTAAGGTTTGGTTCATTTAGCACTATTTTCCAAATATCTAAAACGTCACTCTTGAGTCAAATATAAACTAAATTAAGAGACCCAAAGTGTTACATACTCGAAGATAAAAATTTATAATCACATTTATGTTTAATATTTAAGAAAGGATCAACGTTAACCTCTAGATTTGATAAGTGTTTATTTGTATAGTTCATCAATTCATGGTACATGATTGTACTATTGATTTCTAAGATGTTAATCGATAACTCTATCTACTAGGTTATAATCGAGTTGACAAAAATATCCGTTTTATATGTTGGGTAAGTTTTTGGTAGAGAAATCACTAAACTTTAAAAAAAAGTATTTTTCGTGCAAAATCCAAATTAAATTTTACTATATAATCGAGGTTAAATAGTTGGACTTTTTATCGTACATATTCAAAATATTTAAGAATAATATTTATACATTTTTTTTAAATCCAACCTCTAACCACAAAGATTTTAACCAAGTTGGATAAAATTGGTTGAGTATCCATAATTATACCAAAACTTTGAATCCAATGTAGACTTTTGTGGAAGGTTGAGACCAAAATAACTCTTATAAGTAAAGATCATTTGTTTATTGATACAATGGAAAAAAAATTCCACAATATAATCATGAATGAGAAAAAAGAGACAGCTCTTTATCTTTACAAAAATAAGTATATAAAAGAAAATACAAACAAACAAACACTAAGAAATCTTACATGAAAATCAAACAAAACCCAAAACCTCTTAAGAAGAACTAATGGAACTTGTTGAGATGGACAAGAAAGAAAGGGACTAGACTCTGTTTTCTACTTTGGCATTAGAATTAATGTTATGTGGGAACTTATTGGAATTGGATCTCCTTCTCTTGATCACAATGAACCATGTAATAAGTTCGAGAACAAAGGCCACAGCCCCCAAGAAGATGATGACTCCAGTGTAAGCTCTTCTCCATTTATTTTCAGGACTCAAGATTTTTAAACCTTCGAACACATTGATGATACTCATAATGATCACACTGTATCCTATGGAGTGATGGTAAATATTCCAATAAATTCTGTACTTGTGATCCTTGTTTGGCCTCAAAAGCAAAGCAAAAACCTGTTTTAAAGCAAAAAAAAAACAAATCCAAAACCATTAAGTTGTGATAACGACTCAAATAGATTTCAAAGGGATTCTTTTGTATGGTTTAATTTAAATTACCTGAAGAGTTCCTAGGGCAAACAGAGCAATCCCAATGTTGCGATGAGTAGTGTATTGAACTGCAGCCGACTCGCCGCCGAGTTTGATACCGGTAGCCCAGCCGGCGACACCGACAGCGTAGGCGGAGGTCTGGCAGGCGACATGAAGGTAAAACCAAGCAGGATCTGCAGCCTTAAAGACCTTCAAATATCGAGCGAAAATGGCTCCCATTGGCATTAAAGTCCCCCAACTCACCGCATTCAAAACTCCATGAATCTGAAAATTAGAACCCACAAATTAGACCAAATCCTCCAAAGGGTTTCACAAATGGAGAAAATAAAACAAACCCCGATTAAAAGAAGAAAAAAAAAAGACGTGAGACTTACGTTTCTTCTCTTAAGAACAGAATCCACTGCCACTGTGCTAGATCCAGTAAGCAAATTCAGAGTACCAAGTGACAGTCGATTGTCCCCGACAATGTTATGGGAAGCTGGAGAGCCTTGACTCATGGGACCTTCTTGCCACACCTGATTGATGGTGGTTAAACCAGTGGGAAGATTAATAGTTGCGAAAATGGTCATTTCCTCGTTGGTATAAGTGGCGGAAAGTTGAGGAACTTCAAAGCTCAAACTGCTCTGTTGCATAGTTGGAAAAGGTCGTTCAATACTTGAAGTGTAAACATGGGGAAGACCAGAGGAATTTCGGTAAGCGATGAGAGCTTGAGAACCGAACATGGCGAGGTCTTGCTGGTTAATGGCCCAAGCAATCCATTGATCGGGAGCGGTGGAAGGGCGTCTAAAGGCGATTTTGAGAGTGGAGTTTGAAGGATTGTAAGTCCAATGGAGGAAAGAGTTGAGAACTGGATGATCTACACAAGCTGCAAAGACTTCATTGTTGGCGAAACCATTGTAGTTTCTGCAAGTTTGCGCTGAAGAGGAAAGGGAAAAAGATAAGAGAAACAAAGCGGCAATGAAGAAGGTTTGGAGTTTTGTTGCCATGGCGGATTTGGGGTTTTGGAATTGGGAATCGGGAATTGAGAAGAGAAGATGTGGGAATTTGAGTAGAAATGTAGTGAATTTATAGGGGAGTAGTTTTTATTTTGAATTTTATATTTCAGTTAGGAATTAGGAAATGGGGAAGAAGAATACGTAAGTCCACACGGCTTGGGGAAAGTCTAAACTTTTACTATTATTTATTTCTTCTAAAAGGGCTTTTCAAACTTGCTTACTCGGTCTAGGTCTCCACGGTTTTAATTACTCTCCTTTCTTTGACCACTACTATTATTGTGTCTATTTGTTTAATCCATTTTTTCTTTTATACAAATTTTGAATTGCAAATCTCTATAAATTAGTTTATATTCTGCTTGATTTCAATCCCTCAAAACAATCATTTTCATGGTAAATAAAAGAGTTTACAGTAAAAATATTTATAGATAACAAGCAGTTTTTCTTTTTTCTTTTTTAAATTAACCACCACAAACTTGTTAGGAGAACTAATTTTATATTTATTACAAGTATAAGAATTAAAATTGAAAATACTTTAAAAA
Organism: Cucumis sativus; assembly: GCF_000004075.3. Taxonomy (NCBI): domain Eukaryota; kingdom Viridiplantae; phylum Streptophyta; class Magnoliopsida; order Cucurbitales; family Cucurbitaceae; genus Cucumis; species Cucumis sativus. The sequence goes on along the minus strand of NC_026661.2, from coordinate 2,479,057 downwards.
GTTTAGGTTATTATCAAATATACCAAAATGGTGTAATTATTGTCTACATAACATCTTTGGATTAACAAAGATAATGATGCTTAAAACTGAATCTATAAATCATTAATAATTGAATAAAATAAAGATTTATACGATTATGAAGAAAAAAAAAGTATAATTTGACCACTAAAATTTAGTGAAAACATCACTTGAATGACCTCAAAGAAAACAAACCCACCAATGAAGATTGAAGTGTAGAAGTTAAAGAATCACATTAGTATTATAAGTTAAATCAATTTCTTTTTATATTGTGATTATTGGTATTTTTTTAATCATCACTTGACCACTAACTACCACATTATTTTACTTAAAAGAATAGGGAATGTGTAAAATGGGAGTCTCAAGTCAATTATTTTATAGAAAAAGCCAATTTAATATTCCACACAACTTTTCTCTATGAATATATTTGGTGTAATATTCCACACAACAAAATAATGCAGTGTGAAAAGAAAAGATGTTTCATAGAAAAGAATTTATTAAGTAGTGGAGAAAGATTTATTTTAGGACAATGTACAATAAAAGTATTCATGTCATCATTGCTACGTGCATGTTGATGTCAATTAGGCTAATATTAAATATTGTTAAGATAAGTCTGGTTGGTGAATATTTTTTAAAACGTCATTATTACAAAATACTCATCCAAGTCTAAGTTTGAAAAAGATAGAAGGTAAGCATATAAGTTGCATGTTCTCATCTGTAGCGAGATGACTAGAATATTAGATTTGCTTATCTCCACATGCAAACTATGGCCATCCTAGGCGAGATAGTTAAGTGATTTACTAAGATCTCCACATACATACCGTCATCCTAGGCAACATGAGATGCAATACTGATATAATCGTTGTCTTTTTAATACAAAATCTTTATGACCGTTTAACGTTATAAAAGAGTCAAACAGTTTAATTCCATTTTGTATTTAATTTCCAACGTTATCCTCTGTTAATTACAAACATTTACATAGTTAAACTTTCCTATTTAATTACCAACGTCTTTTTGAGTCTCCTCTGCTATTGTTCACATGAGATTTCCAAAAAATTTGATACGTGAAGCTGAACTAGTGTTAATGTTGTATTTTTATTGATTTGATGCGATGTGATTCGATCTCTAGAATTTGATCTTTTGATTCTCTCTCGATTAGATGTTTATGCTTGATTTAGAGGAAACGGAGGACGTGATGTTCTTGAAGTTTGTTGAACGCCTAGGATTGATTTGGGGAAGCAGAGCACATGTTCTCCTTGAAGTTAGAGTCTTGAAAGAACGCTTATATCTTCAAAGAAGCTTCAACATTCGAGGATGGTCGACTTGAGGAAGCTCTTGGGAGAATTCTCTCTAGACCTTCTAGACTAAAAAAATTTCAACCCTTACAAATGAGGATAACTCCTCTATTTATAGAGTTCTTTGGGTGGGTTTTATGGGCTTAAGCCTAATTGTTCCATGGACCAGACCCATGAACTCAATCACATGGATTTTGGTCATATTTAGCATTTAGGCTCAATAAGCTTATTTTTTTGGCTCAATTGAACTTAACTCAAATAGATAATATTTAATTGAACCAAAATAATTAACTTAATCCAATAGTTATGATAAAAACATGTGGTATTATCAGAATTGGCCAATTTTTGTTTTTAATTTTAATTTGGGATACATATCGGTTTTTTAATTGGTTCCAAATTCAATTATTTGCACTTTTCATCATTAATTTAGTAAATAATGTGACAATTTGTGATTGGTCTTAAAATTTCCTATTCAGCGGCTATATAAACACTTTTTCTTCTTCATTTTGAGAGATGAGAAAAACAAGAGAAAAAATTATTTCAAACTATCTTTCTATGAGTTTTTCAAGCAATCAAAAGTGTCTATTTGAGTGTTGGTATTCCAATCAGTTTTAGTGCAATCATGATTAAAGAACACATCGATTTTACCCTAGGGACGGCGAGACTATATAAATATGTTTGCACAAATGAGCAAAATCGAGAAACGTTTTAAAGAAAGTGAAATCTGATCAGGCTCAACATTTTTTTCTTAACTTATTTATGTTTTTCAGTAGGCGTTTTGACCAGACAACTTGACCGGTAGGCAAAATGACTAAAGAAGGCATCTTGTTCAAACGAGATACCAATATATCAGGCAAATCAGCACGCGAGTTGTTTAGGCATTTAGTTTAGACGTTACATCTTCTCAACGAGTTATTCCTTCGAGGTGTTCCAACAAGTTTATATATACATCTTTTAAAAGTTGGAAGCATTACTTAGTCCATAAGTCTAAAGTTTAGTTAGTTTAACTCAACGATAATTGATATCTATTAATTTCTTTCATGTTGAAATTTAGGGTTTGTAAGATAATGTTTTCATTTTCTGTTTCTCACCTCTTGTTTGACAAGACTACGTTGGATAATTATTACAATTTTCTGTTTCTTAAAAAAAATAGAAACAAAAATTTGGTTTGATAATCATGTCTTGTTTCTTGTGTTATTTGTTGTATTTATTTATTTAGTTTGAATCTAATTTAATGATATAAAACATAAAAAAAAACATATAGAATTCATTAAAATATAAAAAAATATTATAAAGCGTTAACATTATAAGATACACATAAATCTCGTTGCAAAACTAATAACTATAATTCAATAGGTTTTAATAATTATATGTTGTCAAAATTTGATTTGAAATATTATTTCTCATTCAATTCATTTGTCTTAAACTTTAAAACATCGCTTTTTTTATATATATAATTATTTGTCCTATTATATCGTACACTTTCTTTTCGTAATTTTAGCAATAAAAGATTATTACTTATTTAAACATTTTATTTGTAAACTAATGAATTATAGGACATTTTTTAAAAAAAATAGCAAAATAAATTAAAATATTTATCAGTTATAGTAAAATTTTGGATTCTATCAATGATAGTCATTGATAGACTTCTATCACTAGCTATTAATGTTACTGATAGATGCATATTAATGACTATCAATGTTTATTATTGATAAAATAAGAAAATTTTGTTATATGTTGTAAATAGTTTATCAAATTTGCTATTTTTGATAATTTCACATAAATTATTGTATATAAATAAAGAAGATAGCTTTTTTAGGAGTTAAAAAAATTGACAAATTATTTACACTGCGTGTAATAAAACTACTAAAAGACAAAATTGATTACACATGATTTTTTATGAAACAAAAGTCCTTTGTAAAATGTTCTATTTTTGACAATTTTTTTCTTTTCATAGATAGCAAAATGGTCTAACTGATGCTTACAAATATTACAAAATACCAATATAAAATTCCATTTTGATTTTTCTTTTTCATTTTGGTATACACATTTATAGCAATTTTTTATTTAAAATAATTTATCTAAATATTAATATAAATAAGTTTTTCTATTTTAATTTATAACATTTTTTAGTTTTATTTTACTGAACCATGCGATGTTTAAAATTAAAGACAACTATAATATGATATAGTAAAACAAACTTATTATTGTATAGTGAAGTAGAAAATTTATTTTATAAGGAAAATTGTTAAAAATAGAAAATTTGACTAAATATTTATAATTTATTTAAATTATGTGTAAATTTTTTATCTTTTAGTAGTTTATTTTTATGAAATGTAAACTTTAAATAGTTTGTCAAAAAAAATTTTAAAAAAAAAACCCATTTTATAATGGTGAAATGCAGAAATATCAAAAATTCTATTTTTTTAATATATTATTAGCGTAAAATTAGAGGTTGATTTTTTTTAAACTCCATAAAAATGCATTAAATAATAATTATCTTCGAGTAAAAAAAAAAACATAATGTAAATGTTAACTTGGATATATAGATAGTCAACTATTACAATAAAAAATTCTTTGTTGAAACATCTACTCATAGACACGAAATCATTCAAGTGTATTATTAATTATACTTGAGTTAATTTTAAATGAAAGTTTAAGTGTGTAATACAACTACCACTATATTTTATAGGTAATTTTTGTAATATACCCACGTTACAAAATTTAAAAATACATTCACATATACCTATGGTTTTATACATTTTTGTTATGCAATTGGCGTAGTCTCACTACTTATATATATTTATCCACTAATTTTACTTAAAAGGATTAGGAATATATTAACAAAAATAATAAGTGATTTTTACACCTAATAAAGTTTTAGAATTTTAATTTAGAGTACAATACACCCTTATGAGTTGATGTTATTTGGTTTCCAAAGTTTCAAAGCAAACATTTTAATGTTTGAGAATATAACGATAGAAGTTTATTAGTTTATTAGTGTCTATTGATATATATCATTGATATATTTTGAAATTTTGTTATATTTGTAAACATTTTTTTTATGAGTTTTGCTATTTTAAATAATTTTCTAAAAGAAAATACAATTACATCTTATTATTTTAAAAGCTATAAAAAAACTCGCAACTAAAGTCTAATTCTTTTTCCCCATTTTTTTGGTGTCCCTTTCAAGAAAAAAAAGAAGATGCAGTTGGGGTAAGCAAGTAGGAGAAAAGGAAAGAAAGTATAGAAATCAACCTTGGCATACTTTTGGAGATCACTAATTGGAAAACACCCCGAAACTAAACACCAATTTTCAAAATCGATTTCACATTTCAACAAAAACGGGTTTTGTTTCAAATTTGCTATCATAAGCTTTTAAAAGTAAACTTTAATTCAATAACATCTCTTTCAACAATAATAATTAGATTCTAATTATTATAAATCATACAAATCAAACTTTAACATTAGATTAAATATTCACATGACAAATACACCTATAGTTCAACTTAGAATATTTCATCAATCACTTGAGTGTTTTCATGTTTAATTACAAACTCGGTCTGGACTTTTTACGGAACAAAATTTAGATCACCTTTAAATTAACAAATTTATATAAATTTAAACATTGGTTAAGATTTCTTTCGACATAATCTACTCTGCGAATCATAAAAGTTAAATTAATAAATTTGTTTTGGTCTACCCTACTTTGAAAAAAAATTAGAATGAAGGCAATGTGGGTACACAACCTGAATCATTTGGTGAAAACTAAAATACACACCAAAGCTCATAAATAAATAAATACAAATTCAAGACCAAATTAGGAGAATTTTCATCATGGATAGCAAGGAATATATATATATATATATATATATATTAAAAATATAATTGAGCAACTCTAGATTTGATAGAACTATTGGTAGTAATTATTTTTAAAAATTGTACACTTATGTTAAATTAATTTAATTGATTTATGGAGTATTTTGGAGCTATTTACCCTTTACAAAATAAAACAGAAAGAAAAGTTTTATTAAGTTGAACAACAGATATTTTATCAAATATTTTATTTTTGTAATTTTCCTTGATTTTAACTTATCATATTGAAGGGTTTTTTTTTAAAGCGTAATAAATGCAAAAACAAATTATTTAGGGCTCATGACAAAAGAAAAGAAAACAACTATAGACAAAATTCACAAATTAATTAATATTTTCAATAAGGGCTGAAAATTGCATTATTTTATGTAATTTTATAGATACAAATTAATTTAGCATATATATTTAGTTTTTTTATTTTTTTAGAAAAGAACTCACGTAAAAAAATACCTATAAACTTTTGAAAGTAAAATAATTTCTTAAACTTTTAAAAGATGTTGATCCGAAACCAATAAAACATTTTTAAAAAAATATTCTTGAACCATTTGTCAAATAAAAAATATATTTAACTATTAACACATATATAGTCTAATAAAACTACCAATGTGAGATTATGTGAAATTTTATGTTTTAATCAAGGTTTAAAATATCGATGTTCTTCTATATATCAAAGTCTTAATTGTACATAAATTTTGATTTCGACGAATATTTTTGAAAAATTTATAAAAAAATAAATTCAAATTATATTTAATATTTTCAAATTTCTAAACTTGTCGGTGTATTATTTATATTAGTGTCTTTTTATGTTTATTTCTTATGATTCATGAAATTTTTTAAGATGTAACAAAAATATTGTTTCACTATTTCTATCGATATCGAATCCATAGAAATGTGAAAATACTGATATAAATATTGACATATTGACGAAAATTTAAAACTACGATTTCAACTTTAAGTTTTAGTTTTATTTTGGGTTGCTAAGGAAATTGGTGTAAAAATTATATTAGTAAGAGTAATTTTGTTTTTTTTTTAATTTAAATTTAAAGATATTTATAAAATTTTTTAAATAGTGTAAGAGTATTTTTTAAACAAAACTTTAAAGAGTTCTATCTAAAACTAGATAGTAAATACATTTTTTAACCATTTTTGAAAGTTTAAGGGCAACTTTGAAACTTTTGAAAGTTTAAGAGCATTTTGAACACAAATCACAAAGTTTATAGGTATTTTTTATAAAGTTAATTTTTATAAATATAACATACCGATAAAATATTTACGGTGCGTGTAATAAAATAAAAAACCTATTAAGTTCACCATTTTTTTTAAACATATTTCAGGTTTGTTCTTCCTTTTAATCATCATCTTTTTTCTCCATCTCCTCTCCAATTTTTTTTCAAGTCTTTTTTTCTTTTTCAATCATTTTTATTTTTATTTTTTTCAAACTGTTAGTTGATTGAAAATGGTGTGTCAAATATTATATATATATATATATATATATATATATATTTCAAATTGTAATTTGGTTGTTTAACGGACATCCAAAAAATATAGGATCAATAAAATCGTTGCGATATTGGATACTCAAAATCTATAGTATACCAAAGAATCTTTTTTAATAAAATAGTTTAGATTTAGGTAGTTAAATTTAAACAATAAAATTTTATAGATCTGTCAAATATAAATAATCGTATACCAAAAAGTTTTGAAAAAAAATTATTGAATAGATTTCCAAATATAGTACCAGTGCAAATGAATGGAGAAGCACTTTTAAAATTTTTATGGTGGATCTTTGGAATTTTTTCATTTTCGAAATTGTTTTATACAATATAATATTATGTATAATTTTACCGCTTATTTTTTTTTTGAAAGACTTGGAGAACCACTGTGAATGAAAAAACTATTGTAAATTAACTTACAAAATATCCTAAAATTTAAGATTATGCACTAAATGATAGACAAGTCTATTAATATCTATAAGTATTAGGTTCGAAAATTTTCAATATTTTTTTGTGATTATCTGTTTTTATTTTACTATATTTGAAATCTTTTTAATTTTTATACAATTTAGTTTGTTTTAAAATTAAGGGTAACTTGTAAAAATGAAAATAAAATAGTCATTGAAGCAGGGGTCGTAGTTGTAATTATGGCTTCAATATTTTAATTGTAAAAAATGTAAAAAAAATAGACCTTAAATTTCATAATAATCATAGAAATTAGATCTGGATGTTTATCATAAGCTCTTTAATTTATTTTTAAAAAGATATATTTTGTTAAATAATGTATAGAGAACAAGTATACAGTTCTATATTAATGTAAACTTGTTTGGTATACACTAAATTTTTGGGATCTAATTATATGGATATTAGGTTTTATGCAGTTCTTAACAATGTCTTTGGACTAAATGTGAGCATTTTCAATTAAACGAAACGTTGATTGGCACATTTGAGCTTCTTGTTCAAAAAAAACAAAAGAATTTAGCTAATATATTTTTAAAAGTTAGAATTTAATCCTTAATAAGATCTCATAAATAGTGATCCCATCTAACAGAAGCCTCTTTGGTAATAACTATTTACGCAAATTTTAGCAGGTGGAGACTCAAAATTAAATTCTAGATCACTTTTCATTTTCCAACTATACTACCAAAATAAAACTTGAAAAAGCAAGCAATGGTTAAAAATGGCAAAAGATCAGGCAAGCAATAAAGCAGCAGTCATTGGTTGAATCAGTACCAAAAACACATACAATAATACAAATTAAAGGAAGGGTAAACTAAGGATTAAGAAGAAGATACAAGAAAAGGAGTGTTTCATAAGTTGAAAATGTAAAATTAATCTAAAACAAAATGGGACATAGCATTTAACATAAACAAAGCAACATTAAAATGGTTACATATGTGAGTCAGAATGAGAGGAAGAACAATCCATAGAGAAAGGATTGCATATGACATTGTCCAAATAGTAATGTGGATGACCAGCATCCATCACCACAAATTGCATATCTTCTGTTGGCTTCCAATGCCTCTTCCTTTGGTTAATAAACCAATTATTGATCTGCTTCAAGTCTAGCCCCGTCGACTCTGCCAACGCCACCTTTTGCGATTCCTGCACCCGATCACATTTTTCCTACCCCGTTAATTTACAACCATAAATGATACTAAACTCATCTCAATTTTGTTTCTAATGAGTTCCTACTATGATTCACGATTATGTATATAGTCGTTACGTGAATGAGATATATACCGAGGGATATGGCCATTTGTAGTGTCGGCTCCACCAGTCGAGCAATTGTTGTCGAGCTTCTTTGGGTAACTTTCCGTTTTTCTTCTTCTTCAAAAACTCTTGTTTTAGGCTGCCAAGATATCCACTGTATTTGCGTAGAAGCTGGCCTTTGAGTTCCTTCACTTCAGCTTGAGGGTCGATGTAATTTTCATTCATATCAACCTCAATCTCCTTCGAGCACTCGTTTTGCCCAACCAACTCGAAACCTAAGACAAACATCCATTGTTTCAAAACACAGCAATGCACAACCCTTTCAACACCTAAATATTTATGGTTTGGAGAAGAAATATCATTAAAATACATTCAAAATTAGAACCCTCCAATAAATTTTGATACAAACAACGTTTTTTTCTAGTACATCAAACTGCCTGAGTGAGAGATCAAACCTTTGACATCTAAAGAAGAGAGTCATACGAATTATCTTTTGTACTAAGCTCACTTGGGTGAAAGATTAAATTCTTAAGTAACTTGACTTTATCCTCACAAACCAAACTTTGACATCTCTCCCCCACAGCCCTTTTTCTAGAAGCTAGCAAGAAATTGAAATATTTGTTAGCATATCCTAGAAGAAGAGGCTAGTGACTGAAGAGTGTATCTTCAAATGGGTCTTGATGGAGTGATAAAGAAGTTCAAAATCAAATCAAACATAGCTCAATTAACATACATCAGTAATTATGAATGCTTTCGTTTAAATCTTCTCACTACCTACTCTTATTTGTTCAACATAGTAGAAGTAGCAGCAACAATAATAGTAGTAGTGGTAGGTTAAGTTTACTCATCCAGAAATAAGGTTTTTACAAATAATGTCTCAACATGACAAAATCAGTAAATTAGCTTACCTGAATAAAGCACTTTACTCAAATTTTCCTAAGTACTTCATTAGTTTTCTTCCTATTAATGCTGTAGAAAAAATTAATTAATTTGATTACTAAATATAATATTAATAAACCAAATAAAAACAGGGTCACATCATAATTTCAAACTTTCTTCAAGTGAGTGAATTCAAATTCAAAATGAATAATCATTTAAAAGAGAAATTATATTCTTGCTTTCCCTTTATAAAGGTTGAAACCAAGCTAAAGACAGCATATAATGAGTCAGGATTTGAACTTTCAATGGTGAAATTAGTAGATAACGAACAAGAAACAGGTCAAAAGTTTATCAAATATATTCCATGTCTAATTTCTTTTTTCTCCATAATACATGGCTAATGTTTGAATGACAGTCACATTATAAATGATTTCTCTAAATATAGTCTTTCTAATAGTATGAAATATCGTTTCAATTCATCATAGATATCAATAACATAAACATCCTAAACAAATCAAAATGAAAAATCCATCTTATCAATTAGTTTCAAATTCTTCAAAAACATCCCACAACAAATCTGTAAATTAAATGCAGTAATTACCTAATAAATACATTTATTATTTTCAATTATAATATAATTGCATAAACAAAGTACAAAAGATATTCAAACCTATAAAATTAGACAAAAGCTGTTTCATTTAACAACTATCTGGTTTTAGGAGTTCATGCTGACAAACAATTACTTCTGTCCATAAGTAGCTTCAAAGACCTTAAGTTTTGTTTAAAGAGATTGACTTAGAATATAAATATTTCTTTAGAAACTACTTAAGAAAATAGGGAGGAAGCAAGACTAATTTTAATTAAAAAATCATTATTAAACTACACCTTAGTTATTGGATCCTAAAAGTTAAGCTGCTAGCAACCACATCAATTCCACCTTAATGCTACAGTTTTTTTTTTTTTTTTTTGTTATCTATCTTTTAGGTAGGTTTTCAAAATTCAAACCAAGTTTTCAAAAACAAGCTTTTATTTATGTTTCTAAAAATTATGTTATGATATATCAAATTCAAATATTTGTCCACAAGAAAAATGAAAACCAATACAAAAATATTTCAAAAGCTAACAGGTTCATTATGAGAATAAAACATAGATTGATCCAGTAATTTCTCTTGAAATGGGAGATCAAAATCCCCACTTTTATATTGGTAAAAAACTCTCCAAATCACAAGACACATGATTAGAGAAACACTTTTCTATGGTATATATCTAACATAAATGTGCAGTGCATGTTTATGAATGACTTTAAATAAACTTCAAATAATTTTTTCATACTAATACGATAAAAGTGTTATAAACCACTTCAAAAGAACTCGTAAACATACCTAAAGTTATCTTTTGAGACACAAAACAAACCTAGGCGATTTGGATCCTACCTATCTAACCATTTCAAAATCACTTTCAAATGTAATTTCTAAAGTGAAGAGAACCAAAATCAAATGTCCAGCAGGCTTGGATTATACATAGACATAGACATGTAGGGAGAAAATCTAAAGGTCTTCTACACTACCCTAATGATCACATAATACAAACAAATAAAAGCATTAATATAAAAGGTTGGCTTTCCAATAAGCCTTTTCCTCAACCTTCAACACGAAACAAATTGTGCACTTAACTAAGACACAGCATTATAAAAGGTTGCAAAAGAAGGAAAAAAAACCTTATCATTCATGTTTTAGTGAGTTGAATTAAAAAATCAATTTTACTACTTTCAAAATCATTTTAAATCATGTTTTCGCTTAAAAGCTTAAAATTAAACATTAAATTAAATTTGAATCATGATAAGTGGTTTCAATTAGACAAATTTAATTTAAACACGTACAAAAATCGTCTCCAGTCTCTTTCTTGACTCAAATATTTAATCAGTACTGAGATTTCTGAAGTTGGATTTGATGTGCAATTAAGATCCAAATATGAATAAAAAGGACAGTACATCAGAGCAAAACCATTAGCTATAGTATTGCGCAGATGCTAAACAATCATAATAACCTAATACGAAGGCAAAATGACAATATATCGTATCATATAATATAGCAACATTATAAAAATGAAAATAAAATGACATTTTAAGAATAATAATAGAGAGAAAGAGAGTGACCATCAGAAGAAACTGCTTCGGCTTTCAGCTGAGACTCAATTCTTGAGAAAAAAAGCATTGCTTCTTTAAAAGGTTTGGTCAACTCCTGTTCATATTTAGTCAACATCTCACAATAAGCCTCCATGAACTGATCCAACGCTGGATCATTCCCATGCCCCGCCGCCCTACAGCTTCCCGTCGCCACCGCGCATGCTTGCTCCAGCCTCGCTACGACTTCAGGCGGCGCACCCACCTGAACCAACAGCATTTTCACACACACTCACATGAAATCATGTTCATAACAAAAACACAACAGTCACGATAATACATAAATTACTGATTTTAAATTATGAAAAATTAAAAGAAGACCTAATAAATGCTAATCAAGAAGAAATAACAACAAATGGGTTAGAAGGGAAAAACAAAGAACCTTACCAACAAATTTACTTTCTTTGTTAGATTTTAAATCATGGGAAATTAAAAGAATATCCCTAACAAATATTAAGCAAGAAGAAATAGCAACAAATAGGTTAGAAGATATAATTTTTTTAAAAAAAAAAAAAACTTGCCAACAAATTTACTTTGTTTACTCATCTTCCTAAATTCTTCATATTGATCGGAAAATTAAAAGAAGCCGTAATAAATAATAATCAAGAAGAAATAGAAACAGATAGGTTAATTAGAAGATATATATTAGAAAAAAAAAAACAAGAACTCTCTTATAAATTAACCTTCTTTACTCGTCATCTTAAAATACGAGTATCGTATTTTTAAGGAAATTAAAAGAAGGCCTGATATCAAAAAATAGGGTTATCAAAAAGAAGAAGAAAAACGTACCAACCCAAAATTATCATTAAATTTTCACACTTGTATTTGAATGAAACTTAAAATTAAAGCTTAAACTGATTGATGAAGATAAGAATGACGAACCTTTTGACAGTTGACATAAGCAGTAAGGAGGCGAGGGAAGAGAGGATGAGCCATAATTTTAGCTTTGGAAGTAGAAGTAGGAGGAACAACATGATCGTTACTATTATTTGTATGAGGTTGAGGAAGAAAGGCAGAAAGAGGAGTTTGAGTTTGAACATTATTATTGTTGTTGTTGTTGGAAGTAGAAGAAGACCAAGACAAAGGCAAGAACATCTTGTTGTCAAATGTTTGAGGATTATTATGAGTTTTATTGATCATCATCATCATCATGGAAGTGTTATTAGAATTGTTGTTGTTGGTCGTGCTGTTACAAGTAGCCATGAAAGAACAGCTGCTACCACTGGATCCACCTCCTTCCATCTCTGATCTTTCTTCCTTTTCTCCCGCTATTTAAGCTTAACAAAAACAGTCTTCTTTGTACTTTTTTTTTTTTTTTTTGATGTCAAATGGAAAGAGAAAGAAGGCTATAAATTATTGTTTTTTTTCTTTTTTGTTTTGGATTTTGGGGTTTACCTTCCCAATGGAAGGGAACCTCGTTCATTGGACCAAGAGAGTGAGAGTTTTTGGTTTTTGGGGTTGTTTTCTCTGACTGACTGGGATTTTTGAAGAAGAAAGAAGAAGATGAAGAATGGGGGAGTTCTTTTTTTCTTTTTCTTTTGTTGGGGGAAAGTGTAAAATTTTGTTGATGGGTTAATGTGGTAATAAGAAAGAAGTTGGAGGGGTTGAAGGGATCAAAATGGATAATCAGAAGAGTGTGTGTGTGTGGTGGGATTGATGGGAATAAAGGTCTTTTTGGTGCTATTGGAGGAGACACCCCTTCTGCCTTACACACTCTTCAACTCTCTCACCTTTTAATTATTTCTTCTTTTTATTTTTTTTTTTCATTTACTTAGGTAGGTTAAAGAAATGGAAAATTTTACTCACCATTTGAGATTAGTAATTTACAAGTTTCTCTCACATTTTTCCCTTCATATATGATAAAAAAAAACAAGTTAAATCCAAGCAATTGTATTTATACGCATAAATATTGAAAATAACCAAATATCGAAAATAACAGAATATTAAAAAGTTTTAAATCAATGACCCTAAGTTAAGTAAATATGTCTAATGACATTTGTGTAAATAAAACAGTATTAAATTTTTATAAATAAGTTGATCGTGATGAAGTTCGGGGGAAAAAATATAAACACTTTTTAAGGGATGAAAAAAGCAATAAGTTATTATAATTGAATTATAATGGTTTGTGTTTTTTTTGGTGTAAATAGTACGTTATTTTAATTTAGGTAATAATGTATTTTTGTGGTTTATATTTTTATAATAAATATATATTTGGTTTATCAAGTGCGTATCAGTTGCATGAGTTGTCCATTAGAAGGATATCAACTATCAAATGTATCAAAGTAGATATCGGTATTATATCGAGTTATAAGTATGTATCAGTAGTGTATCAAATGTATATTAGGTGTATCAAGTTTGTCAAATGTTCATCAAGTGTATTTAGTGTATCAAGTGCATTACGTGGATTAAGCTTATGTTTTTGCTTCGCTATAAATTTGATTTTTTTAAACTTATTTGGCTAGACATGCAAGAAGCCATTGCAAAACTCACTATTCAATTATGGTGGTAGTCGCTGCTAAAATATTAGAAATATAATTATCTCACACTTAAAAAACTAAAGACAGAGTGATAGGTTGAAACACACACCTAAAAGAACTCGTGTCTTTGGTTTCTAATAATCATAAATCATAAACAATTTTAGCTTAAGTGTGTTCTAAGTGGAATATGGAAAGGTGGCTATTGTATGTGATCGCAATAAACTTTCACATGCTAAAATTTTTGTGGTTGGTGGTTTTCCTCAAAATTATTTTTACGTAAATTTTTGTGTTTTCTTTAGTTTATACTTCATATTTTAATGTTTATTGTTGCGAGAGTAGTGGGAGATTTTCTCAAACAATAACTGCATTCTTACAATTTTCATTGTAAAAAAATGAATGTTCAAACTTATACAAGTATTAAGTTGTAACAATCACCATACTTCATGTTTGATCTATGCAATTAACATGTGTTTCTTGTTACTATTACTTAGTTCTCTTTGAACAGTTCTTACTAAGGTACGACATTAGCCGATTGTCAATTTTGCATTGTTGGTCATTTTGTGAAGCTGTTTGGATTGTAAATCTTGTTTATAAACATGAGCTAACTAGATAAAAGGTATATTTTGGATATGTGCACGTATGTGTATATATATACATTGAGGAAGTTGTAGAAATGTCAAATTAGTTAAAATGGTTTGGTGTACCCTTCTCCAAACCTTTATGTTGGTTCATTATTTTTTTTATTACAGTTGTTGGTAAAATTTAAGGGAATTATTATGGATAGAAAAAAATGAAATTATGAAATTATTTAGATGGAATGGGAGGGTTGTTATTTTCTAAAATGATCCTTAAATTTATTATTATTTCAAATACTGTTTTATTAATAAATAATTCATATTGCTTAAAATAAGGATAATGAATAATATTAAAGAGTTATTAAACTGCTTTATTCTATTATTAAAAATAACTACATAACTATAAACTAATTAGAATACTAATCATTAAAAGTAAACATTTGAATTGAATAGTTAAGATAAAACAAAACGAAGACAGTAGTGGTAATTGGAACTAATAGCAATGCAACATGCATTATTCAAAGTTTTACGAATAATACTATTCTAAATTACATTTGTTATCGTCTTTCTTGTAACTATAATGTTTATGCAATATGAGTTTATGGTCACTTGTTTGCTGTATATATTTTAATTTCATATTTTTAGCTTTGTTCCCTAACTCTTCTATGTATAACTCTCATTTTTTGTGTTGAAGAGTGAAGAGGGTGCTAAACACTCATGGATCTAGTGTAGGCTCTATTAGATATACATAGATATGATATAATATATTAGAAAAATGTTGAAATAAAAGGAATAGTAGCGGAATTTTCATTAATATGAGAATTGGAGGTGTGAAGATAGGCAAATGGGGATTTGATGATCTTCCTATACACGCACTCCGCAGCTGCCGTTTGTCTTGTTGAACGAGTGTGGTATGATAAGCTGAGAAATAAAATAATAAAATTTTAATTAATTGATTGATTATCAATTATTTTCTAAATTAATCAATATACCCAATCAATTTTTACACATTATATTGTTCACTCATGGCATTGAGGGCTTGTAAATCCTACATTTCATTCCAAACAAAAAACAATAGCTCTTGCAAGAAGAAACTTTTTTTTTTTCTTTTTTTGGATTTCCAAGCACAAACCACATTCTTGAAGAATGTGAGTATTTCTACCGGTTATCAGTGTAGCTTCGATCGACTACACCGTGAAATAAGTTTTCTTATATCAATTAGGTGTGGGTAAATAAGAAATAAGTTTCAATCGACTATATCAATTAGGTGTGGATAAACGAGAAATAAGTTTTCTTTTTTATCCTAAGGACACCATGACTTTGTTTGTGAACTGCGTGCACACCTAGCAGAACCGTAAAACGTCTTAAATTAAAGAGTGTGATTCATGACTCAGTCTCTCGTAGAATTCTATTTTGTTGGTCTTGTATGATGGTTCAAATTTTTTGCTTTCACCCGTATTTATTTTGACATATTTACTATATGGTTTCTTCCCAAAAAATATTACTAAACTAACTTTTCAAAATATGTATTTATAAATCTAAATTATACATTCAACTCTTTAAACTAAGTATATGACATTTGGGTGAAGTGAGATTCAACTCTCATTATATAAATTAAAACCCTAACATAAATTAATGTGAAAATAAAGAGTTTGACTAGAACAAGTTTCTACTTCATTTATGTTTTCAAGTATATTTTCTTTAATAGATTTAGAATCTGAATTTTAGTTTATAACTAATTGTTTAGAAGGGGTTTGATTTTATATTTAATTAATACTCATAAAAAACGATAGAGTTACCCACCAAATAATACTAAACGGATAGATGTCTATTATGTTCATCATTTATAGCTAGACTAATAAATTTGGTTATATTTATCATTATTTTGAGCAGTTTGGTCATTTAAAACTTCTCTTTAAAATACATTGCATAATACATATTTTAATTTTCTAAAAATGAATTGAGTTTATAACTTTGCATATTTTGGTTGTTAATGTATTTATTTCTCTATTATCTATGTTTTTTAAATTTAAATTTTAAAATTAGGATACAACGAAGGAATACTATTTTAAATAAATAAACTTCTAATAATATCAAAATCTATTTGTGATAGATCACAATGGACTATTATTACAGTTTTGTCTGTGTTTATCGTGGTCTATCTTGATATAAATAGAAATCTATTACAATTATTTATAACGAGAAGGTGATATTATATTTTACTATATTGTATAATATATTTTATAAACATTTTGATTTACTTTACTATATTTATTAATAAGTTACGTTGTAAACATAAAAAACAACATTTTCGTTGGGCAGAAATTGATCATGACTTCATTTGTTTTTTTCAGGTAGTGGCATTATAACTATTTAAAGCGTAATGATGATTGAATGGCTTACATGAATTAAAGAAAGTGTGTATGTTGTGGCCGAAGTGTCCATTATACAATACTAACTATTTCTGTAGGAGCAATCAAAATTATTTGTTAAGGAAATTGTTAAAAACACTTTCTCATTTGTATTAACTTCAACCTGCCATTAACTTAAACATTGAAGTGTTAATGATGACTTGACAACATTAGTATTCGATTTCTTCATTTTATAAAACACCCATATGATTTATTTTCAAAGTATAGATGTACGGTCGCCAATTCATTTTCCACCGTCAACAAAAAAAAAACAAATGATACTTAATAAAAAGTTATTCAAACGAAAATGCTTATTTGAGAAAAATTAGAGTAAAAATATATACATCTAACCAAGGTTAAGATAAAACTTGATATTTTCTCCTAAAGATTAAAACCCTCCGCATTAACTAGTTGAGGAAGGAGATATTAATAGAGAATTTATAATGGCAACACTATTCATTTTTATGAATGGCATATGACGTATGTTGAATGAAAGCGAAAGTAAAACCATTTAGATTTATATATATATTTAAGTGAACAAATACGTAGAATTTCATAGCCTCCTTCAAGACTTAATCGATAGACTTTTGTGTGTGTATATATCAAGGAGGTGAGGAGTCACTTTGATGATGGATCATAGAGACAAATTAAATGTAGCTGAAGGCCATAAGACTCAAATACTATGGATAAAATTAACATTAAAAAGAGTGAACGAGACAAGTTTAAGACTGCAAGTGATGAGAAAATATTTGAAGATTTTATATGTTTGTTGTTTTTTTGGGGGGAAGTAAAGAAAGAAAGAAATTAGAGTTGATTGGTAATGAAATGTGAACCATTAATTAGTATGATTGATGGGAAGTTGTCTCTATCTCTTTATCAACCCATCTTTTCAATCCATCACTGACGACACGTTTTCATTATCATATATATTCACTGCCTACTCCTTTTCAGACCCATTTCTTTCACATTCACTACCTTTTCTCCCTATTTAATTCCCATTTTCTCTCTTATGTATGTTTTTTTAAACTTTATTTTGGTACTTAAAAGTACTTTTAAAACGGATCGAAAATCATTTATCACCATACACATAAAATATATTAAAATATTTTAAAACATAAAAGCTAAATTTATCACAATTACAAACTTTGATTAGACCTAGAAAATAGGCGATGTGATGAGATGTTTCTAAATATTTTTCTTTACAATATTTATCATTAAATAGTTAAAATCGGATGTCATTTCGTAATTTAAATAGTGAGTGCTATGAGCAATTTCAATTCTACAACTATCATTAATCTTCTATTGTTGATGCTTCTTGGGTAATGTTGTGAGTTGGAAGGTGTGTGATTTTATTGGATCTTTGAATATATTGGGGTTTAGAAAGATTCAATGTGAGTGGTCCATCAAGATGCTTGAAGCTCAAGCTATCATTGATGATTTAACTTTAATTTCCCTTTTGATTTTCGTCCAATCCCTCTTATCTAGTGATAGAATATGATGTAAGAGAGGTAATGAACTTAAATAACACTTGTTTAGTAGATTTTGGGTGATGAAAGTCTTAAATAACAATGGTTTATAACTTATAAAACTTTTATTGGAGCAGCCCTTTTTTAGATTTAGAATTTGGTGAGTAGGTTCGGTTAATTATATCTCTCTCTCATTTTGTCTCTATGTGAAATAGCACGCCTCATTGTGTAGCATATATGCTAATAAGTTTGTTAAAACTTTTGTTTTCATTTTGTATATCTTCTTTTTCGAAAGTCATTTCAAGTTGGATTTTGAAAGTAACTCTCGGCTCCTTTGCTCTCTTTAAGATGTATTTTTATGAATTTTTCTTTTAAAAATATAAAAAGCATCATCGTCTAATAATATTTTAGCTAGTTACAAAAAAATATATTATTGTTTTATCCATTAAAACATAGTTTTCATCCCAATTTTACTTAAAAGATTTAATCACAATCTACAAATAGCCACTTAGGGGCCGTATTGGGGTGCTTTAATTATAAAACTATTGGCTCTTTTAGAGTTACTCTACAAAAACTTTAGGGATGATTTGTTGGCTTATTACCTATCTTTTGGTCATTATTTATTAAGAAAATGTAATTATATGTTCACTTTTGAGTACCATTCATTAAATTTCTAATTTAAGAAACTATATTATATATGATATAATATTCGTTAAAGAGTAACTATAAATATAATTCACACCATATTTCAGAAAAATATATATTATTTACGTCACAATGTGACTTATGAAATGAAAGTTTTGAAAGAAATAAAGTTAGATTTTATCATGTGAGAGAGAGTTTAGACGAAACAGTGCATGGTTAACAAGTTTCCAATAAAACTTTATCAGCATCATTGAAGCTCGTGAAAGTTACTTATAATTTACTAAATTCATTAATATTTTATACTTGTTACATAAGCAATAAATCACATCATTTGACATATATTTATTTATCAATTCACGTCTACCCAAAGGTTCATTTGAGGCTGTTTTATGTTTTCACATACATATTAGTTTAATGGATACATGTTTAGCAAACAAATGTAATTTTGTTTCTAAAAATTGATTTTACATTATATGATCCAAAGTTAGAAATTTCTAAAAACAATATCTTTATATTTTTCTTATTTGCAAAATTATATTAAATAGATATAAAAATATTTTGAAATATAATGTGGTAGGTTATATACGCAATTCTTTTTTTAAACAAATATTAAAATATGTATTATGTAATGTATATATTATAAAGTAAATTAGGTTCGTCTTACCTTCATGGTTTGAAAAAATATTAAAAGTTTACTTCACCTAGTTTTAAACTTTATAATTTAGTTTGTATCGTCTACATTGATTCCGATACAATTTTTATGGTTTGTTAAATCGTTTTAAATAGTCTCTTTTATTTACGTAGGTTTTATAATACAATATATAAGAGCTATGAATTATAAGAACTAAAATTTAGTCCAGTTAAATTCGAGTTATGAAATGTGAGAATTCAATTTTTAACTACTTCAAACTATATGATTAAAATTTTAATTTGTACTATAAATTATATACTCTTGCAAAATAATAATTATACAATTTTTTAAACTAAAAATGTTCCTACATATATTAACATTTATTCAATGTTGTTAGGTAACTACAATTATTTTTAAACTATAATCAAATTTATGAATTTAATTACTATACCAAAAAGGAATATGTTAGTTTTCATATTTACTATAAAACCATATAACAAGTGAGAGTTTTGTGGTTTAATCTTTTATCTCCAATCTATTATGCCATTTTCTAAAAACAAATATTTTGTATCGTCATTTCTGTTTTTTAGATAGTTCCGCTACTCGTGTGGTTTGTTTCTCTCATTTCAAATTATATTCATATTATGACACCTTAATAACATTAATTTGCACCCTAAATTTAGTTTTTATGATTTAAAATTAGAACGTTTGTCTGTGTTATGTTTAAAATTTAATTTGTATGGTTTAATAAAATGTTATTAAAGTTTGAAGATAACCTACCAACTTATCAAGGAAAGTTTTTTTTTTTTGTTGAGTGTTTATTACAATTCAAAGATAATATGCATATATAAAGCACTTCCAATATCAGCTGTACTTGAAATGAATATAAGATAAGAATAAGACATTGTGGCCATTTTGAAAGCACACAATTGTAATATTTGCTATCTAAACCAAAACCTAATAAGATTTTGCATATATTCTATTTGCAAAAAGCAATCCTCTAAAGTCTAAAGGAAACTTGATTAAAAGAAAAAGTATGAGAATATTGATCAGCGAAGATAATAAAAAAAAAAAGGTTAAAAATTCGTATTGTTTGACTCTTGTAACGTTTCGATCCTACTACTTTTGTTTAGAACGATCTAATCTTTATGCACTTTAAGAAAAACGAAATTAAATCAGTCTTAAAGTTAAGTATTTGGGAAAAAATGAGATTGTCATGAATAGCAAAGACAAAAATTGAAACTATTTATAAAACATAACAAAAATGTATCAATATTCATGCTATATTTTATAAATATTTTAGTTTATTTTGTTATATTAAAAAAACAATAATAATAAAAAAAAGATTTAACCTTAGGAAGAGTGAATTTACATGCAGCTAAAAGTTGTTAAGGAATAAACAATTAATAACAAAAATATTTTTAAATATAACAAAATTAAATAAAATACTTATAAAATATCACCGTCTATTTACGATAAACCATGTTAGTTTAAGATAAACTTCTATCAGTATCGTAATAGACATATATAATAGTATATATTAATTTATCATAAATAGATTATGATATTTTGTTATATATATAATATTTTTTAAAAAATATCATTTAAAATAGTTTTCTTATGATGAGTTAGTCCAAATAATAAAAGAAAATGTCTCGTATGATATGGTGGTTTTTTTTTTTTTCTTTAGTAGCTAGTCTTTTAGGAAAAACCTAATTCCATTCCTAAACTTTTAGTACAAGTAGGTTCATGGATTAACAAACAAAAATGTTAAGTTATGAAAAACTAACTTGGCATTGTGTAAATATATATAAAGATACTCATATATTTTTAAATTGTAATATTACCTAAAGACCTATATAAAAATGTTGCAAAAGTATTTTTGAATATTACTCTTTTAGAATTTTGGACAAATATGAGGTACGAAATGGAGTACAAGTGTTCTACAACAAAAATAAAATTAATCACCATTTAATTTGAGCACATCACTACACTATTGTCAAGTTTCACTTATGTTTGACATTCAATTTTTTTTTTACTATAACAGTGAATTTGAAACGTTGTCAATAATGGTTTTAAGTATTACACTAAGGAACTGAGGCACTTAGGTGACATAATTAGCTAGTGAAATTAATCAACATGTGATGTAAATAGGAAAGAAAGGATTTTATTTGGGGGTCTAATCAATAATAATTTGTGGGAGGAAAATTAAAAAAGAAAAGGCAAGAGATAGGGAAAGAAAAAGCTGATAAAAGGTGAGTGAGACAGAGAGACCAAAAAATAAATAACCCTATTTTTTCTTTCTCAAAATATCCGTTTTATTTTCTTTTTCTTCTGCTCTGTTCAAACTTATTTCTTTCACTTGTAAACTAAAAAAAAAAAAATTATGTACTTTTTTTTTTCTTCGGCAGTGACATCAAAGGGTTCTTTTTTTCCACTGCTCATTAGGGTTTTTATTTTCCCTTTTTCATTTTTGTTTCGTGTGTGGGGGACGAAGTTTGATATTACCATCAAAATTTCTAGCCATTGACACGTATGCTTTGGGAAAATAGTAAAAAAAGAAAGGTAAAAAAAATGATGGGAATGTATTGGTTAAGTTGAGAGAGATTATTCAATGTTTTGAGGATTAGGGTTTTGTGGGTAAATGAGAGATGAGAAGAATATGTCACATTAAAGAATTTGATTTGATGGTCAAAAAACTTTCATTTTTTGATTAATTTGTAAAGGTAGCTTTATCTTTTAGTTAAAAGGAATTCAATAATCACAATGTAAAACAAATTTTATTTTCAAGAGGGTATTTCCATATACGTAAGAGATGAACATATCAAGATTTTCATTATATTGCTAATGATTTAAATATATTAACAATTAAGAAGAAAAGAATTAAAAACAACTTATTTATCTAATTTTTTTGTTTTTAAAAAGTGATTTTAAAATATTCAAATACGTCTCGTTTTTTCTTATGGATATTTACCATTTACATAATATTTATACATATTTATTTGATATCAAAATTAAATCTAACATTTACTATTTATTGATACTTTCATCTATATTTTCATGTTATTATTTTTCATAAAGTTGTTTATGTGGAAACCAAAAGAAGTTAGGTTTGAGCCATGAGAAAATTAATTGTTTCTATATCTTACTTGAGTTGGGTTAATTCATCATGAGACACAAGCATAAAATTTCAAATACAACCACACATATTTATTGATGAGAATATACTGCATTGTTATTAGAAATTTATGTCACAAAATCCAAAATTTAGGTCATAGAATATATTGCATTGTTATTATTTAACCAACTCAAGGCGAAGGTTTACCAAAACATATAAAAAAGAACA
The DNA here is from genome assembly GCF_000004075.3 of Cucumis sativus. Classification (NCBI taxonomy): domain Eukaryota; kingdom Viridiplantae; phylum Streptophyta; class Magnoliopsida; order Cucurbitales; family Cucurbitaceae; genus Cucumis; species Cucumis sativus. Next base: position 2,456,053 of record NC_026661.2, on the reverse strand, counting down.
TGGTTAAGTACGTAGTATATAGTAAATGAATAGAATTGGATGTCATATCTCGACAACATGGTTGATATTATCCACTTTATAAAAATTAAAAATATTATAATCTTAGTCGTTTATATAAAGTCACATCGGGTTGATAATATATATATAGTCTACGTACATATGTATGTACCTATATAATGAGTTTGGATAAGATTTATAGATGGTATTATTCCATGGAGAAGTTTGAAAACATTTTGTTCTATAGGAGATGAAATTTAGTACTACCCAAGGATATTGAAAAATGTAAGATATGTGTACTCTTTATTGGTTTGTGCACAAGTGATTCCATTAAAAGTGTTTGTTCTAAGACTTACTGGATAGCAAAAGAGTATCTATACAATTTTTAATTAGCCCTGAAGAAGGATTTTCCATGTTCAAATCATAGTAGGGCTATCCTATTAGAGAATCGACAAAAGTTAGAAGAATATGAAATTATTTAAAGGGACAAAATGATAGTTTCATTTGACTGAAAACCATGAATAATTTGGTAAAATGACTTAAAAAAAGAGGTATTGTGATTATATGGATGGGACTCAAGTTCTTGGTACTAAAGAGTTTGATTAATTTATTTTCACTCCTATTAAAATTACATTAGCTCTTTAATATAAATATGAGTTAGCTTTGTATTTTTTTGACGATTACGCTCTAGATGTATTTAGGAAGATGAAGATGAAGTAAAATGTCAAGAACCAACATGCTAATTAAAAGATAGAACAACTAAAATTTTGAACTAAAATCTCTTTCAAATTTTATAAAAAAAAATGATACTTAGTCATAAAATAGTTAGAGACTAAAATTAATACTTTTTAAAATAAGTTTTAAACCTATAATTTTTTTGAATGTTGAATTGGATATAAAATGTTGTATTATATATTTTTGAAACGTGACCGATCTATAACTTGGAAAATTGAAGTAGATAGGTTAAGTATGACCGAACTTTTTCTAGTGGAAGAATCAAACATTCATCCAACTTTTATCACTCTTATGTCTACAAACGTGCACGCGTTTTAATTTTCAATTTAAAATATATCTGTGAGTAATTTTGAAATGAATCATTTTTGCTATATTTATAATTATTCTAAAATATCAAAACACAACTTTAATCATATAAAATCAATTTAATATTTAATTGTATACTTTTAAATACAAAACTAGTGTTATTAAAGTTAATTATGAATTATTGAAAAAAACAATTTAAAAAAATTAGTTTTCTTTTTTATTTTTGGTTGGAAATCTCTCATTTAACTTGGAAAATGTGTCAATTCCATAAACTAAATGAAAAGTTAAATAAGGGATTGAAGATTTGGGTTCAGGGTTTAATTTTCTTTTTCTTTTGACTATATGTGAAGTGTAGGGAACACATTTGTTGATTGTAGAAGTAATATGGTAATAGAGGAAGACTTATTTTAGCAAAAAGAAAATGTATTGTATTAAGTCAAATATATGAATAGAAATATTAATAACATTATTCCAGTTATGAACAAAAAAAATTAAATTATCAGAAAACAATTTTTTGCAAACTCTCTTTTTTATTTTCTTTCCTTTTTTCATGTTTTTCAGGAAATTTTCAAAAATTGAAAAATCAACAAATTATTTATGTTTCATATAACAAAATCAAAACACAAAATTTGATTGTAATTAATTTTTGTACGGAATTCAAATATTAACTATTTACCTTTTTTTCTCTCTCTATTTATTTCTCATGTTATTTTTCTCTCTAACAACCTTTTTGTTTTCTTTTTGGAGCACTATGCCTATTTGCCGTCCAATTCCAACTCCAACTAATTGATAAGATATTTTTTCTCTTCTTGAATTTAATTTTCTTATAAAGTAAATTAATTGATTATTAAATATTCATGAGCTTTCTTATTTTTCTTTTACTACAAAATATTAATAAAACTAAAAGGATAATCAAATAGTTTAATTTCAAGTAGATAAATAAAACAAGATTTTGTAGGTGAAAATTTGTGTTCTTTTTTTTAATATAGGAGGATTATATCATGATATTAAAAAAATAATGATATTCCGATTAAAAATTTGAAGTTTGAAATTACAAACATTAATATAGATTCATTGAAGTAAAGGACAAAACTTAAAATATTAATAAAATATAATAAAATTTTTAGATTTTATTATACTTTGGTAACATTCCAGTTGAAGCATGTTAATATATATTATCTATAAAAGTTTAGAGTTTTACTATATTTTATAAATATTCTAATTCAACATGTTATATTTGGAAATGTTCGACTAATCAAATTACACCAATAAAAATTTTAAAAAAATTGATGTGAATAGCAAAAAGAAAAGAAAATTGTAACTATTTACAGAATATAGCAAAAACTTTAACGGATTAAAGAGTGGAATGAATTTTGATATATTTTGTAAATGTTTTAATATTTTTATTTTATTTTTTTAAATAAGAGATAAATTTGACCGATTTAAAAGAAATTAAATTTTTTTTTGTTTAAATTGGATATCTAACCCACACAATCAATAAAATATTGATTTTAAATTTAATATAAATAATTAAAAAAGATTTTTTCTAAATATAAAAAATATGAAGGTTTCAATTTTATAGAAATTTGTATGAAAAAATAGATAAATTATTGATTTTTTATGAATATTTTAGGAAGAATTATAAAAACAAAAAATTAGATTTAAAATGGTAAACAAACATTTTATGTTTTTTTGTTATAAATAAGTTAACATATATATATTACTTAGTGACACGTTGTTGCCTATTTTATATGTTTTGAAGTATTTTTGTATGATACAATAGAAGTATATGTTATATTTTTTTGACAATGTAATTTGTTTGTTTTTAATTTTTTCGATATTATTTCAATTGCAACCTAAGTCTTTTACCTTCAATTGAAGTATTTTGTATGTAGTGTTCAACTCTTCAAACCGAATTAAAAAATGATATATGAATGTGAATAAAGACACAAGACATTAAGGAAGATTAGTCGATCTAAAGATTCAATTACTAATGATATAAAGTGTCTGATATCTAGCAATATAAATCTTACTAGGAGTACTAATTAATTTAGGGGAGCATCGTGTGAAGAGACCTATATTGATTATTAATTATACTTTATATTTGATTAATTTTAATATTCTTACCGACCTGTATTCATTTCAATCTTAGTAAATTAATCTCTTCATCTAAGATAAATATCTTAGATGTAAGTGATTTTCACCGAACTAGGTTATCAAAGTTGTATTAAATTCTCTAATCTTGTGGTTCTTTTAGTTAACAACCTTGCTTTTAGTCTTGGTTATAACTTTTTGAATATATAATTTATTCTACTTTTTCAATATTGATTCATCTTTTACATCGATTTGAATTTAGACTCATGAAAGTGTGGAAATATTTGTAGGAATTCAACAACGTTTACAATATATTTTTAACACTGAACAAGAAAAATAAATTAATAAATATATCTTTGATTACATATTTTTATTAAATTATTCAAGTATCTATAGTCTTTTATATATATATATTTGTGAATATAAAATAAGGATATATGAGGTTATTGTCATTTTAAATGTACACAGTTGTAACATTCTTTTTCTTTTTTCCTTTTGAGAACATAATATCATTGTTCTAAACTTAAACCTAATAAGATTCTGTATATATATATATTCTATTTATTAAAAAGCAATACACTCTCAAGTCTAAAGGAAACTTATTATTATTATTATTTATTTATTTATAACAAAAAAAAGTGAGAATATTGATAAAAGAAAAGAAAGCTATTTTAGAAAGAAAATAAATTCTTTTCTTTTCGACTCTTTTGTATAAGTTTAATAAAATGTAGGGTACATTTCGTTGACTTTCTAAATGTCTATATACACTTTTTTTTTTATGCTTAAATACTTTTTTAAATACGTAGAAAGTTAATCCAAACATGTACATAATCAAATATGTCCATAAAATTAAAGTTTAGATGTTAAAAAAAGTTTAAATGAATTCACATATAACCAACCTAAGTTTGGCCCTTCCAACTAGGTAAACCTATAATGGGAGCCATTATCTATTAGTGTAGAGATAGGTTACAAGGTTGTAGGCTAGAGGGTAGCCTAAAACAATCTAATCTAACAAAGCTCTAAAGTTAAGAGAAATGGTGGAGGATCATACTGATTATAAGAGGTACAACGCCTTGACCAAACTGTGATCAAATTACAAATATTTTTCTACAAGTTGACAATAGAGTTTGATTTTTCCATGAAAATTCTATTGTTTCTTTCTATCCAAACAGTCCATAGAAGGTCGGCTATCGCACTGAATTTAATGACATTTCTTCTACTTGTTTGCTTCAGTTTGGAAACGTTTTTGCCTAGTAAAGCAAAATTGCTGATATTTACCAAATCCCCTATCATATCAAACATTTTTTTCCAAATGCTTTTGTAATTTTGCAGTCTAGGAGGAGATGATCAACGTCTTCACTACTTGCTAAGCATAAGACACATCTGTTTGGATTTAGACACATGGACATATATATACTTTTTTGGATTACTTCCATGGTATTTATTTTCCTATGGAAAACGATATAAAGAAAGAATTTGCATTTTTTTGGAATTGCAGAAGACCAAATCGTTTCAAAAGTTTTGAGGAAGTCATGCCCAAAATTGTGTTGTGTGTCTTGCAAAGCCTTTTTTGTTGAATCTGTGTTAAACCCTTTGTTTCCATTTAATAATCATATTGGTGTGTTAGAGCCACTCAACGAATTGGGTACTGGAAGTAAATATTTTATGTTGTCCGATAAGATGATCTCTCTATGTTTCCACCATTTGTTTCAATTTAATAACCATATTGGTGTGTTTGAAATATATTCTTAAGTGTTTAATTTAAAAAAAGAAAAACGTGTAAGAAAATTTTAGGGTATTTGAGAAACCTTCTATAGAGTTTGAATAAACAAAATTAAAATATTTTTTTTATTAAGTAGACTGAAAGATGACACTAAATGCTGAATAGCTGTTGACTAACTTATTAAAAATTGAAACCACAAGAATTTAGAATTTAGTGAAAATAAAATTGAAAATTTAAGACCTAATACATATAAATTAAAAGTTTACCTTTAGGCTCTAAATTAATTTAAAGACTAAATTTATAATAAAAAAAATTGTAGATCTAGCATAAAAATTTAAAGCTTCGTAAATACCGTAAGAGCAACCGATATTTATGAAACTTTTCAATAATTCAAGAAAAAATTAGGTGAGTATTTGTTTTAATAATTTTTAAAATTAGGTGAGTATTTTTTAAACCATTTTTTAAAATTTAAGAAAATTTGTTATACAGACAAAAAGTATAGAAACATTATTTATAAATTAACAAAGTATATAGATTAAAATTCAATCATTAAATTAAGAATGGAATGTGGTTAGGGTCTAATTAATAATAATTTGAGGAAAGAACATAAAATAATCTTCTAAGGAAAAAAAAGAAGAAGGGTTAAGGGATGAGGAAAAGAAAAAGCTGATGAAAGTTGAGTGGAAACAGAGAGTCCAAATGACCCTCTCTGACCCCTTTTCTCTATGCCCTATTTTTCTTTTCTTCTCATTTCTTTTCTGCCGTTATCTATTCAACCTTTCTTCACTTCGAAACAAAAAAATATTTCTGTACTTAAAAATATGCATGCTACTGTTTTTTGCAGAGACATCTATGGCTTTTTTTTTTTCTTTTCTTTTTCCCACAGTTTATTAGGATTTGTTGATTGCTTTTCTTGCTTTGTTTTACATGCAAGGATGAAAGATTGATCCTATACACTACCATTGTTTTTCTTTTGTTTTTGTTTTTGTTTTCAATTTTTAATGGAAGTCTTTCAGTTTCTGTTTAGTGTTTCTTGTTCATCTTCCTTTTTAACTACTTATTCAAAGTTTTGTAGAAATTTTAGGAGCAACAAAACCAAGTTTTTTGGTTATTGTTTTTGTTTAATATATATAAAAAAAAAACTTCTTAAGGTGTGAGAGTATTTTTGAAGTAATATCAACTGAGAATATCCACTCTTAACAAAAATAAGTATACATAGACATTGACATTTTAATATAAGATTGAAATAAAATATAAGCACCAGTGTAAAAGCAAAATTATAATTTATAGGGTTAAATGTTTGTTTGTGTTACTTTGTGACAAACATTGTCACTCTTTCTTTTCTTTTATGGGTGTGAAAGTGGAGGATTTTATCAATATAGTTTACATCATTTCTACATATATATAATATATATGATTGGACAGAAATATATTTAGATGTGAGTAGGGGGTTTGATTTTGTGTCACATCCACATATATATGTAGTTTTGTGGTTAGATATTATTGTACCTTCCAAAGCCAAAAGCCAAACAACATCTTATATATTTGGATGCTTTAAGTCATTTCCAGGTACACACACACACCACGTTCTATAACTCTTATTTTATTTTATTATTATTAACTATATGATGAATATAAACATCTTTTCATCACGACTTTTTATAGTACATATGCTTTTTACTATATGTATTAAAATTTCAAGAGTTCAAAGTTTAGACTTTAGGTCTTAGTTATTAGGTACACAAATTATTTTGATATGCTTTATCTATCTGCTTTCTACCCTTATTTAGAACTTTAACCTATCCTTTCAATTTCCATGATTTCACGTGTTAAACATTATTCATTCAGACTAAAACAAACTTAGATAGATTGACATGAAATTTGTACTATCAATTTTAAGGTTACATATTCAATTATTCCAAATCTTATAAAAAAGAAAGAATGTTTTCATGGATGAGCAAAATGGTAAAAGCTAAAAAATGGATAGTTTTTATGAGTTTGACTTATTCAAAAGTAACTTATTGATGGAACAAATTTTAAAATCCGAGTCAAATAATTTACTACCGAATAACACACTAATCACTATGACCTAGTCTTAGTGGCAAGTCCTGGTCGAGCATAGGAAACAAGGAATAATTTCTCAAGTAAATAGTTTTCAAGTCGAGATAATCGATGGGAGTTGATATTGGTTTCAGGTGCAATTAGTGTAAAGTGCGAGGAAGGTAAATTGGAACGAATTTAATATTCAAAACAGTCTAGCTTAGGTCTAAAAGAATTAGCCACCCTATTAAAATATTTGATCATGCATCTCTATCACTAAACCAATTTTAATCGTTATATTTGACCAATTTGGTTGAAAACCCATTAAACTTGTCCTAATTAGCTTAACCAATATAAATTGTATCAATGAAAAACATGCCAAAACCAAATTTAATATTAATCACACTAAGTTCTAGGGCTAGTTAGGTTGAATATCTAATTTTTATTCACTTAATTAGACCTTCACTTTATATAATTCTAAGGTGAATAGAACAATGTTCATTCATGTCAAGTTGCTAGCTATTATATCCCTATTACTTCTTAAGATCCACGTACAACTAAACAATGCAAGCATACATCAATCTAAAGCATAATTCGTACAGTCCAACAAACTTTCGTATGATAAATTGTTCAATTAATAATCAAAATTGTGTATGTGATTACAATATAGCTTAGTTTGAAAATCACATCAAATAGGAAAGAATCCCTAAATAACCCAAGTCAGAAAGAGCACCTTAATTAGTCTCTCATCCACATGATGAGAGAATGTTCAAATGCATCAAACCATATGGTGTCTTCTGACCTAGGAGGCATAAAATATTGTTTATAAAAATGTAACTGTGTTGCAGGGCTACGAACAAGTCCCCAACGGTGACGGTCTGATGCATACGAGAGACACGTTTGGTGTGCCACAATGCTATGTGTTTTTTGCAAATAAGGATGCGGCTACCTTATAGCACCGCAACTGTACAAGCTAAGGCAAAGGCCAATATGGCCTTCTCTTTGCACTTTGATTTCAGTTGATTCATCTTGACTTTGTTTTTGCCTATTTAAGCTCTGTATTAACATCAACATCTAATTCTACCTATGAATTGCTCTAAGCCTACAAAATAGTTAAATAGAAACCTCATGTAGCGATTTTGAATTAAGCGAAATTGGATAACATATTTTCAGTGATAATCGATTACCAAGAATCAGAATTATAATAAAAAATAATGGCAACAAAGGTAGAAAATTTTTCAAAAACTAAAAACGATATTGTTATTAAAAAAAAACACTTTTGACATCGTTTGAAGCACAATTAGAAGTTGATGGAAACAGTAATTTATTACATGGTTTACATGGAATTAATTAATTAGTACTAACAAAATTACATCAACGAATTAATTAAAAGAAAATATAAATATCTTTTCATATATATATATATAGAGTGGCTAGATAAACATGGAGCATGATAGCTCCTAATTTTATCCATCATATTAATTAGTGGATGAATTAATAGGAAACTTTTAACGATTGGCATAATTTCTAATATCTATCCAAGTTTATTAATTAGTCTAATTTGTGGATATGAAAAAAGCAAGTTTTATATATTAAATATATGAGATTGAATTGAAAACTACTTTTTTCTTCTTGTTGTTAAGAGAGTGTGCAAATTTTGTATTGATATAATTCCAAAGATTTTTATTAGTGGACACCTCACCAACTCCATAAATAGTTCTACCAAAAGGATAGAAATTAAGAATTTATTAGTTTGTATTTTTATACCCACTTTTTAATATACCAAAATAAACTAACATAGCTAAAGCTATGTTATATGAATAGATGAGGATAGTTAATTGTGCAATATACACACATTTAAATTAAAAATGTAATCGTGTTATGTTAGTTATGAGTAAATGAACGTGATCAATAAATCATTAATGATTTCTTTTTCGAAGAAAAAAATTCAACATATGTAAGCATAACTCTACTATTATACTATTCGTGTTATAAATTTGAGATCAAACGTTTGATTTTCTCGTCTAGCTAATAGAAAAAGAAATATTGATTTAAATTATCCATGTACTCTTCAGCCATGGTATTGACCATTGGGCTAGAGAGGTACCACCCTACACAAAAGCCTCTCATTCAAAAGCCCAATAAATTTTATTTTTCACAACTCACAAGTTTGGAAAGAAATTCTCTCTTTATATATATATATTCTAAATACATATGTCTAATGGTAGCATTTTGTATCCCTTATAAACTATTTTTATATGAATAGCTTAATAGAACTATGTGTGTATAATTTACTTCTTTCTTTTTAATTTTTTTTACCTCGACATTTTTTAATATAGCAAATCAATCAACATATTTATAAAATATAACAAAACTTCAAATTTTATCAATGATGATAAAGAACTCAAAGATTGAATATAAAAAATATTTGATCAATTGAGTTAACAACGATTGCGATTGAGAAATATTTATAAAATATTCAATTCATTTAATAGTAATAACGGAAAGACTATTAAGCGATCGAGAAAATATATTTTCTTCGATACAAGAACAATATAATTTTAATTTAGTCATAAAAAACTTAGCTTAAATGACATACATACATATATATATGTATATGTATATGTATGTACGTATCGAAGATTTTCAAGTTCAAATCTTTATTCTCATCAGAAAACATTTTTTTTTGCTACTTGACACTTACCGTATAATATTTAGTTTTGTGAACGAACTAAACAAAAATGAAAATTGAATTTATAAATCTTTTTAAAAATGAAAAGTTATTTTAACCGTTTCAAAAAGTAAGTAATTAAAATTATTTATACAATCAACTTATATTTCAAATCTCACCAAATATGTGAAATTAAATTATAGTTTTTTTTCTAACATAAATGTCAAATCAATTTTATAAATTTTGATATTTGCTCAACACCATATTTAACTTTTTTGTAGTCTAACAAAACGAGATGGATGATGAAACTTTAGAACAATAGTTAAAAGAAAAATAATTAAAACACACACATGCATTTACACATTATACAATAGTAGTATATATAAATAAGGATATCCAAAACGTCTCGAGTACCTTTTATTTGAGCATCGTAGGATGTCCGAGAATCTTCAGATATCAAGGCCTTATATTATAGTAAAACAAACACAATAATCCATAATTCTATTCCATATGAGAATCTAAAACGTTCTTGGAATAAAATGGTCTTTATTATCTTAAGGAGCGGTTTGACCCTCAGATTATGAAGAAGTGAACTAGTCTATTTTAACCCAATTCATATTTGCCCCAATGATTACCATAATCTATTATATATATTTTTTTATTTCTCCTATTTCTTATTCTCTCTTTTCATTATTCCTCACCCTATCTTGTCATTATTTCTTTCGCTCGTTTCACTCTTCCTCACTTCTCCAAACATATATTATAATAACTCAAACTATAATAATGTGCGACTCAAACACACACTAGAATAACCCACGGTGTTATCACTACACTCCACGTCCATACGTCTCCTAACGTGGTTTTAAGTTTTGAATTTTAGCTAACCTATAATAAAATAAAGATTGGCAACAACAAAAACATGCAATTGACAGTCGAAACCAATAGAATATATTTAGATAGAATTAATTTGTTTGTTTTTGTTTTCATTTTTTTTTTTTTTGGTATTTATAATTTAGAAATAATGGGACAAATAATGTGATAAGAAGAAGAGAAAAAAGCAGTGGAAAAGTACATCACATCAGACATTGAAGTACCAAATACCCATCCCTGACACAAACCCAAAACAAAACACTCACTCCTCTTCTCTTTTTGTACATCCCAATACAAACCCTAATTTTCTAATAACCCCCTCAACTCCTCTTCCTTTTTCCAAAAAAACCCCATGAATAAACAATAATTACCACAAAACCCCTCCTCTCTCAAACACTAACATTAAATTAGTTTTTTCTTAAAAAAAAAATTAATTAAAATTAAAAATTACCCACTTCCTCTCCTTCTCCCACTTCCTCTTCATCTCTCTCTCTTCTTTTAACTCAACAAAGCTGCACATGTATCTTCTCTGCAACTCAATCATGGAAGGGCTTTTGAAAGTGGTCCCTTTCCCTTCACAAAAGGCAAAGCATATCACATGGCTGACCACATTTTATCATTATATATATACACATATATATAATAATTATTAATTATTATATATATGTATGTATATTTCTACACAAACCCTTCATTTTCTTCCTCTTCTTTCTTTCTTTTGCCACAAAAAATATTTTTTTGTCTTTCTTTTGCGCCCCATGAATTCAGTTGCATTCATTTTCTTTTTCCTTTTTTTTTTTGTCCCAATCCTTTATTCAAGTTTCATATGGGTGAAATGAATGATGTGTAGTAATGTAAGAGTTTGAACCTAAACCATGACATTTGGAACTTGCTCGTTTTGATCTACGTTTGGAAGTTTGGCATCAGGGACGGTGGTGGCGACAGGTTGAGATGGAGTAATTGCTGGTGATGGTGATGCATTTTCCATTTTCTTGATGTTTTGTTGGTGATATACTTGTCTTAATCTCTCTATCTCCCTTTTTAATGCCTCTTGATGAGCTGCATCCATTCATGAAAAAAAAAATGTAAAAATTAGTTAATGAATTAAGTCATGTAAATGACCAAAAAAAAAAAAAAAAACTATAGCAGCAACTTAGACACAATCTAAGCTTTACACTCATCGTCATGCATTTCTTCTCGTTACCATATGACAGTTTATAATTGAATACCTATGAGCTAGGTAAAGATATGCGCAACTCTTGAAATTGCAAGTCCATGTTCGGAATGAGGACTATGGACCTGGTTTGTAATCCCTATCATTTTCAACTCTCTATCCTCTTTTTGATCGTTTTCCTGCTTTAAGATATCACCTAACCTCAACACTAACTTTAACACTTCGTTGTAAACCTGATTAGATCCTATCTAACTTCGAGCTCTGGTATTTTTCATAATTTACTGGTTGTGAGTGTTTGAAATTTTAATTATAAATCATGCATGCAATTTCGTGAGAAAACAGGAAGTAGTGCTACAGTTGCCTGCCAGCCAGGAATTTTATAATTCAAAACAGTGATACACTTCTGTTTCCTTATAGTGTCTCCCACGTTCTTCTTCTTCACTATCTCTCCTCTAGTCAATGGACAATTATTATTATTATGCCCCATTCCCATTGCACTCAAACTTTTACTACCATCCTAATATCTATCTACTGTTTCTATTCATGATTTGACACGTCTTAAAATCCCATACATTAATTTATTTTATAGTCTTCGTGTTATTGTTAAATACTACTGTCATGACATGTAATGGATAGAAATAACATGTAAAATAGTTATCCTAACTCCAAGTAAATTTTCTATGGCTACATTACTAGCAAAAACACATACTACAAAAAAGAACAATATTGAGAAAACGATAAACAATTATCACAGAGCTATAGTAACGATAATGTTTTTGTTTAAATAAAACAAACGCAACATTTATTCCAGAATAATTCACATTAACTTTTTTAATAGAGATGATTTTATTGTTTTATTTTTCTCACTGTACTTATAAAAATTTATTTGAGTCAATAAAAATACAAAACTTAAGAAGTTCAAAATTTGAATGCACGGGTCCGTAAGTAAATTGAACAATTTATTAAAATATATAGTTTGATCAATCACTTGCTTAGACAAAGGTAAAATGTGTTATATATATACCATGAATATATTATTTACCCCAAAATTTTGTCATTGAGTTCAACCATGTGGGAGTGGGCCAAACATGCGTTAAGAGATTTCACCTATTAACACATTTACTCATTTGTTTGAAATGAAAGACACAAATCTGCCCATATTCTCATATTTGTTTACTACAAAAAGGTTAAATTAACAAATTACTACTAAACTTTGGAGAATTTAGTGATTATATATATATTTTTCTATGTTTCAAATTTGAAATTTAGTTTAAGTAACAACCAAAACATAGTTTTCAATAAAGAAAAAAATACAAATGAACATAAAAATCAGAGATTATATATCATATTATTTATTAGCTTGTTATGTACATATTGTCACTTCAATTTTCTTGAAAGATGTAATTGTAAATGATATTAAGTTTTAATTTTTTTACTCATTGACGGTTGCATCAATTATTAACGTCTTATGTTAAACCAAAAAAGAAAACAATAATTTTAAAAAACAAACACAAAGACAGAATTGAGAAACTCCAAAACAAATTCTTGCCTTAATTAGATATTACTACTATTTAAGCTGCATGCCTTATTTAAAGAAAAATAATTTCAAGCATTATGAACAAAATTTCCATACTCTCTCCTCTTTGTCCCCATTATATGAGTGACCCAATTACCGTTTAATTTTCTTAATTCGAAATCGAATTATAGTTTGATTATGAGATAATTAGGGGGGGGGGGGGTAATAAACAATTAATTAAGAAGATAATTAAGTAATTAATTACGTACCATCTTTAAAAATCTTATCCTGAGCAAGGGCGGCGATTCTTTGCTTCAGAGCACTGTTGTCGACGTTAAGAAGCAATCTCTGATGGTCCAAAAACGCCACTCGCGGCGACAATACCGATACTTCAGCCTTCACATTATGCAAATTAATCATGATTATGATGAGATAATTTATATTAAAGATTGTATAGATTGGTCTTAATTATGAATTAAGAAATGGTTTTTTTTTTTTTTTTTTGTGCAATGTACCTGTAATGATGTAACGCTTCGTTCAAGTTCTGATATGTATTGAAGCTTCCTCACTCGTGATCTTTGTGCCGATTGCCGATTTGCCAGAATTCTAAATCGAAAATGGTAGAAAGAAAAGAGAAAAAATCACAACCCCATTTGGAATTTTTTTAGATTTTTTAAGACCCAGATGAATTTTTGGTTGAAATCTTGAATACCCAGATGAAAGTTTTCACCTTTTGACTCTTTTTGGGTCTGTTATCCGATCAGTGGAACCCGCCGTCGCCGTTGAATTGGATTGAGTTTGATTTTCCGATTGCTGTTGGCTCTGTACTTCGTCGGGCTCATTTTTATTCTGATTTACCTTCCCATCGTTTTGCGCATCTTTCTCATCGTTAATACTGTTATGATCAGACGGCGTGGAAGGGTTCGACGACGACAAAGTTGGTGCAACAGCAGCGGAGATTTCGTCATTAAACATCGAGAGGAATTGCTCGTCATCAAATCTATCAAATTCATTCTGGTCACCGGTTGCCGTGGACGGTGGTGGGGGTGCAGCGGAGGCACGACAATCATCCTCCAGCATTGGCATTTCAAGAAATGTGATGGAATCACTAACAGACCGACGATGTGATCCACGTCTAACGGAAGAGAAATCAAGAAATTCATCAACCCAAGAAGGATTCTGTTGAGTAACCGGTGGTGTAGTGGTGGTAGGTGCAAAAGTTTCCATGGAGGGGATTTTCTGACGGGATAATTCAGACCAATTAGAAGCCATATTGGGGATCTTAGGTGGTAACTGTGCCATAGCACAGCCAAAAACCTCGAGAGAAAAAACACACCCACACACACAAGGAATGAATAAGGAAAACTGAAAGAAAAAAATTGAACAGAGGATGTTGGAAACAGAGGAAGTTATAAGAGGAAAGGGAATTAAAATTAGGAGAGAGAGAGAGAGAGAGAGAGAGAGGAAGAGATTAATTAAAATGGTTAATGAATCTTTTTAGCAATGTGAAACAAAATGTGGGGTCACATGGGGGAGGAGATTGGACAGCCAATGTCCAGCTGGGGGAGATGGGGAATTAAGGGGAAAATGGGTTTAGATTAGATGATGGTGAAAATTTTTGGGAATGGAGAGGGAAGTTGAGGTTCAACGGTATAACTGGAAACTCGCTTTTTTCTCTTCATTTTTAAAAACTCTATTCAACAGTCTCACTAATCTAATCACTAATCACCCACCACGTGCTATTATCACCCTCTATTTACAACCCTATCCTTTTTACTAACCAAATTTTAAATATAAATACCCTCTTTAATTTTCTTTAATCAACTATTTCTCTCCTCTCCATATCAATTTCTCTTTCATCATATTATATTATATTTATCTTTATCTATTGCTTCTCCCCTTCAAATCTTTTAGTTAATGGATCATCTAACATGGTGTTAGAGGAGGCCATCTTAGAGATTTCATAATAGTCCATTAAATGTTGCTCAACAATTTGTAATGTTGTGGTAGACTTGTATTGTAAAGTCAATAAATCATGAAATTGATGCTTTTAGTTTCAACATCTACAAACTTTTTGAGGCAAATATGTGTTTAAGAATTGAGAAATCTATTTGTTTTTCTGATGTGGGTTCCTAGAAAACATGCTTCCTAATAACTACTTTAGAGCATTTTTAACGAAGTCGAAAGTATTTCTAACGAAGTCGACAAACAAAGACAAATAGAGGAACGAAAACAATATATAATTGACACAAAAAATCACTAACGGTGTGTTAGAAGTTATATCCACATGTAGCCTATCAAGAAATAAGACGAAAGAAATTCAGCAATGGGCAATATGCGGCTCCCGTTTGTTCTAATGGATAGTGAATAGAGTGGAAAAAAAGGTCTACGAATTAGAGTTGGTAAAACATAAAACATTTGTGCTTAATCATTTATAACACAAGATAAAATATTTGAGGGATTTCAACAATACTCACATTGATAGTAGTGTAGAAGTGGTCTTATCGAATAATTTCACTTTGAGTTGTTTGATTTGTTTAAAGAGGGGGAATCTTTAGGGGTGAAACGCAATGATGATGATTAAATTTAGATTGATAAGGGAAAGCAAAGGCATGTGGGTGCAGGCTTTTTGGTGAAGATGAGGGGATGTTTAGTCCAAGAAGATGCTGTGAGATTAGAATGAAGAGAAGGAAAGAAAATGGTGGGTTTTGTGAATAAGAGAATTGGGTTTAAAAGGATAATGTTTTGTGTCTCATAACCCCATGTGAATTGTTTGCACGCTTTTAGCTTTCTTATGCTTTGTCCCCAGACCACTCCCACATGTAGGGTATATGCCCTATTCGTTTTCTTAATTCTGCCACTAATTATATCATATACCACTCTTTCCACTTCTTTACAATTTCAAGTGCCTGCCAGCCATTTCAACCATTTTCTCTCTCTCCCTCTCCTTTAGAGAGAATTTGGGGAAAAAAAAAACAAACAAATGTAATATGTCAAAAGCTGACACATTTTTTCACTCAGTCCATGTAAAAAACATTAACATGAATCTTCGATTGGGAATAGATGAATTTGAGGTTGAAAATGAGACCCCAGTTTCCATTTTTGGAAAACTTGCCCTCTTTCATGTACACCAGATTTTACTTTTACACAACGTTCATTTGGTTCATTGCATAATCAAAGGCTGCAAACTTCGACAAAAGTTATTGAGGTCGTGCAAGACAAACATTGTAACAAAATTTGTTCTTTTTGATATGGTACATTGAGTGAATCTAGCCCAAATGTTACAACATTGATATAGATTGGGTAGGCAATCCATTGTGTTGTTGTGATCTTTATATATAAATAACAAGGTTGGGTTTAGGCAGCTAATCTATCATGGTCTGTTAAGACTAATGGATCAGTAGTTCTTTATCCAGCGTGTTGAGCTTTGTGAGCATCTGAAAGAACGACATCACGTAATCGTGCTGATAAGAGAAGCCTGGAGAATGAATGAACATTGATTGATAAACAATTTAGACTAAGAGGATAGACTGGAGAAGTTATATATGGAACTGGAAGATGTACTTGGGATTATAGTGAAGATTAAGGAATGACGATTGCGGCTCGCTTCAACGGTGTCGTCTTCTCTTAGATTTCACACGACAACGGTTTGCCCAAATGAGGATTGCAAAACTTGTGAGAGCTACCTGTAGGATTATTACTAGCTTCAAACCTGAAAATTGCAAGTTAAGAGTTACAACAATGATCAGTTGAGTATTGTGTATCTGTTTTGTAATGATTGAAAAAAAAATCCTACCAGTTAGCTTTTGGAACAAGTCCTCCTTGGTGATTTCTTCCTTAACTTTTCTGATGACTATATCAACATCTCGGGTGGTTGAAATATCATTTTTGCTCTTGTACATATTCCCCCCCATGACACATGTGTTCGGGCAAAAGATATTACCCTCATATTCATCACTTCCATCACAGCAATCTACAAATAAATATTGAACAGGGAGCTAGAATTTAATTTTAAAAATGAAACTAAAACCCCAAGCTTCTCTAATTAATTGTGGATTCAACATAAGTAGAAAAAAAAGGCAGATAGACTATGGAAATGTCACAAAATGGTTTGTGTGGAAAAGTTTTAGAGAAATGGAATGCTGATTGTCAAGTTTAAACCACTAATTGCAGATTTTAACCTGAATGTAGACCTTAAATTGTCTTAACATAAAGCAGGAAGAACAAATAATCAGGAAAAGTAGCGAATGAGCCATAAGACTGTCTCATTGCATTACAGACACCATATAGAAAGATTGTTCTAAAATCCAAATCAATAAATTTATGGTGTTTCAATCGACATGCTTTTCTGAGTCATATGCATAAAAAAATAAGGAAATTAAAAGATCTGATAGATAGTTACCACATATATGATCGTTGACACGGGAAGAAAAAATAAACCGTGGTGTACTTCCCATATTCCGACAATAGAATTTCCCTCTTGCACAGGCAGATGTACCTACATACATAAATACAAAGATCAGAGGTCAAATCCATGAGCCAGCAGCAGCAGAGCACAGAAAAAAAACTTGTCTGATCCTTGCACTGGGTTAGTGAGTGTGTGCCTGAGTGTGGGCTGTTCTTGGGCTATTTGGGAAGGTTTGTTTTCCTTTTTTTTACTTGACCAATTGCCCATGCTGGAATTTGAATTTATTACTTAGAAATAGCACTCAATTTTGAATTTTCCACCATTCACAAATAGCACCCTTGTTGGCCAATTGTTTTCATATTTCACCATGGTACCTTTCATACAGAATTGAAACGGAGACCCAAACAAAAATTTAGCTTCTTTTAGTGGCACATTCAGACCATCAATTTTTTTGGGTGGAACTCCTTGATAAAACTGGGACTGACTATTATTTTGAATTTATGCGTGCATTCTCCAAATCTTTCGCAAACATTTCCAAATATTATGTATGTGATCTTATCGGAAAGTGTCTATGATAAGGAGGGAATAAGATTTTGGGAGCTTATGCAGAAAAAAAGCAGTTCGTCTTGATCTTCTGGCCGAGTTTCCACCGAGAAAAAGCCCAAAAAAATCATTCCTTTGGATATGCCATTTAAAAAGTTGAGTTTTGGTTTTTGTATTAGTCTCGGTTTTGATCATGACACACCAAGATGTGTCATTAGAACAATTCGCCAAAAAGTGCTATTTTGTATTTCTAACGATTTTCCTTATCCTATTCCTACATTCTAATGATACAGGACAAAATAGATACAGTATCAAGTTGATGAAAATTCAGAAAGAAAAACCAAGTCAAGCTTTTCTAGGTTAAACATGGCAAGTCTTCTTCAATAGTTAAACATAATACAATGACTAGTAATTGTTGCGTTTAGTTCAATACATACTTTCACAGCTATTTCAACTTGAGGTTCATCTTATAATAGCAGTAACTCTAATGACTAGATTTTAGTAAGAAGTAAGAACACACCAGGCTCATCGGTTCCATCAACGCAGTCACAGAAATTGTCATTGAGACGATCTATAGTAAAAGACCTAGAACCATCCTTGCATTTTATGACCTCGGAGGAATAATACTTCTCATCTGCAATCGAACACACGTTTGAATTCAGGAAAATTCACCAAAAAAAGACGAATTTAGCATCAATTCACAACATGGGTATACCCCAAAAAGGGGAATTAGCTGGAGAGGGAGAAATGGGGATAAAAATTCAATAATTGAGCTTCGAAAAATCAGATCAAGGGGGATCATTAAGAACAGAGTGAGATAGAGAGAGAGAGAGAGAGAGGTACCGAGGGGGTGAACTCCGATGAATGATGGAGCAGAACGAACAGACGTGAAGAATAAACATATGGAAAGCAGCGAAGCGAAGGAGGTAGACTTTGGAGAGCGGGGTTCCATGTCTGATTAAGCTTCAATGCAATTGGAGGAGGTGAAATTGATGAAGGAGTGAACGCAATAGCAAGTCAGTCCGGAGATTTGACTAGCCGAGTGCCGGTCTTCCCCGCTCGGACGTTCCCATTTGGGCTAATCAAAATGGTTATTACCTTTTTACCAACGTTGGAATATAATATGAACAATTAAATTGTTTTATCTTTTTAAATAATGATTTAACCAATTCACCTATGCCATAGTTTTAATTTTTCACATACATATACTTATTCTTACTTATCAAATGTGAAAGCTTCTTTTATGTGGAAAATTAGCTGATCCCATTTGCATGTGTGAGTCAACTCAAATACTAATTATTCTTTGAACTATAGGTGGGATATGCTTTTGTAGAGGGGATGAACTCGTAGTATCCGATAACGTTTAAAGTGGAGTAATTGTTTTAGGGTTAAAGTCTAAAGAGTACTTTGGTATATTGTTACCTATCGTATTTGGTGTGACTTTAATTTTTGTCCATGAACTACCTTATATCTTTCCTTAGGTAGTTAGTAAGGTTATGAGATGTTTCTTTTGTTGTTTTATGTGGCTTGTATATTCTATTATTGGAGAACTTATACGGGATACACGTTTATCAAATTGGGACATTCTTTGTTGAGTCGTGGGTGTTTATTCTTCTAGGTGAGTGGTAAGTTAGTTATTGTCTCAACTCATTTTGTTATTCTTTTGTGATCTTGTGCGTATAGGATCCAATTCTCAACTTAATATATTTGAAAAAATAAAATAAAATCACCACACCAAAAGTAAAAATATGAGTCTGTAAGGAATTGTTGAGTAAAAAGTTCAGAATATGTTTTATGCTTTTTCACATTCACGAAGTGATATATATATTGATAGAAGCGTGAGTTTTATTTTTTTAAAATTGTTTTTCTAAATGTAGTGATAAAAAAAATGCAAATTTTGAAAACAACGTTTGTATGTTTTTATTTTTATTGTATCTAAAATTTGCATTTTAAAATTTAAAATGCAAAAGTATATAAAATACATGTAGTAAATGTGGTGTATGAGTAAGGTTAAAAGTTAATTTATATAGATTATAATTTTTTTAGTACAACAATTAGGGGTTGAAAATTCAAATATTCCGTTCATGAGATGAAAGTTAATGCAAATTAGCGTAACTTGCTCTGACCTAACTTGATATATTTGAATTTTAGTAAAGTGGTTTGATATAGTTTCATATATGACATTAAAAAATTTGTTAACCCAGTTGAAATGTACGGATGCTTTCTTAATTTCTATAGGACTTTTCCGATTATTTATTTTTTACTTTTTCTTAGGGATCTTGTTAATAAATAAGTTTTGTATCCATTTCAAAAAATTAAAAATCTAAAAAAAATGAAATACAACTTTATCTTATAAATTATTATATGTTTTATTTTGTATTTTTATTTAAATGTTTTTAGAAATATAATACTTAGAAACGGATGGGAAAAGAAAGAACGAAAGAAGAAAGGAAGTGTTAAACCCTATCACAATCGCCGGAAGCTAAAACCTCTTAAAAGCTCAGCCGTCTCCGGCGGAAATGGCGGGTCCATTACTCCGTCGTCTCTGGTCATCATCTCATAGATCCATATCTTCCTCCTCTTTCTCCTCTTTCCATCTTCAATCTCACATTATCTCGCCATCATCCGTCTTCCCCAATCTCCTCGCGCGCGCTTTTTCAGCAGCCACGGCCACTGCGGCTGCTGCCGTTGCACCTAGCAGCGACCTTGATCCGAGCCGACTCAGGAACGTGGCAGTGATTGCTCATGTTGATCATGGAAAAACAACTCTCATGGACCGTTTGCTCCGGCAGTGCGGCGCGGATATACCACACGAGCGAGCTATGGATTCGATCAGTCTTGAGCGTGAACGAGGTATCACCATAGCGTCCAAGGTAATTTCTGCTGATTTTTGTACATTTGTTGTTTTGGTTAGCTTGTAGGAGGGTTATTCGATTGATAGATGTATGAAGAATCTAGGAATTGTTGTAATGGGATTATCTGATTCTTATCTGCACTGGATGGGATTAATTTTGTTTGTTTGTTTTGTTTTGGCAGGTTACTTCTGTTTCATGGAAGGAAAATGAGTTGAACATGGTTGATACGCCCGGTCACGCAGATTTTGGTGGAGAAGTATGTTTTAATTTCACCAACTTGTGGAACTTGGATTTGTTCATTTTGATCGAACATAGATTCAGAATGTGAAGTTTTCATTTTTAAGGACCATATTAGGACGTTCTGTTTTTAGAAACTATAAGAAAGAAAATTGAAGAACTCTATCATAAATGTGTTAGGCATAGTTATAATTAGTTCAATTACCCACGTGGTGAATACTGAATTTGGTTCTTCGTATCTACTCAACTTGTCACCATGATTATCCTATCATCGAAATAGGAATTCCTAGATTTAATTTTCCATTTTTTCTTCTGATCCTTGATTATCAGAGAAAGAAAGTCTTTCTCCAACCGTCTATGAGATTCTTGGAATGCAATGCATCTGACTACTACCATACACGACTTGGGTCTATGTAATGTAGGTTGAACGTGTTGTTGGAATGGTTGAAGGTGCAATTTTAGTTGTTGATGCTGGTGAAGGTCCATTGGCACAAACAAAATTCGTTCTTGCAAAGGCCTTAAAGTATGGGCTGCGACCTATTCTTCTTCTAAACAAAGTAGACCGACCATCAGGTATTTGCTAAAAACAGCACTTTACTTTTTTAATTGAACATATGCTCGAGAAGACCTGTCTAGAGAGGCTTTAAATAAACTAAATCAATAATTAAGAAGCACTTTACCAGAAGAATAGCAGGTTAATGGGTTAAGTTAGTTGTGTTTGCTCCTTATCGTGATGAACTATTGGCAGAAAAGTGCTTCTATTTATTTAGTCCTTTGATGCATTATAGTGTGGCATTCATCACAGTTCTTTTTAACTCCCTCACTTGTTTCCAGCTTGCCATCTTTTGATAATTAAGTTTAGAACCAATTGTAGTGACTACTCCAATATTTCTTAATGCAGTATCTGAAGAAAGGTGTAGTGAAGTTGAGAGCTTGGTATTTGATCTATTTGCAAATCTAGGCGCCACAGGTACTTATAATGCATGAAGTTGATCCCTCTAGGACTCCCTTGATTACTACTTCTTTATTGTTCTCGCTGTATAAATCTCTTGTACCTTGAGTTCATATTCATAAAGAAGATTTTGTTTCCGTTTCAAAAAAAAAAGAAAAATGCAAAATGTAATGCATGAAGTTGAAATTTCTACACTTCTTCACCTGGTGTAGTCTTAATTTATTTTCTAACAGGTTAGGGTTGTTTGGAAATGGTTCCAAACAGTTTTGTTTCTCTATTTTCTATTTTTTATTTTAGTAACAAAAATTCATTGAGTACGTTTGACTAACTTTTCTTTAAAATGCTTTCTTTCATTTTTTTCGAAAGGAAGTTATTTTCATGGAAAGAAAATAGTAATTTAGTCTAACAAACTAATTCCGTTATAACTTTTATTTAGAGGAGCAGTTGGACTTTCCTGTTCTTTATGCTTCTGCTAAAGAAGGGTGGGCTTCCAATACTTACACTAAAGATCCTCCTGGCGAATTGAGAAATATGTCGCAGTTGCTTGATGCTATTATAAGACATGTTCCTCCTCCAGCAGCAAAACTTGACGAACCGTTTCAGATGCTGGTAGGTGTTTTTCAGTTATCTTCTAGCTTCTAGAAATATAAAATATTTTTTTACAAAGAATTTACAACATATTTGATAGTGTCTTTTAGGTTTCTATGATGGAGCGCGACTTTTATCTTGGACGAATATTGACTGGACGCATTGCTTCTGGTGTCGTTCGAACTGGTGATAGAGTTCACGGACTCCGAGTCAAGGATTCTGGGGTTGAAAAAATTGAAGAGGGAAAGGTTTGTGATTTATTTTATAAAATTCTTAAAAAAGATCAAGGTCAGATTTTAGGGCTTGTTGGACAACAATTTATCTGAAAATTTGAATCTGTTTATGGTTTGGATGGGCACTTGTAGGATTGAAGACTAAGGCAGGGTCATCTTACATTAGTTATATCTACAGTTCTTATTTAGAGAGTTATTCTTGACATTCATGG
The DNA here is from genome assembly GCF_000004075.3 of Cucumis sativus. Classification (NCBI taxonomy): domain Eukaryota; kingdom Viridiplantae; phylum Streptophyta; class Magnoliopsida; order Cucurbitales; family Cucurbitaceae; genus Cucumis; species Cucumis sativus. The sequence goes on along the minus strand of NC_026661.2, from coordinate 2,432,899 downwards.
TGAATTCTTATTGTACAAACTTTGAGATCTATGTTAATCATGTTTTGTAGGTCGTGAAATTAATGAAAAAGAAAGGTACAACTGTCGTTCAAATTGATAGTGCTGGGGCTGGTGATATAGTGTCAATGGCTGGGTTGGCAAATCCTTCCATAGGCCATACTGTGGCCAATGTTGAAGTACGTTGTTTACAATTTACATTCCCTTTATCTAAAGAGTTTATGTTGTGCTTCGCTGATGTTTTCCTTTACTCTTGTTTCTTCCAGGTTTTGGCTGCTTTGCCTACTTTTGAATTGGACCCTCCTACTATTTCAATGACTTTTGGTGTTAATGATTCTCCACTGGCAGGTCGTGATGGTACACATGTGAGTTCTCTGTTGAAATTTGGAATTATCAGCATTATAGTGATTCTACATCATTAGGTATTTTAGTAATACTTTATCCTTGCATTATAGTGATTCTACATCATTAGGTTTTTAGTACTACTCTATCCTTGCATTTAGTTTTCTTGCTATTGCAACATTGGGAGGATGGATGTGTATCAGCATTATGGTTTGCTGGTAATTTATAGTCATAACCCCCACCCCATTTCTAGTCTGTTTGAATCTAAACGTTGAACACAACTAGAAATGATTTGCACTACTCACATACTGCTAGAACTTTATTTGTAGTTGACTGGTGGAAAAATTGGTGACCGGTTAATGGCTGAAGCAGAAACAAATCTTGCCATAAATGTGCTTCCAGGCTTGTCAGAATCTTATGAGGTGCAGGGGCGAGGCGAACTTCAACTAGGTGCCCTTTTTTGGAACCCTCCAGTTAATGAAATTCCCAAGGCTTGGCTTAAGCAAGATGACACCACTTTTATTCTTATTATGGTTATTGATGAAAGTTCGGTTTGAGCTTTGTTTTTTCAATAGCCGATATGCGTTTTTCTGGTTAAATAAAAAAAGCCTAATTAGAATAGTTATTCTTTTCTGAATACTCATACTTTCTTAATTGTCTTTTCAGTTGCATTTTATTTTTCTATCAGTATTTTAATCCTTTTGAAGCCGTGTGTGCTTATTTAATCAGGTATCCTAATTGAGAACATGAGACGTGAGGGATTTGAGTTATCCATTTCACCGCCTAAAGTAATGTGAGTTTACTGATGCTTCTGCATGGAGTAGTTATTCATGTAAATCTCATTCCTTGCAGTTGTCTCATGTATTTATTTGTATATGCATTACATGAAAATTTCAAAAGAACGGAGAGTACATAAGATAATTGAGTTGATCTACATTTTTGCATCAGGTATAAAACTGAGAATTCAACGAAGCTTGAGCCAATTGAAGAAGTCACCATAGAGGTAAGATTTTTGTATATCTAATTGTTTCTGTTATTTTCTGTATGCAAAATTCAAGCATTGTGGTTCGATTCAGGTTAATGAAGAACACGTTGGTTTAGTTATGGAAGCCTTATCACATAGGCGTGGTGAAGTTACAGAGATGGGTCCAGTCCCAGGAAACATTGGCAGAACTAGATTGTGTTTGACATGCCCATCCAGGTAAGAAGACTGCATATTGTCCATTTTGGTTTTACCCTTCCCCTAGAATTTAGAATAGTGTTCCTAGCAACTGAATGTCTTAATTCATGATTTAATGGTAGGAAACATAAGAACATTGTAGATTCTGGATAAAGTTTATTGAGTTCGATGCTGGTGATTTGAGAATCTTCAAATAGGATTGATATAATTTGGCTTAATGCATATTGCAAAAAAGAAAAGGGTTAACTGTCAACAAATGGGTGTTTCATTGGATTTATTCGTAGTGGTGGGTTATTATAATATGATGTACGTATAAAATTGAAGTGTATCCCTGGTTGGTACCTCTGTTATCTTTTAAAAAAATTTGAAATTACATTTGTTTGTTTTCAAATTTCTCTTTTTGTGAAAAATGCATCCTGATGGTTATGATCTTTGCGTTCCATCACACTGATGAACTTTTTTTATCTGCTATTTCTCAGGGGCTTAGTTGGTTACAGAAGTGTGTTTAGCAGTGATACACGTGGAACTGGTTTTATGCATCGAGCATTCTTAAGTATGTATTTTGAGCTTGAATTTCTTTTATTCTCATGTTATTGTTTTCTGCTGAGAATAGCATTTTGATTTGCTTTATTTTTTTCTTATGCATTGGCATTCGTAAGTATTTCATTACGATCTCTGTATCTTTTTTGCACCTTTTCAATTTGACTGAGCGAGCAAAGGTTTAAAGAGTCTAATCACTGGAGAATTCTTGGCATCTTAATGTTGCTATTTTCTGGGATGGATAGTTGTGCAAATTAGAGTTGCACGTTTTGCTATTTTCCAAGTTAAATGAGAATTAGTGACTTCACATTTTACTGTTAGTAACTGTTGGAGGACTCATGTGCCTGGTTACACCCATAACTTTGTACTTCATTTTTGCATATACTGAATTATATATCTATTCTAAATACTAATTTTGAAATCCTTAGATCTTTGACTGTACCGTCTTCAACTTGTTATGTTAGCATCTTAGTTTCAAGAACTCTTGATATTCCCCTAAAAAAAGTTTCAAACTTTCAAGAACTTATCCTTCTGCTTGTTTGTACATATATTCAATTATATACGTTTGTTTAGGAGCTCTTTTTGATACCCTGAATTCATTTGATTCATAGACCTATTATCTTTCATGCTGTGAGTTGGTCTAAATGTACATTTTGCTTTAATTCACCACGCTTTCTTCTCTCTTGACCAATCGGAGACTTCTTTTGTAACTCCTTGGCGTGGGCTTTGGCCCCTTTTTGTAAATTTCATACATAAATGAAGAAATGTTTCTTACCCAAAAAAAAAAAAATAAAACCCTGAAATAATTTGATTCTATCATTTTTGCTCCTACATGTTAATATTTGTAGTCTGAATCTTTATTTTTCTTTTCCAGAGTATGAAAAACATCGGGGTCCTCTTGGCAATGTTCGAAAAGGAGTACTGGTATGTTATGCAGAATTCATTTAAATTAAATCAACTTCATTATTTATGTTATGGTCTTCTCTTTGTTTAGGATTTTTTTTTAAAATGTAGTTTTTAGTACTTATCTCTTAATTCACTGGAGATGGAATCACAAATTTTCTACCTCTAGACCTGGCATTTTATAGAATGGCAGACTAGTCATAATATAAACTACTATCTTTTTACTTGGTATTATGAAGTCGTGATAGCTAGGTACATAAGAAAGAGCTCGAATGGAATGACTTCAATCATAGTGACCTCTTATTTAGGATTTATTATTTAATATCTTATAAGTTACCTTGGCCACTAAATGTAGCAAGGGTAAGCAGTTGCCTTGTGTGAATGGATTGAGTTTGACACAAGCTGTCCTGAACACATGAAAATTAAAAAATTGAAATATTTGCATTATGATAACGTTAATGTGTATTGATATTAGAATGGAAGAAGTGTCTTCATCCAACCGTCCACGCACAAACAAAAATTAGCAATTAGAGTTTGCATGAATCCTTATTTTCTGCCTTTTTCATATTTTGGTCCGCAGAATTGCATTTCATTATCCATCTTTTTTCTTTTGGGAGTTGACCCACATCTCTCTCTCTCTCTCTCTTGAATAGATATCAATGGGATATGGAGCAGTTACAGCTCATGCTTTAATGAGTTTAGAAGCTCGAGGAACTCTTTTTGTAAATCCTGGAATGGAGGTTTGTTCAAATATGGCAACTATGTTGTTTCCATTAGACCGAGGATCCACTTATCTTTTCATTGTAGATAATATCTGGGTTCTCGGAAATGTTCTGTTTAGTTTTCCTGATAATTTGTGTTGCAGGCTTATGATGGAATGATTATTGGAGAACATTCTAGGGACTCAGATCTTGATGTAAGTTGAGAACTTTATGTTTAGACTTTGACTTTGGATTAAACTTGTTTCTACTTGATTTACGTGGTCTTCAATTTTCTTTTTTCCAGGTTAATCCTGTAAGAACTAAAGAACTTACCAATATCCGTTCTGCTTGCAAGGATGAAAACGTGAAGCTGTCTCCACCCCGACTTGTATGTTATTTCTACATTGAGTTTCAATCATATATAATTTTGTGTTAGTGTGAATCCAGTATCCAAGACGTGGGATTCAGTTCAAGAAAGTCAGGACACGAATAGGCTGAAAAGCTTCATTATCTTTTTCTAAGTAGATTACTAACACTAACATCTAATTCTAAACTTAAATGCAGATGAGTCTCGAAGAAGCGATAGGATACGTTGCATCTGATGAACTTATTGAGGTAGTTTATGCTTATTCATTCAAATTGTCTTTCCCATCTTTATGTTCTTTGGAAATTGTTGCCTATGTACCCAACTCGTAATATTCTGATGCAAAAACTACAACACACTTTAAAATTTTGTTATTTTTTACTTTAACATTTAGGGTCAGATAATGTTTTTGCGTTGTTGTTGTATGGTTACTGATGGAAAACAATTATTTAATGAGGCTACGACACACATGACGCATGCTTTCCTTCTTAACAACGCTTGGATGTTGCATTCAATAATATGCACGTCTTTTAATGATCATTGGGCACAAGTTCAAAATAGTTTCTCTACTAATGGTAATCAAAATTGCTTCCTTGGATGCAGGTTACACCAAAGGCCATTCGTTTAAGGAAGAAATATTTGGAGGTCAACAAGCGCAAGACCATGAGTAAGAAGCCCAAGGAATGAACTACCTTCCTAGCCTTAATACCTGTTTTGAGTTGGGTGTACTAAAAATGCCTGATCGATGAGTAATTGGTCATTCAAGCGTGCATCCACCATCATATTATATTCTTTTCAACTACCCAAGTTTAGGTGGGCAGAAAAAGTAATACGAAAGAAAAAAATAAATTATTATTCTCTTGTAACATAGTTTAAACAAGTTTTTATCTGATTTTTAGAGCTGAAGCTGTTAAACATCAAGCAGAGTAGAACAATTATTTCCCCTCTTGTATCTATTTGTTGGGCACTTCAACAAATAAAGTATACAGATAAGACATACCGTGTCAAGTAGTAATTGGTTTCAAGAATTTACATCATCTCAAGAATATAACAATAGCTAATTCAATCATATTTTCTTTCATTTGTGAAATCTTTTTGGCAAAAAGAAAGCTGTAGGCTTAAGTTTCTTGTGTTCCCTATGGTTAAGATGAAAAGAAACAAAGTGTAATTGATGGACATTTCTTCTTTTACTTGAAGAATCGGTTTGTGGTTTGATCTATATGGTACAATTCTTCTAATCTTTCTTGGCCATTTTTGTTTTGCATCTTTCCAAGAATGACTGCAGAAGAATGCCTATCTTCACTTCACATACAACCACAAAACACAACTTTTGAGCGTTGTATCTTCCCAGTCTCTTCATAGGTTTCATCACCTTTTGTCCTTGAATTTGTTGCTTTTGTTGATAATAGGTACTACAAACCAAACTCAGTCTTGTAAGCCCAAATGTGAAGTCAATTGGAGCAATATATTGCCATGTCGCTCAAGTTTGAAACCCCCAAAACTTCAACCTTATCGAAATGAACTGCATGCTCGTATGTAGAGCAACATTAGAAACCAAGGTTGTTTCTCAATTCTCATACTTGAAAGTGATAAAGAGAGAAGGAGACGGAAAGTTCAAAGAATATTGACGAATGAGTACTATCTGGTGCAAGAAGAGGAATCTCGACGGAGGGAGCCACCGTTGGTATTAGTTTTGTGTGTATAGTACGCATAGGTTCCGGTCCCATGGGTACCTACCCCATGGCAACCACGTATGGATGTCCAGACTCGGATAACTACGATTAACGCCTTCTTGTCTCGAGCCCCTAGGCTTTCGTGCAATACTGGGAGCGTTAAAAGAGGAATTCGAGGTGAAGTGAACCTCCACGCATTCAGTTGCCTTTCCTTTAATCGTTATACAACCTCCACGCATTCAGTCGCGAAGGCTTAAGTTGAAACTCGGTTGACTCCTAGCAAGACCGAAGCTCCCGTAGAGGAGCTGAGAAAATATACCCCACCCTCATAACGTGGATAAGAAGGGAGGAAAGAGAAGGGAAAAAGAAAGCCTAAGAGCTAAGTTTTCCTTCTTATCCACGTCATGAAGAAGCCTAAGAGCTAACTTTTCCTTCTCTCTCAGTAAGTTAGAAAGAAAGATTGAGACATCGTTTTCTATCTGTCATTATTTAAACATTAAAAAAGTCAATCCAAATATGCCCAATTTAAATGATATTGAAACTTAGAATGGAATCTATGTCCACCAAGAGACTTGAACTACTACCTTTTCTTTTGTGATTAATTTTCAGTCAATTAAGCCTACTATGCATCATTCATTCCACAAATATTGGTTCTAAATGCTTTTTCCATAAATGATTATAAGTTGAAGATGAGTGGGTGAAGTTAGTCTCTATGTTGTTTTTTGTTAATGGTATTATCTTATTAACATGATAGTTTTTTTTCCAGTGGTTTGTGAAAAATGACAAAAATAGAGTGAATGGCTGAACTATTTTTAAAAAATTGAGTGATTTTTAAATGGAAGTCGTTCAAATATCATATCTTTTAGTAGCTTGTTATCGATAAATTTTCTGATGGTAGGATGAGTGTATGAATTGACTATTAATATTACACCTTTCATTTTTTTTTTTAGATTTACATATTAAAGATTTTGCTTAATAGGCTTCTAGGAAGAATCTTAATATAATTTTTGATATTATTTTATTTACTATCACAATCTTATTTTATAGTTCAACTCTTGGTTTAAACATTGTACTATTATTAATTTATTTTTGTATAGTTTTATTTAGAGATTCTTAACTGATTCTTATACTTGTTTCACTACTTTTTAAAAGAATATTATATTTTGATATTCTTAACATTCTTACATCTAAATCACACCATTTTATTTAGTTTTATTTTAAAAAGTCCAATTTATAATTTAAATACTAATATACAACTTTATTAAACATTTACCAAATTTTAAAAATTAATAACACCTAAATTATACAAACTAAGGATTCTCTTCATCTCCCTCTACGACGACATCGCCTTGTCTTCGTCTACGTTAAATACGTTTATGACCTGTGTTAGCAACATTTAGTCATTGGGTCTGTTAAATAATCTGTTCTATATCTTCCATGACTTCATCACGCATTAAGCTCAAAATTTGTAAATTGTTTTCCATAGAGAAAGAATGTACGTCTTGAACAAAATTTATTTTGAACAATTGCAAATAATATAATTAAAAACATGTGCATGCTTGTATTAAATTTATAAAGCAAATCATATTAAAATTCTTACCATGTGATAACAGAGAGCGCCTTCAGATGCGATGAAGCGTTTGGTAATCGAAGAGTACCAGATAAAATAGTTATCTGATACTGTCGGCTCGTGTGTTGCTACTGTTTCTGCACAAAAATTATATCGCAATGCCGCATTGCTATATGCTTCGCATGAATCTTACGCCAATCTTGATCGTGTTTGCCTTTTAAATCAATTTGGTGTAGGGCCATATCCGTGGAGCAAAAATTTGGTGGCATTTGCAGCATACCGAATTGTCGCAATACACGGTTTGATTGATGCTTCTCAACGAGATGAAAGAAAATCATAGGACCCACGTAAGTCCACACCGCTTAACCATTATGACATCGATTAGGAAGCAATGTCATAATGGCAAGTGTGTATGATGTCCAATTAATTTGTTTAAAAAATCAAACAGAAGTAGGCAACAAAAAACATACTTACACAACATTCATACAATATTTTATTACCTGAGAGTATATCGGCCAATCAAATATCATTCGGTAGGTTAGTAACATATTTGTTGAGTGTTCTGATGAAGGTAGAACACCACTCCATCTAATGTATGAAAGAAATTATTAATAAGTTATAGATATTGCAAATTTTATTGTTTGGATGTTGTGTAAGGTCGACCAACTGACACCTGTAGTGGTACATGTGGTGCCACAATAGGAAATCTGTCATACACCCATACTTGTAGCAACATCAATGGGCCAACAATTTCTGATGACCGAATATTACTCGATTGACACAATTTCCTATACAACCATGTAAGACATGCAATACCCCAAGCATATGTACCAGCCTGGTCAAAATCGATGAAATGCTTTAGTTCTTTCATGCTCTTTATAAATTTGCACCTTTGGTGCTGATTACCTGCCTTAAACACCAAATCTTTTAGTTGCTTCGATTTGTATTTCTGATTGAAGTTGCTAGCAACATGACGAAGACAATATCGATAGAATGCTGAGGTTCACTCCAACCTACCTCTTCATTGTTAATGGCAGAAATAATACCTCTATGCCTGTCGAGATCAAACAAATACCATCTCTATCAGTAACGTATTGGTGCAGTGCATAAAGGAACCATGACCAATTGGATGCGTTTTCCCTTTCCACAATATCAAATGCAAGAGGAAATATATATGACCATTTGCATCGATAGATAAGGCAATTAACATTTTACCCTTATACTTTTCATACAAATGAGTTCCGTCGATCTAAATTAATGGCCTACAATATATCTGAACACTTCTTTTGCAGAACCAAATGACCAGAAAAATCTTTCAAAAATGGTCGTATACTTGGAACATCAGATGAAAGAAAAAACCAATCAACTCGAGTTTTTGGATTATAATGTACAACGACACTCAACCAGTATGGAAGCTCGTTGTATGATTTCTCCTGATCACCAAAAAAATAGCAAATAGAGCTTTTCTCTCACTTCCCACACTCATCTGTCCTTGACATTGTAACGGTACTGTTGTTTTATAATTTCCACGAGCATAGACACAGTAACACTAGGATAAACTCTCACTATGTTTTGAATTTCAACACTCATGAAATTAGAATCGAGTTGTGAGTGATCTTGTGTTAAGTCTGAGTACAAACGAGAGTGCTCTCCTTCGAGCACAGTGATATCAAACATTTCGTGGCTCTTACGCTTACTTCCAAGTAACCTTCAATTACAACCATTGCTCCACTGTTTGCATTGAACATACTAAATATTTTGGTTCAATTCGACCACAATAATTTCGTACTGTTGTGTCACACAATACTTTTTAACGGCCAACTGCAGATCTTCCTTGCAATCAAATAACATTCTCTTCTTAATTAAACATGATGTGTCTACTGATACATTTCTATTTGTCAATGTAGACTCTTGTTCACAAATAGAATTCGCAATGTCCCAATCTATTTGTGTAAATATCTCAAAAGGGACCATTTCGTTCTCTTCCTTTACATTTTCTTCATTATCAAACAATTCACCAACCTCTACATCTATATCACTACCTCTATCATTATCAGGTTCAAGAATAACTAAATATTCAGGTCACAATGACATATATAATTAGTTGTTAAATATGAAGGTCACCATTAAACAAACTAAAAGTTACTACTTATTAAACATATAGTACAAGTTTTCTACATTTGAATTACCTATATACTTGAAGTTTAGGAAATCTGTTAAATACCTTAGGACTTTCTCAATGTATTTTGAATTTTACATAAATAAAAAAAAAAAAAAAAATATATATATATATATATATATATATATATTTTAAGAAGCAAGGTTATATGACCAATTCAATTATAAGGTTAAATATTGGGATGTACCGCATATTATGTGTTATTGAAACCAAAAATGAGAAAGAAAGGAAAAGTTGAATGAATAAAGATGGATAAGTCCATGATATTATATTAATTAGCATTGCATTACTCTCATGTTTAATGTAGTGTGTAGGCAATTGAGATAGTTTGTTTGTAGCTCTATGCTGCAATCACTAATGATTTTCAATATATTTACATGTAATTGCATATTTAAATCTTACTTCAATCTATGTCTTTTTTTTCTTCTTCTTTATATATATAATTTTTGTTCATTTTTTATTATCGTGTTTTTAAAATATTGGTTTTTTTACCTTAAACTTTTAACTTCATTTATTTTAATTGGGATACCCTTAAAAAAAATGGTCCGAGTTCACCATTTAAAAATAAATGATAGTTTTTAAAAGTTTAATGTATAAGACGAAGAACTACTTTTTTAAAAGTAAACGGATTAAAATAAACTAAAGTTGGAGAATACAAAATTAAAACTATAAAAATAAGACTATTATAAAAAACAATATTTTTTATTTTGCAAGAACAACATAAATTATATATCAATTATGACGTCAAAATCTTGTTTGTTAATTATTTTTTATTAATAAATTGTTTAAAATATAACAAATTTGAAAATGTTGTATATATATTTGCCATTGTTATGGGGGAGGAGGTTGCAATCTTGTGTAGCAACAAAATAACAAATTTAGTTAAAATTTATCAAATTTGAATGTTGTTTGCAAAATACAATGTTTTTGTGCTATTTTCAATATCGTGTCTAATTTTTTGAGCTATTCAAATACACTATATTTAGAATATATAGATTATCATATATCAAGACGAATGACACTATATATTTATTACCAATTTTTTTACCTTCTACGTGTCCCAAATCTGTTGTTTATAACATTATTCATACTTTGACCTATACTATGTTTGAAAAATCTTAATTCTATTAGTTATTATAAAGTTTGATTAGTTAAACGACCGTCATTAGAAAATCGTTATTTCTTTTTATGTAAGAAAAACTTTTCGACCGTCATTAGAAAATCGCTATTTCTTTTTACGTAAGAAAAACTTTTCGTCGTTAAATGCATCGTAATTACAGGGAAAATAACAATAAAATCATTTTATGGAAGGATAGTTAAATGCATAGTTATAGGAGGAAATACAATCTTAATATGAAGTTGTTATTATATCAAAGACACGATTTTAGGGAATGATATAATTATAAAATCAAATTTGGGAGATATTTCAACTACACTTTAAAATTCAAATTCAAACTTTCTTAAAATAATCAACATCCTAATTATTTTATAGAATGATTTAATTTTAATTTATTATTATGTTAAATGAACAATTTTGTGGAAGAATCGTTAAATGCAAAATTATAGGGGAAATAACAATATTATTATGAAGTTTATTAATATGAAGTTGTCACATCGAATGCACGATTGCAGGGGAGATGCAATTCTAAATTCAAATTTTAGATATCTTTCCATTAAACTTTCAAAATATTAACCAAACCTTACCAAAGGAGCAATCAAGAAAATTATATTATCAATCATTTTATTGGCTATATATATATATAATTTTGAATTATATATGAATACAAAAAAAAATATATGAATTAAATAGCTATTAGTGTGTATATATAATTATGAATTATATAAACAAATTGTTAAATAAATTATATAAATCTATAAATCTGAAAATCTAGAATGAATGAAAGACATCAATCTAAGGAATGTTATCGAATTAGATTAATCCGAAGATAAATATTTATTTTATATTTTTACAAAACTGATTGATTTGATTTGCAACTACAGTGTATGTATGATTTTGGTTTATATTCTATATACAAATTCGTATTTGGGATGAAAGAATTTTCGTCTATAGTTAGATGAAAAAAAAAAGAAAAATGACTACTCTGTGCGGTTTTGGTATAAATGAAATTTGGTTGGAACTGACTATTTTCCAATTTGTTATTAATGCCATTCTCAGGCTTTTCTCCAAAATGACTCAAATGATCCAAAAAGAAGTTGTTGATATGTGTGAAGTAGAAGCAGCCACGTATCAGACTTCTTACATACATATTCTTCGCAGATCTCCATTCCATACTACTCTTCTTCCTTTATAGTATGGTGAGTTATTCCCAACAAACAATCTTTTGGCATTTTTCTTTTCCCTTCACTCAAATTATGTGTTTTTATGGTTTCTTTAATGTGTAGTAAGTGAGCCCTATCTGCAACGTGGTCTTTGAAGCTCAGGTAAGTAACATTCAAACAATCTTTGATTATCTTCAACTCTTTTATATTTCTACACCACTTTTATCTTATTATGGTTTCTTCTTATCAGTTTTATTGTTGTTTTGGATTAATGCAGAACGTGTTCTACATCTCTACTACCCTTTAAGTTCATCCTCTTGATTTCAATCATTGCAAACAAACTTCGATTTATTGTTTCATCAAGGCTCAATAACAATGGAAGAAGCCCCTTCAAGCCTTCACATAGCAATGTACCCTTGGTTTGCTTTAGGCCACTTGATTGCATTTCTCCAAATTGGCAACAAGTTAGCCAGTAAAGGCCACAGGATCTCCTTCTTCATTCCATCAAAAACTCAACCCAAATTGCAGCCTTTCAATCACTTTCCAAATCTCATTACTTTCGTCCCCATCACCGTTCCTCATGTTGATGGTCTCCCTCTTGGAGCTGAAACTACTGCTGATGTTTCTCACCCTTCACAGATCCCTCTCATCATGACTTCCATGGACCGCACCGAACCCGAAATCGCTTCTCGTCTTCAAGAAATAAAACCTGAAGCCATCTTCTATGATCTCGCGTGTTGGGTGCCAAAACTGGCACATCCATTGGGGATTAAATCAGTTTATTTTTCTGCTGTTTCTCCTGTCACTATGGGTTATATTCAGTGCAAATTATGGAAATTTCCTGGACATTATAATTTAACTCAAGATGATCTTTTGCACCCACCTCCTGATTTCCCATGTCCATCAATCAAGCTTCTTGCTCATGAGGCTCAATATTTGGCATCCTTTGGCCAAATGAAATTTGGCAGTGATATCACTTTCTTTGAGCGCAATTCCAGGGCATTATCCCAATGCAGTGCTATGGCATTGAAATCATGTAGAGAAATTGAAGGGCCTTTTATTGAATATCTTGAAAGCATAGTCAAAAGGCCTATATTTCTGCCAGGATTTGTGAATTTAGAACCGCTAACCACAAGTTTAGAAGAAAGGTGGGCAAAATGGCTATCAAAGTTCAACTCTGGCTCAGTCATATATTGTGCATTTGGAAGCGAGTGTATTTTGAACAAAAACCAATTCCAAGAATTGTTGTTGGGTCTTGAGCTTTCAAACTTACCATTTTTCGTTGCGCTCAAACCACCTGATGGCATAGACACGGTCGAGGCTGCCTTACCGGAAGGTTTCGAGCAGAGAGTTGAGGGGAGAGGGATAGTATATGGAGGATGGGTTCAACAACAGCAAATTTTGGATCACCCATCAATTGGATGCTTTATTACACATTGTGGGGCAGGGTCTTTATCAGAAGCAGTGGTGAAGAAGTGTCAGTTAGTGTTGTTCTCTCGTACTACTGATCAATTGTTTCGAGCAAGATTGATGAGCAAGTTCTCGAAAGTTGGTGTGGAAATTGAGAAAGGGGAGGAAGATGGGGTTTTTAGCAAAGAAAGTGTGTGTAAGGCAGTGAAGACAGTGATGGATGAAGAGAATGAAAGTGGGAAAGAAATCAGAGCAAATAAAGAAAGGTTAAGAGAGTCATTGGTTGACAAAGATTTGGAAGAGAGTTATATTAACAATTTCATCCACAGCCTCCGTAGTTTGATTGCTTAAGTAAAAAGGAAGGAAAAGAAAGGGAGTCTCTTTGTTCCTTTCACTTCTACTTAAAACAAACTAGATCTTTCTATCTTAGAAGTTAGTAATAAGTGAGTTGGTTGTTTTTTTCCTTTCGAAATTAATGTTGTAGCCTTTTCCTTCAGGTTAGTGGCTTTTATTTAGGAGCTAAAGGCTTAGTGGAATTCATTAGAGGAAACTTTCAATGTTAGTGTATTAGTGGGTCCTTTGTTTTTCCCATAACGACTTGTAATATGTTTTCAATGCAACGAATGAAGAACACTGAGTGCAACATTTTTCTCTGGTTTTCGCCTTTTGTTCTCTTCCTTTGTTGTTTTCTATTACAAGGCATCAAAGCACCTTCAAGTTCTTTGTTTGAGTTTAAATACTCACAGAAGATGAAACACAACATTTCATGAGTTTTAAAGATAACCTCAAACTTTCATAAAGGGTTCAAAACAAAAACCATTCTCCTTTCAAAACCATTAAAATTTTGTTTGAAAGGGAACTTGAACAAATGGTAAAATAAGTTATAATAATTAAGTTTTTAGCGCACACACTTTATTATTTGTAAAAATAGTAGAAACGAAGTTCAGTCCACACATCAAAAGTTAAAATATCACAAATGTCCATTATTAATATATGTTTGATACACCTTATGATATACCTAGTACCCCTTGATACATCTGATATTTCTTGATACACTTGATGCACCCGATACATTTACACCTGGTACTTCTTGATACATGATATTTCTTGATACACTTGATACTTCTTGATACCTGATATTTCTTGATACACTTGATACTTCTTGATACACCCGATACATTTGATTGATACACTTGATGCACCTGATACTCTTTGATACACAGTTGAAACATCTTGATACACATTATAATACTTCTTGTTTTACTTGATTTTTCTTGATACACTTGATACCCCTTAGGCCTTGATAGTTTGATACACTTAAAAGACTTCACTTATAAGTTTGATACACCGCTAATAAATTTTGTTATGCTTCATTGGAACACTCAACAAATTTGACACGTTTGATGTACATGATATGTTTGATAAACCTGATGCACTATACAAATATATTTAGTATTTTTCACTTATAAAATTGATTGATTAAATGCATTTGATATGCTTGAAGTCATACTTATACACTTGATATACACTTGTAAACTTGATTCATATATTTGATAATGATTCACTTTATTGATATGTTGTAACAATATATTGTTGATATACTTGATAATGATACACTGAGTTACATCATTCATATACTTAAAAATATTCTAGTGAACTGCATAAAATTTAAAAAAACAAAAATCACGTAGTAAGTATATTAACCAACTAATATATATAATATAAATATATCACAACACTAGTATACAAAACTGAAACAAAGTAAAACCAAAACAAAATTAATGTAAAAGTTTTTTTAAAAAAATTTTGGAATCAAATTCAACTCAAAATACACATCGAAGAAAGTAAAAAAAAAAAAAAAAAATCACAAATGTAGTTAAATTACTCCGATCAACAACCACTATATTTCATATTGCAATTATTGTATTATTGGTATTCTAAAATTAAGATTAAGACAAAAAGAATAAATAATTTTTCTAGTATAAAAATAAATAAATAATTAGAGCTTTAAAAAGTGGGAGAATAAATAAATAGTGAGTAAGACATTAAAAAGATGAAGAAAAATATGTTATTCAAAGGTAGTTTAGAAATAATAACAAATTTAAGTCGAAGAATTGAAAATTTTGCCATACTTATAAAATTCTAAAAACTATAATTGCTATATCATATTCTCAAAATACTACTTCATACAATTTTCTTGGTTAAATGTTATCCCTCACTTATTTGAAAGTTAAAATAAGTTTGAACTTAGAAAAGATAAGAGAACTACTCACACAATTGGTATAAGAACTAAAACCATTAATATCTTGTTTATAAAATAACTTTAAATTAAAAACATCTCTTAGGTTAATTTAGTGATAAATTTATTTAAAGTTGTCTTGTGTTAAAAAATAATCAATTTTAAAAAATATTATTTGGTTTCATTTGATAAGGAACTCTATTTTAAATTATCAATTTTTTTTTTAAATTAAGCATATACACCATAGTTCAACCTTCAAATTTCTTTATTAGTTATTTACTTTTTTTAGCAAAGATGATCCTAAAAATATTTATGAAACTTTGAAATATTTTATGAGTTATTTTGGCACAAAATGTGAAGGTGAGGACATTTTCTTTCATAATTTAGGCTATTTATTTAATGCATTCATTCATTTTTTTTGCACCACACATACATTGTGTACTCTTTTTTTTTTATTATTATTCTCCCACCTCCTTCGCCTAACTTTCCCTTTCTTGCTCTCTTAGTTTTTCTCTTCCCCAACCATCCAATTCTTTCGTTTGCAAATGAAAACCAAGTAGAGGACATAGATTCATAATCCTTATTACTTGTGAGGTTTACCCAACTTTAACTTATTATTTATTTGCATATTATTTGCTAATCTTTTTATGCTAATTTTATACATTCATTAGGTATATATTTGAATTTGTTTCTAAAAGAAAAGTATCTATTTGAGTTGTTTGTATTATTTAAATTTGTTGAACTATGTTTAGATTCTTTTGAATATTTAAATATAAGTTGTCAGGAATATATTCTCTCCTTCGTCTCTTACAAGTATGCAAATCTGCTGTTTTTGTTTTTTTTCCAAGAAAAAAGCATGGAGTTGGATTATCAATATTTATTTTTGTAATTTGAAAAGTCAAGATCTGATTTTGATGTTTCATCGATAAAAAGTTTTAGTGGTAATAGTTGTTTTGAAAGGGAGTTTTTCTTCCCCAAATTGCATAACAAACAAAAATGAGTTTTTGTCTGTGTGTAAAGTTGAACCTACTTTCTAATACATCTTTGCTTTCAATGATTCTATTGTTCATTTGAACTGCAGAACTTGTTCTACATCCCTACTAATCTCTAAGATCATCCGGTTGATTCAATCATTGCAAACATACTTGAGAAAAGTAGTAGCAGAACACAGAATATGACTTCTAAGGAGGAGAAAAAAGAAACAACCATGGTGGAAGAATCTCTTTCAAGCCTGCACATAGCAATGTACCCTTGGTTTGCTTTTGGCCACATGATTCCATTTCTCCAAATTGCCAACAAATTAGCCAATAAAGGTCACAGAATCTCCATCTTCATTCCATCAAAAACTCTACCCGAATTGCAACATTTCAATCACTTTCCAAATCTCATTACCTTTGTCCTTATCACTGTTCCTCATGTTGATGGTCTCCCTCCTGGAGCTCAAACTACTGCTGATATTTCTCACCCTTCACAACTACCTCTCCTCATGATTTCTATGGATCTCACTGAACCTGAAATCGCCTCTTGTCTTCAAGACATAAAACCCAACGTCATCTTCTACGATTTTGCGTATTGGGTGACAAAACTAGCTGATCAAATGGGCATCACATCAATTTATTATAATGTCGTTTCTGCTGTCACAGTTGGTTATGTTCAGGGAAAAATATGGGAATTGTCTGGACATGATACTTTAACTCAAGACGATTTTATGCAGCCACCTCCTGGTTTCCCAAGTTCCTCAATCAAGCTTCATGCTCATGAGGCTCAAAATTTTGCATCCCTTAGCCATTTGAGATTTAGCAATGGTATCGCTCTCTTTGATCAATTTTCCACTTCATTTACCAATTGCAATGCTTTAGCATTGAAGTCATGTAGAGAGATTGAAGGACCTTTCATAGGCTACATAGAAAATGAATTGAAAAAGCATGTGTTACTGTCAGGAGCTGTGGATTTAGAACCACTAACCACAAGTTTAGAAGAAAGATGGGAAAAATGGTTAGCAAAGTTCCACTCTGGCTCAGTCATATATTGTGCATTTGGAAGTGAATGTATTTTGACCAAAATCCAATTCCAAGAACTGTTGTTGGGTCTTGAGCTTTCAAACTTACCATTTTTGGCTGTACTCAAACCACCTGAGGGCATCGACACAGTCGAGGCCGCTTTACCAGAAGGTTTCGAACAGAGAATTGAAGGGAGAGGGGTAGTGTATGGAGGATGGGTTCAACAACAGCAAATTTTGGAGCACCCATCAATTGGTTGCTTTGTTACACATTGTGGAGCAGGGTCTTTAAATGAGGCATTGGTGAGGAAGTGTCAGTTAGTGTTGTTGCCCCATGTTAGTGACCATTTTTTTAGAGCAAGAACATTGAGCAGCCATTTGAAGGTTGGTGTGGAGGTGGAGAAAAGAGAAGAAGATGGATTTTTTAGCAAAGAAAGTGTGTGTAAGGCAGTGAAGACAGTGATGGATGAAGAGAATGAAAGTGGAAAAGAGGTGAGAGCAAATATAGCAAAGTTAAGAGAGTTATTGGTTGACAAGGATTTGGAAGAGTCTTACATCAACAACTTCATCCACAAACTCCGTAGTTTGATTGTATAAGTAAGAAGGAAAGAAAGAAAGAAGTCTCTGGTAATTTCTTGCACTAGCAGTTAATAGTTATTATCTTTCTATAAATTTACTCTCTCTTCCTCCAAATTTCTCTAACAATTTTTTCTTTTACCTTTTACTTACTATTACAAAATACAGCATGAAGGAAGGAAGAGCTAAAGAGCGTTTGGGTTGTCAAAGCAAGTTTAATGTGAGATTTCATGGGTAAATAAAAAGTGTATTTAATTTAACTTTTTCACGTGTTTAATCTTTAACAGTTCGCTTGAAAAAAATAAGTGGGGTGATAAGACTAGATTGATTATTATTTTTGATCAACCCAAATAATAAAAACATTTAAAAAAAACAGCTAATGACATTTGTTTTTTTCTTCATATCGCGAATATAACAAAATTAGTGATATTAGACAATAAGCATAAAGTTATAAGATCATCACTTTTAAATTTGCTATTTTGTAAATTTAGAAAATACTAGTGATATAGACTCTATTATCATACTTTTTTTTTGTTATTTTTGTAAAGGCCCCGATGATATACATAACCCCAAAAAATCCGAAGAGACACAATCAAAGTTAAGAAATTAAAATACAATTATACCCCTATATACTATGTTAATATGTAATCTTAATTCCTGTAAACTTTAAAGTTACAATTAGGACATCAAGTCAACATAGATTCTTTTAGGATAATTGTAATGTGATGACAATTTCAAGAATAATAATTAAGGATATAACAACATTTAAAAAAAATTGCGAATATAGCAAAATTATCACTGATAGACTTGTATCACTGATAGACTCGTATGATCTATCGGTGATAGATCAATTTTTACAACATGGTCTATCGGTGATAAACTCTATCATTGATAGAATTTGACAAATTTTGTTATATTTGCAATTTTTTTAAAATGTTGCTATATACTTAATTATTTTGAATTTAATTGCTAAATTTGCAACTATCTCATTTTTTTACATAATGTTCAGTTTGGGTCTTCCCGTTAATAACTATTAATTAGTTATAAGAGTTTACTTTTTGAATTATTTAGAATCAATTAATAAACATTCACTGTGAAATATATATCTTACAAAGATATTTAGCAAAATATGGGAGTGAAAAGGTGTAAATATTGATATGATAATAACGGGGAATTACAAAAAGAAAAATAGATCAATTTTGAAGGGATGGTAGGTTTCTTTTTTTAATTTTTAAATTTGAATTTTAGGATAAATGAGGTATGAAAAGTAAAAAATGCCCTTAAGGAATTTTTCTTTTTCTTTAAAAAAAACATAAAAAAAACTTCTTTTTTTTTTTAGCTTTCTTTTACTTCTTTTGGCTCAAGATCTCTCTCCCCATTTATTGCCTATTAAAATAATCCAAAAATTCAATCTCTAAATCTCAAATCCAATAAATCCTTCAGATTTTGCTTCATTTTCCCCACTTAAATCCTCCTCCAATCTCCAGGTATATATGTTTTCTTTGGTCAACCATTTTCTTGAAAAGAAAAAAACACAATAATCTTAGGGACTAACCAAAGAATAATTTGGTGTTTGCACATGCAAATGTTTAAAATTGTAACACTTTCTCATTTTTGTTGATTATTTTCAAATTTGACGTAGTGTTCTAGTTCTAACTATTTTCAAACAAATTTTCTTAATGCTTTCTCTTGCTGTGCACAGCCCTTCACTCTCCCTTTGATTTCTTCCTCCCTCTACCCTTTAGATCTCATGCATGTGTTTAGCCACGACGTTTTTCATCTAACCATCAACAGCACATTTTGGAGCACCCATCAATTGGATGCTTTGTTACACATTGTGGGGTAGGGTCTCTATCTGAGACATTGGTGAAGAAGTGTCAGTTGGTGTTTTTACCTCATATTGGTGACTATTGTTTTAGAGCAAGAGCATTGAGCAGTTGCTTGAAGGTTGGTGTGGAGGTGGAGAGAAGGGAAGAAGATGGGGTTTTTTTAACAAAGAAAGTGTGTGTAAGGCAGTGAAGACAATGATGGATGAAGAGAATGAAAGTGGGAAAGAGATCAGAGCAAATAAAGAAAAGTAAAAGAGTTATTGGTTGACAAAGATTTGGAAGAGACTTATATCAACAATTTCATTCACAGTCTCCATGGTTTGACTTCATAAGAAACAATGAAAGGAAAGAAGTCTCTATAGTACTCTTTTCTTTTCTACTAATTTCTTTATCAAATTTTCTTTAACCATGTACAACATACCAATCATTAGGCAATTAACATGTCACACACTAGTGAATAACATTTTCATTATATCATAAGAGAATGCACATAAGAAAAAATAAGCAACAAAATTTCGATGATGTAATTATAATATAAAATGTTTATTTATTTTTTTGTTTGCCAAATTTTTTTAGAAATAATATTCGTATGTAGTTGCTGGAAACAACACTTTCTTGCTCGCTTAATTGTTTTAATACTTTGTCTCAATCCATCTTGATCGACCAAGAATGGTATTGAATTATTAAATAATAAAAAATGAGAAACCGTGAACAATAAAAATTTGAGACAAAGATTTACATAGTTCACTAATAGTGTGTTAACTACATTTACGCAGGAGTGAGAACTATTATAGAGAATGTATCATATTAAGTTAAATAATTTATATACAATGCTCCTCTCTAAACATTAGAGCAATTTATTATTAACGATGTCACCTCGTTTACAAAAATTATATTTAGTTTTTTTTGTTATTTTTAAAAAAGGAAAAATATCTTACAAGTTTTTAGAGATATTTATTTTTCGCTCAGTCGACACTTTCTCTTGCAATATGATATTTTTTAGAAGTTGTTTTCTTTTTTTAGTTTTAGAAATATTTATTGTTCCCTATTAGTTGACACCTCCTCTCGTAAAAAATATTTGAGTTTCCTTCGTCAACTATCATTTTACAAAAACAATCTTTAAATGATCTCTTTCTTCTTTTAATTTGAAGTTCTTTTCCTTCCTATAAAAGCAAAGACCATTCTTCTTCCCGGCATTCATTCAAGATGCTTTCAAGCTTCTGTTCCTTTAAGAATCTTTATGAAGGTAAGTCCTTACTTTCTTAGATAGTTTATGAAGATTTTTTATATTTTCAAAGATAGATTCAAGGTTTATGATGATAAGAGATTCAAAAGAAGACTTATTTTTGGATAAGTTCAATTACAGTGGGAGCCTGACCATCTTGGATTCAAACTAAAATTGAAGGAAGCCTGATTTTTTTTAATAAATAATTAAGAAATACTCAAAAGAGTATTATTAATCTAGGAGCAGTGTCTTCTAGATGAAGGAAGTGGGTTCATTAATTAGTACTCATTTGGAACTTGACAAGTTTCAATGTTATTCCTCAAAATAATTCCAATAAAGTTGGCAACGGCAGGTAGACAAGTTTCAATGTTTCCTGAATTTGGTGCATCAGCTTCACCCTCATAATTCATATGAAGTAAGAAAGACGATTGGATACAAACAGTTTAACAGTCTTGTTTTTAGCCCACGGTAGGAGTCTTACGGACGTTGACATGAAAATGGTTTGAGTAAGATAATTTAAACATAGAATCAACAAAGGGATGAACTGATAAAAATATCCAAATCCAAATAGTGAGAAATGCTAATCAAATCCCCGAGAATATCTCACAATAAAGCTGATAACCAACCAACATTAATGGGAGAGGGAGACTCACCAAACCCAACAAGCTGATGGCATAGCAATCGAAGCTAGAAGCCGAAAAGAATGGGAGCAGTGTTCGGCCCAGGACCAAGCAGCGTGGTAGGTTTATGTACATTAATTCTGTTCTATATTCCTTGTGCTCATTTGAAAGTTGGGTAGTAAACAAAGTGAACATTAATTCTGATGGCTCTCTCAATTCTGGTCCAGAGTTGGCATCAAGTACCCCTACCGCAATGGTACCAAAGAATTTCTATCCATGACTTCCCCACATTTATTTTGGCTGCCAAAAAAACGTGGTTTCTCCAAACTCACATTCTAGGAAAAACGTCTGACTATCCAAGTCAAGGTCCAAACTCACATTTATTTATTTTTCTTGAAAGGACTTGGGATTCGGGTGATTTGAACCCGAAACATCCTCTTATCCTTTTATCCTCGAAAACAAACTCCAGTTGAGCTTAGCTCATGTTGACAAGAATTACATGCATAATTGTTGGAGAATTGTCTCGCCCATCACTCTATCTCCTATCCAATTTTTCTATGATTTCATATCCCAACCCGAAGGAAGCTCATGACTTTTTAACTCATGGATTCTCGCGGATTTATATTAGTTTCTTTGGTAACCCAACCGATCCAGCCCATCCAACCCAAGGATATTTGGTTTGGGTTAAATTCTATTATGAATTGGGTTGATTTTTTTTTTAAGAAATTGAATTTTGTGTCGGTTCTGAATTCATAATTATTTGACAGTATTGATAATGACCCAACCCGAAATTATATATCTATATCTTGTCTCATTTGTTGGTCTACCCTCACATGATTTTTTTCGATTAGTAGGAAGCTTAGTCGTAAATGACTAAAGAGAATTTGCTCTCGTTAAATAATAATAGGAAATAGATATTTGATTGTTTATGTACACCAACCCTACAATTATTCAAAATTTTACAACATACTTGTAATGGACTATTTTGTTAATTTTTTCAAGGAAAATGTACATATTTTTCGGTTGTTTTGTTGTGCAAAGATCAAACTAAAAAAAATATGAGGGTTGAGTTGATTCAAGGTAAAGATTGAGATTGATTAAAAAAAAACTATCATTAACCCGACCTAATCTGAAATACCAAACAATCTTATTTAAATTCATCAAAGTTGGGAATGTACCAATTTTAGAGATGGTTTGAAGAAGGAAGAAACTTGTAGAATATCAATAACTTTAGGTGTTGGCGAGGATTAGATATCGGAGCCTTCATCTTCGTTTGATGTGGTAAATGCCCAAACCACACGAAATAATCCCCTTTTACGCTGCTCTCCTCGACGCCTGCTCCTCCACCAACAACCTCCACACTCTCAAGCAAATCCACGCTCTTACCATAACACTTCATATCTCTCACCACCATTTCATTCGAACCAAGCTCGCTTCAACCTACGCTGCCTGCGCTCAACTCCCACAAGCCACCACCATCTTCTCCTT
The DNA here is from genome assembly GCF_000004075.3 of Cucumis sativus. Lineage (NCBI taxonomy): Eukaryota > Viridiplantae > Streptophyta > Magnoliopsida > Cucurbitales > Cucurbitaceae > Cucumis > Cucumis sativus. Next base: position 2,409,784 of record NC_026661.2, on the reverse strand, counting down.
CGCCACTCGTCGCCCCACCTACCTCTTCAATACTCTCATCAGAGCCCACTCTTCTCTCCGTCTCTTCTCGCAGTCCCTCTCCATTTTCCGCCACATGCTCCTTTCTGGAAAATCCATTGATCGCCATACTCTCCCGCCTGTGCTTAAGTCATGTACCGGCCTCTCCTCCTTGCGCCTTGGCCGCCAGGTTCATGGGGCTCTTCTGATTAATGGCTTCTCTGCAGATTTGCCTAGTTTGAATGCTTTGATTACCATGTATGGCAAATGCGGGGATTTGGGTGTTGCACGGAAGGTGTTTGATGGAATGCCTGAGAGGAATGAGGTGTCGTGGTCTGCTTTGATGGCGGGTTATGGTGTTCATGGGATGTTTGGGGAGGTGTTTAGGTTGTTTGAGAGGATGGTGGAAGAAGGGCAAAAGCCGGATGAACTCACTTTTACATCTCTTCTCACCGCGTGTAGCCATGGAGGGTTGATTGAGAAAGGGAAGGAGTATTTTGGAATGATGAGAATGGAGTTTCATTTGAGGCCTGGATTGCAGCATTATACTTGCATGGTGGATTTGCTTGGGAGATCGGGGCAAGTGGAAGAAGCAGAGAAGTTGATAATGGAGATGGAGATCGAGCCTGATGAGGCTTTGTGGGGTGCCATGTTGAGTGCTTGTAGGATTCATGGGAAGGTCGATGTGGCTGATAGGGTGCAAAAACGGTTTATCAAACAACAATGAGCATACGAACTATTGTGTTAGTTATGTTTGATGGATGGTTTCACAAGTCTCCATTGATTCAATTTAAAAAAGAAAAAAAAAAAAAGATTTTCGACGTCCATTTGTCCAAAGAAACAGCACGAATTTACATTCTAGTACAACTTTATGTATGTAATCAAGTGGTGTTAGTAATTCCTCTCATGAATGGAGATTGAAAAGAATCGCTGATGGATTTTTTTTTGTTGAAAGAAGAAAACATGATATAGCCTTCTATTTGTATGCCTTGAACAAGGGGGGTTTGCAGTTAATGGATTTGCAGTTAATGGATTTGCAGATGAAAATGGTTTTCCAAGACATTTTCACCTTCATCAATTCAATATGGGAATAAAACCTAGGTGCCTATCAATTAAATCCCTTCAATTTAAATTGTTGCTTCAAAAATATAATTCAATGTGAGATAATAAAGTATTATGATTACAAAAGAATTGCAAATCTTTCAAGCATGGTAATAGTTCAAATTTGTTAAAATTGTATCCTTCTAAATAAAAAAGAGTTGAGTTGTACAATTGTTTCAACTTCTACGATCACGCAAGTTTGAGAATCTAATTATAACATTTTATAAGTTTGAGAATTTAATTTTTACCTCTAAAAGTTTGATATTACATAATGGTATATCTCTAATCTAATTTTACAAAGACTAGGTTGTTAATTTTCACTTTGTGAGTGTATATTCAATTCACCTTCTATTGCAAAGAGGTGAATAGAAAATGTAGCGATAGAAATATTAATAAAAGAACAATGAGGGATGAACAAGAAATCACAATACTTTTAATTTTATTGCAAAAGCAATAATTGTTGTTAGTGACTGACATAATATATTTTTCTCAGTCCAATGGTTGTGACAAGTAAGTGTCGTCAATCAAAGATTATGGACAACGAAAACATGAAAAATGTAAGAAGGATAGTAGTAGCATGGTGAAGATAGAAAATATGTGAACAAATCAATGTAAGATGTAGGGGCTTTGATGTTTAAAAATATAAACATGTATGTAATATTGCACTTTTATGACCCATGAATATTATTCATAAAATACATACTCATGCAAATAATTATTTATTTATGGTCTCATGCTACAACTCATTATAAATGTAAAATAATAAAAAATGTAGTTTCAACCCTTTGTGTGTATATATATATATATATATATATATTAATAAAAATATAATAAATTCTATACTTGCTTGGAATTTAAATTAATTATGGACAAATATAATTAACTTTTGAGTATTTTAATTAAGTTGTTCAACCACTAGTTAGTGGTTTATTTTTTTTTTTTATAGTAAATGTGCATGTTTATATAGTTGAAATATTTAATTTCATATTTACATTTACAATTAAATTTATGATACTTCTTAACCTACTATTCATTTTAAACTTGTTAGGAGGTAAACATGAAAATAGGACATAAACTTGAAAATGTTGAAATAATTATTCCAATTTTATAAATTAAGTTAAAATTATAATTTTTTCATGTGTGGTTTAGTAGTTAATATATAAATGATTTCATGTTAAATCAACATTGTAGGTGATGGGCAACAATAAATGACTGACATAAGTTGAAGGTTTGATGGAAGATATACACACATATCTAACCAATTGGATTTGAACTTTCATATTACATTATTTTTATATGGCTTCCAACGTTAAACGACTTTCAACATCAAGTTCCTGCTCTTGTGACACCTGCTACATCTCTTTCCTCCACTTGGACAACAGAAAAAGAAATCCAGAAGAAGAAAGAAAAAAATAACTCTTTTTGCTAGTTCTTATTACTCATTACCATAGCTCCTTAGCTTTGTTCTAATGCCATCACCATCAGAATTCTTAAACAAAACCCATTGTCTTAGGAGTTTACTTCTTCATCTCACTATTTGCTGCAGCTTCTTGCTTAAAACTTCCAGGCTCCAGGTATGCTTGTTAGCTATATTTCTTTGTTCAACCATTTTCTTCCTTTCTTCTCTAAAAAAAAAACAATATTACAAAAGTTCATAGAGACTATTCCTAAAATTATTAGCTTACATTTGATACCACGCGAACATTTTCTTCCTTTGTTGTGCTTTTGTAAACATGCATTATTAACATTTTGGAACAATCAATTCGTCCATGCAGCACATCCCTAAGTTTCCATTTCTCTTCAACAAAACCATCTGTTTTCCTTTAACTTGTCATGTTTTTCCATAGGATCTAGATCTAGATCATAATTCTGTTACTAAACACCCATTTGATTATCATTAAAAAAAATTGTCATGTTATTCTGTTTTTTCTTCATCTCTTGGAAGCTAGGACAGAGGAAAGAGGGGTGTCAACAATGGCAGCCACTTCCAGCTTGCACATAGCAATGTTCCCTTGGTTTGCTTTTGGCCACTTAGCTCCATATCTCCAAATTGCCAACAAGTTAGCCAAAAAAGGTCACAAAATTTCCTTCTTAATCCCATCAAAAACTCAGGTCAAATTGCAGCCTTTCAACCACTTTCCAAATCTCATTACCTTTGTCCCCATCATTGTTCCTCATGTTGATGGTCTCCCTGAAGGTGCTGAAATTACTGCTGATGTTTCTAATCTTCACGAGTTTAATCTCATCATGACTGCGATGGACCTCACCCAACCACAAATCAAAACCCTACTCCAACTCATAAAACCCCATGTCATCTTCTTTGATTTCACTTTCTGGATCCCTAAATTGGCATCTCAATTGGGCATCAAATCTATCTATTACAGTGTAATTAGTGCAACAACATTCAGTTACGTCTTCACCCCAACAAGGCAACTCTGTGGACCTGATTTCACTGTGGATGAATTTATGCAGCCACCTCTTGGCTTGGCAATTTCCGCAATCAAGCTTCATTCTCACGAGGCCAAAAATGTTACATTTATGTCCAATATGATATTTGGCAGTGATGTCCGCTTTTTTCATCGCCATTTCACCGGTCTTTGTGAGGCTGATGCTATAGCATTCAAGGCATGTGGGGAGATTGAAGGTCCTTTTGTAGACTTTCTCATAAGTGAATTCAAAAAGCCTGTTCTGCTTTCAGGACCTGATGGGGACATACAAGAGCCAAAAACAACTTTAGAACATAGATGGCAAGAATGGTTATCAAAGTTCAAATCTGGTTCAGTCATATACTGTGCATTTGGAAGTGAGTGTACCTTAACAAAAGACCAATTCCAAGAATTGGTCTTGGGCTTTGAGCTTACAAACTTACCATTCTTGGCTGTGCTCAAACCGCCGGTTGGAGTCGACACAGTGACCGCTGCCTTGCCTGACGGATTTGAAGAAAGAGTTGAGGGGAGAGGGGTGGTGTATGGAGGATGGGTTCAACAACAGCACATTTTGGAGCATCCATCAATTGGATGCTTTGTTACACATTGTGGGGCAGGGTCTTTATCTGAGGCATTGGTAAAGAAGTGTCAGTTAGTGTTGTTGCCTCACGTTGGTGACCATTTCTTTAGAGCAAGAACATTGAGCAGTTGTTTGAAGGTTGGTGTGGAGGTTGAGAAAAGGGAAGATGATGGATTTTTTACCAAAGAAAGTGTGTGTGAGGCAGTGAAGACACTGATGGATGAAGGGAATGAAAGAGGGAAAGAGATCAGAGCAACCCGTGCAAAGTTAAGAGAGCTATTGCTTGACAAAGATTTGGAGGAGTCTTATATCATCAATTTCATCCACAATCTCCAATCTTTAGTTGGATGAGAAACAACAAGAAGGAAAAGAGGTTGTTTTGTTTGCTTTTGTTTGAAACAACTGAGTTGGATTGTATGTTAATTTTGAAATAAACGGTTAGTAAAAGAAACATTTTCATTGATATATGAAATCATAACCCCAAACCCCAAACACCTAAAACCGATTACACCTAAAGAGAGTCAATTAGTGACTAACAAGATAAGCTATAACTATTGAAGTGGTGCTTTGTTTTGTCAGACAAAACCAACTCCATGAATCTATTAAAAGAAAATTAAGACTCGAAGAAAGCCTTCAATTTCTTTCACCTCACAACGTTCAAAAGAAAGCATGCAGTAAGGCCAACCAAATCTTTTTGTTAGTACCACCAAAAGGATCAACCCACCAGCACGAAAGCTAGAATATCAAAAGTAGAATTAGGACACATGAAGGTCAAACCATCCAAAAGCCCACAATTTTTTTTTTTTTTAGTTCAATAATTGTAGGAATGAAATCAAACTATCGATATTTGAGAGGATGATTGTTGCTTTACCTTTAAACTAAACTCCAATGGGAGTTACTCATCTATGTGCTTTGTACAAAATAAATGGAGGGAGAGTGAAGAGTTATAGATAGCATTAAATTACTGCCTACATAAGAATTGGATATATCTTCTACAATAAATAAATGCACGATAAAATATAAATTTCTTAAATTACAAATGCAAATTCCTTATATTATTGATGTCAAGGAAACTGTTTGGAACATTCACTAGTTTTTCTTATTTATTGATGTCCAAAATCAAATTCAAGAGCTCACCTACGATTCTAAGAAATTGTACGTATGATGATGTATGAAAAAAAAGATACAGACAGGTCACGTTAATGCTACTGATAGGGTTTACAACTAAAGGACAGTAGCATTTATTTTACTAGAGAAAGGTCCCAACAGCCCATTTTCAAACAGTTCTCTTCATCCTGATATAGTTTTTATACAAAACAAACATTGCCCTCTAATAAAGATGTAAAAAGATCCACATTTCTGAACATATACATGCCAATCATCGAGAGATGCAGGTATTTGGAATATCGGTTGGTCATTTTTCATTCTGAACTTCAAATTTCATTTGAACATTCTAGAGTTGGACAATGTATTTACAAGGCTGCAATTTCTTACATGATTAAAGTCTTTATTAACAACCCTCCGTCAGAAATGTTGGATTTCAATCAACCAATGATAAAATGCTCAGTTACAAAATCCATGGCTTACTTTGTCTTAATGATGATCAAGAGTGTTTCACGTTTTCACCTTCCGTAGTATGCGGATGCCTGAAGTGAAATAAGCCAGTTAGACCTCTTCCCTTGGACAACTCTTCTAGATTTTCGATCTTTTGTTTAAGAATTTCTATTTCTCGGGCTATATCATCATCCCTTTGCTTCATCGCCTATAAGCAGGAACAAACATGTAAAGATATTTACGCTTATACATTATTTTAAATTAAAGTCAGAGCAATGAAGCACTTGTGTGTGAAACAAAAGTTTCTGGTGGAACAAATTGCATTGTCATTGGTACAATTCTGTATAATTTCGGGAATGCGAACTATAACTGATATCTAATTTTATTGTTTTGTAATAAATTCACAACTGTTAAAGAAGACATAATTCTTTTGATTCTGAAAACAAAAGAAGGGAACAGATACAAAAAGGAATAGAAACTCCAAATACCTCCAATTCTTGCCTGCGGAGCTCCTCCTTTCTTGCTTCCGACCTCGAACTTCTTTGCACCTCAAAAATAATAGCAGTTCCAGCAACCTATGGGGATAGTACAGCTGATATTAAAATTGGGAAATACGCACTTCTAGTGAAGAATTATGATAATAAGTATACGGATCCCTAATGTCTAAAGTTGTTTTTTCTTTTGGCACATTGGATAACTTGGTGGAAGTAATATACTTCTCCAAAAGGCCAGTTCACATGTTCAACAAAAAACTTGTTTTCATCCCATTGTAACCAAATGAGAATTGGTAAACATTGTAAATCAATTGTTATCTGTATATTTCGATGTGAATGAGATATAATTTTACTAATCAAAATATCCCAGTAGGAAGAATAACAAAAATCCTTCTTTACAAAGCAGAATAAAGACACAGTAAAAACAAACCCTGAGACAATTCTTCTAAAAGAAAAAGGGACGGGGAGAGAGAGAGAGATGAAATCATTTTACCGTGAATACAAAGAGCTCCCCGAGAAGATCTGCCGCAGCTTGGACAGCTTTCTCTTCATTCAGAGGACGAATGGCAACATCTGTTGCATAACCATATATTCTACGTTGTACATTTGTCGAAAACCGATGATTTGCCTGGTTCCATATAAGAAGTACAATATGACAACATCTTATAATCCATTCCACAAAGAAGAATTCATGTTAACAAAGCAAACTATGAGGTTAATGAGCAATAAACCTATCAGCATTCCATGAACACCTAACTTATTTATATGACGGAACATATCTCTAGGAGAAGAGTAAACAAATCATTGGGTTGCATCAAATGTGAAACAACTGATTCCACAAACTTCGAAATATTAACATACACATCAAGTTACCGAGTCTTAGACTGCAGAATTTTATAGCAGTAGAGTTTACATTTAAACTTTCTCCTAAGAGCTACTACTCATGGAACATATAAGTTTAAGCATGTCATTATTCCAAGAAAATCCAACCCATTGGTGCCAAATGGATCATAATTGCAAGTGTAAACAACAAGCAAGAAAACCGTGTAATTACATGAAAAGAAATGAAACCTGTGCGAAGTTGATAATACACTGCCTAAACTTCGGATGCAATCCAGCTTCCTTCTTGAGGCGATTGGCGATGGGTTTGCAGATGGTTTTAAGAGCAAGAGCCCCCAACTTTACAACAGGGAGGATCATTTCTAGAGGAACTCCAATCGAGCTTCAGAACATAGAAGTGAAGGAAACTGAAGAGGTGGGGAAGAAATAGAAAAGTTGACTGCTGAAGTGAATCAGTGTTGACCGGGTATCCGATTCTGCAATCATAATGCGTGAGGAAGAAGAAAGAGAATTAGAAAAGAAGAAACAGAAATTTGGAATCGAGAGGAAGAAATCAAATGCTGACAGCGACGGGTGGATGGATCGCAGGCCGAACAATCGAGAAAGAAATGCGTTTCGCCGTTACAATCTGGAATTTGATTTCAGCAAACTACGTTAAAAGACGATGGGCCTATGAACCCAAACTCAGTCTTCTAATCCAATGTTGAAAGGCCCAAAACTTAGATTTATTACATTAAACTTTTTCTTTTTCTTTTTTTCATATAGCCGTTACATTTTTTTATAAACATTTTAAATTTTTTTAAAACTGAACTCTGTCAATATATAGATGATGTTGTAAATATTGATTCATTAATGATAGTTATAAGAGTCTATCAGCTATAGATTTATATTAGATTTTGCTATACTTGCATATAGATTTTGTTATATTTACAAATTTTAAAAAATGTTGTTTTCTACTCAATTATTATTTTTAAAATTATCATAATTATAATTAAAATTATCATAATTAAATTTTTAAAAATGAATTTTAAAACCACCCTAATGAACTTGTAGCTAGTGAACATGTCTTGTAACAGGGAGCCTATTACTTTGTTTTCTAGAAATTATCACACATTCCAAAGTAAACAAGGGGGTTTTTGTTGGTGATTTTGTACAAGGAAAATAAATTTGCATTCAAACGAAAATGAAATGAAATGAAATCAATCAACAACAATAATTTCTTCAAAGAATAATATATTAAACGCAACTGGAGGATAGAAACGGATTTGGTTATGATTCTAATCATGTTACAAGTTGTGACAAATGCTAGAGATATGATTTTGCTTACTAATTCTAGCAATTGATTCACTATCTAGTCTAATTAGTTCATGGAAATAAATTCAAGAAAATTGGTTTATGGAAATAAACATATACTGCCGATCTTTAACAATGCTTCTAATTCATTAGGCTAAATGAATAAGCTAACAACATATACAGAGAAAAAGAAAAGAAAAAAACTAGAATTTATTTTCAACATCCATTCAGATAAATATCGCAAACACTTATGATCAAATCCATTTGATAGGAACACTCCCAACTCCTGCCATCTCCAATCTTTCTCCAATACTCCAACAAAGAGAAACCCAATCATTTATTACTAAAAATCAAAGAAACATAAATCAAACAACGCAGATAAACCAATTGATCTCTCGCACTTAGTTTAACAAAATTTCTAAAACATCAAATAAAAAAAATCAGAACATTGATATCTGACCAAGAACCCAAAGCCCAAACCAAGAGTTATCATGTTGCATCATTTTACGAGGGTACTGGCTGCCGGCTGGAGGTGGAGCCATGAGGTGAGAGGAGTTGGAGCGGTGGCCGATCACCGGTGGAGGGACGTGAATGTGAGTTGAGTGAGTTGAGATTATATACCTACGTGTATGAATAATATACATATACATGTAGTACTAACACATATTTTTTTAAATAATAAAATAAATTAAAATATTTACCAACTACAACCAAATTTTGACAATTAAAATATTTTCTATATATATCAAAATTTTAAATTCAATCGAAACGAACACCCATTGATAAAAATTGATAAACACTCACTATGTTTGTTAATGATTAGATGCAAACAAAATGTCCTTTTATCATTTTATCCATAAAAATATTTAATTGAATATCTTCATTGGTTTTTATATTAGTATTTATATTTTAAAAAATATTTTATGTCAAACTAATATTAATGAGAAAAATTTTAAATTTATTTTCATAAAAGAGTTTTTTTTCTCTAAAGATTGTCCATTGTCGTATCTAAATGAGATAGATTCAAAGGACGTAAAAATATGATTAAAAAACACTACTACAAAAACAGACTCTCTTGACGTTTTTAAACTATCAATAATCACTATTCTTGACGGTTTTAAAATCGTCCTTGAAGCCAAATGTTTATGATAGTTAAAAATCGAAGAGTGTGAATGTTTATGACAACTTAAAACCATCAAGAGTATAAGTATTCATGACATTTAATAACCGTCAAGAAATTGATTATTTATGACATTGAAAAACCGTCAAGAATGCACTTGTTTATGACATTTTAAAACCGTCAAGTATGTTATGAATTTTTTTTTAAAAAAAAATTATAATTCAATTTTTTTTTTCTATTATCCAATGATTCTATTTTAACACAAAACTAGTACACATATAAATAAGAACTTTCATGTATAACAATAACACAGATAACATTTTTCCAAAAAAAACTAAGTACACTAAATCTATTGAATTTTCCCAAATGGATAAATACAAGTAAAATAGAAACTAAACCTTGGTAATATATTTTTACAAAGAAACTAAATGCAATGTATTGTCATAGATAACTAAATTACAACAAGTCTTGTCACGAATCAAACATCAATCACTTATTTGGTAGCTTCATCACTATAGTAAATCAATCGGATATTAGTGCAAAATCTTGATAATCTGAAATGTGTAGATGTTCTACTTTCACACCATCAGTGTCCTCCGTTTCATCTTCTTCACCGCCAGAATCAACATCTCCTTCAAATCCATTTTCAATAAGCTACAAATTGTACCAATATAACCATGTGGTCAAAATCATTCTAAATCTCCAAAAAAAAAAAAAAAATTGATAGATTTATCATAAGGATACACTAGAAAAAAGATGTTACATGAGGAAGAACCAAACATAAATTACACTAATAGCAGACAACTCAGACAATAAACATAGCAAAAGACCAGCAATTTTTTCAAGGAGGTCAATGATATCCTGATCTCAAGTTTCCTTCATATATTCTCTCTCATTCAATTACTTAATCATTTGGAAACTTGTGTGTATTATTGAAAAATTAGTAATGTTTCATCGGTATATGACTTGATCAGTGGTCAAGTTGGGCATAGGTCATTTGACTGACATATCAATGAAATATTGCAATAATAGGTAAAATACATCTCCATCAATATCAAGATTTTCAGCTGTTTTCTATCATTTCCATAGAAGATTGAATTAAAGTAATAATAGAATGTTGTGCTTAAACTCCACCTATTTTTCTCCATTTTCATTTCTAAATTCATTTGTCAACTTTCGTGTTGAAGATGTACATTAATTCTAATGTGCATAGGCAATAGTCTAATGAAATATTGTCACTGACCTCTTTCAATCTATCATAAAATTAGCTTAACATAATTACTAAGGTGTACCTTTCTTTTGGATGGCTAAATCGTAAGAAGTTTTAGCTTGGAATAATGATCTATATAGAATTTTCTTACAAAGCATGTGAGTGAAACATGTATTTCAAAAAGACTAAATATCACCAAATTTAATTATAACATAACACGTTAAACCAAATTTATTTATAACATAAAACTTTGAAGGAATATTCTAAAGAAATCAAATATTTAAAATGAGAAAAACGAATTAATGGATTTATTGCAAAAAGCTTTTAAAATAAATATTACATTGATTAGTCTCCTAATTGATTCACTATATTTTCTTTTAATTTATAAAATATATGTTCGTTAAATGTAAACACTGACAAAAAAAGTTACTTATATCAAATCTAGAGTCTACTATGGTCATTTTTAGATCTGAAGACAACTAACCACAAAATTAATTTTTAATATCAAATGTGCTTTTTTTTAAATAAAAAAAGATAACACCATAAGCGTTTGAATAAACACAAGCTTTTTAATATTGATATTCACCATCTAAATACAAAAACCTTTTTAAAAAGAAGAAGAAAGCAAAACCTAAAAACTACAAAATTTGCATACTAATTAATTAAAGGCCAAATTAAAAAACAAATGTAGAAATCCTTTTCCATGCCTTAAATAACTCTTCTAAAACTTTTTTTTTCATGTCATGTTTAATGATCAATTCTGATTGAACCAATCTTGTAAATAATTTTTTGCTCAAAATTATTGGTGAATTTGCTAGTTTCTGAGGATGTATTCTAAAAATCTATTAAATCTACTCTATCTTGTTTTCAATAAATAGTTGAATTGGTGAGAAGCATATCAAAATTGGAAAATTTGTTATTTTTTACAATTTCTCTATGTAAAATATATATATATTTAAATTATAAAGCAATTTGGTTTTGTTTTAATACTTATTTAGTTTTAAACGGAACGAAATCACATAAACTCAGTTTCAAGTTATAATAAACCGAATCTAACTATATGAATTTAGTTTCAGTTATGTTTTTGTTTAGTTTCAATTTGATTTAATTCTTAAGTCAGTGGGGTTTTGAATGAAATATGTTTTGTATACTGCTTAGTGTGCCGATGCTGTAGGGCGCCCGCATGATATTCGTTGGTGGTGTCAGCGTTGCGACGGTGCCCTTGGATCCTGTTAGGGGCAAGAGTTTGTAGTTTTGTGTCTCTTCTTCAATTTCGCAATTTGTCCCTTTCTCCTCTCGTTTGATCCAAAATGATGTGTTGTCAGTATTTCTTGCTTTTGGCTCAAATTATTTGAATTATTTCTTTAACGTCCATTGTCTTGAAAACCATACGAACAAATAAACCATTAAAACTGTGGAAGAAGGAACACAAATTAAAGTGGGTAGATGAAGTTCTTTTCAGAGAGCTTCTATCAGTGTGGATGCAAATAGAAAATTGGTCTCCTCATCATTCTTCGATAGTTTCATTATGAGCTTGATTTTTGAAATATCCTTAAAAGGTAGATCACAAAAGGAAAAAAAAAGAAAAAGAAATAAGCCTTACTTTTTAAAAAAGAATTAAAAATAAGGCTTAATTTTCACAACCCGAAATAAAAAAATCAAATAATTTGCAACTAGCACCTAATTAATATATTTTGTATCACTATACCTCAAGATCTGAGCCGAAAAACGAACAGTAGGAGTATATATTATATCCTACTTGTTAGTTGTGTATAGCTGGCCATTGCTTAAATTTTAATTAAATAATTAAACCTAATTAAAAAAAGTTAGCAAAACACGATTAACTTTTTCTTTTTTTAATTCATTTAAAAGGCTTTTCTAAATATATTTATTTTGTGTACTATCTATAAAATTTTCTTAATTAATAAAATTATTTAAGATAATTGTCAAAAACAAAATTACATCCAATCACAAAAATATTCTAAAAAAACAACACATCACATTTATTATTTTTTTATATTGTACAAAATCAGTGGTATCAGACAATTAGACAATTATCAAATGATAATTATAGGATTACAGGATTATCAATTTTTAAATTTACTATTTTTACAATTTAGAAAATGTAATGAGATGAATTGTCGTACTGTTTTTGTAAGAGTCTCTTGTCAAAAATAGTAAATTTGATAAAATATTTATTAACGTATAGCAAAATTTTTAAATTTCATAAATAATAGATAATAATAAAAAATTTTACTTAATAAAATTATTTATCAATAATAGATATTGATAATAGAAACGTTGATGAAATATTGTTATAACCGTCGCGACGTAATCACTACGCGGAGCGGCCGACCTCCCCGTTTATTTAATTTTAATAAATAGTTTTGGAGTCGCCACCAACCATATTAGGGTGTGATTGGTCACCCAAAAAAGAAAAAAAAATGGTCTGCGTACATTCAGATATTTAAGTTCGCGAGTCAGTTGTGTGTAGGGAAGGTGTTAGCACCCTACAACACCTAAAAAATGGTTATCCAATTTTATCTTTTAAATTAAATTAGAGAGGTTCACAAAACAAAGTTTTTATTTAGGTTTTGTTTAAATGTCTCATGTTTATCAATTCATATCGAAGAAAGTAAAACCTAAGCATGAATTGATGATTATGGGTGGCATAGGAGCCATTAGAAAAATTAAGTTTATTTTTGTTTTAAAAGATTTTTATTCACCTTAAGAATATTAAGATACCAAAACTTATATTTTAATCTCTATCATGTATCTAGAATGAGATTAATGAGAAATTTCATGAGAAATTTAAAATATGAAATGAGAAATTTCATGTATCTAGAATGAAAACACTACTCAGTCTCATTTAAAATATGAAATGTGTTTATTTAAAATCAATCTATTAATTAAATTTCAAACAGAAAAATTTCATGTATTCATGGATTATAAATTATAAAATCCATAAAAAATAATACTTTTTCTCCAATTTACATTTTTATATTTAAATTGAAAAATGAATAATAACAATGATAAAACATTATGAAATTTGAAAAATACTTAAAGGGTAATATGCTGAGATAAAATAAATGCATAAAACAAATACAGGATAATGTAAGCAATACGCAAAATGTACAAGATGATTAATTAATACAACACATGCAAGATAATTAATTAATGCATAATGATGCAAAATAATTAATTAATTCAAAACATGTAAAATAATTAATTAATTCAAAAGGATGCAAAATAATTAATTAATGCAGAAATAGGCAAATTAATTAATTAATTCAGAAATATGCAAAATAATTAATTATGCCAGACTAGAGCAATAAATAATTACTCGAGGATGTCAAATGGGTGAAATAATAATTAACTGCAGATGTCAAAGTAGGTTTAATGCAAGATGCCAATAAATAATCACAGTACCCAATGGATGTCAAATAGTTTTAATGATTAATTAATTAATACAGAATACAAATAATTTGAATGCGTAATTGACATAAGATGCCAAATGAGTGCCAAAATAAGTTAACAATATGCAAATAATTTGCTCACAATGGAGGAGGCCAAAAATTAAAACCGTCAAATACATTGTGCTAATTAATTAACAATGCATAATTAAGAGAGTATGTCAAATGAATAGTTATTTTCAAATGCATAATTAACATATATGCCAAATTGATAATTATTAAAGCAAGATACCAAATGGATACACACAATTAACACAGAATGTAAAATGGATGCCTAGATAATTAAAAAGATAGCAAAGAATTAAATCAGTATGTCAAATTAGTGTTAAATAATTAAGACATCAATCAAATAATTAACAAATCATTTAATTAATTAACTAAATGAAATAATTAACATAGCGCAAATGGATGTCAAATAATTCAAATAATTAATCAAGAACCCACGGATTAATTAAGGTAGTAGCCAAATGGATGCCAAATAATTAAACAGATGCAAAAAAAACTAATTAATCAGCCAATGGGTGTCAAATTAATTAACTAGATGCAGAACACAGCAATCAAAATAGTCCAATGGTCAAATGGATGTCAAATAATTAATGATGATGTAGAAAATTAACACAGATCAAATAATTAACATAATTAATTAACCAAATGAAATAATTAATAGCAGTCAAATCAGATAATTAACTCACAACATTCAAATGGGTGTCAAATAATTAAACAGATGCAGAACTCAACCATCAGAATAGTCAAATGGCCAAATAGATGTGCATAAATAAGTGTAATCAAATGCAAAACAAACACTAATTAATTAAGGCAACAATCAAAGAGTCAAATGGGAGCCAAATGATGCAAATAATTAAAAGATGTGAAATGAGTGTCAAATGATTAACTCAACCTCTAATTAATGAGTGATTTAAATGAATAATTAAGACAGCACCCAAATGTGTGTCAAATAATTAAGCCAGTATCATCAACTTGAATAATAATAAAAAAAAAGAACTTACAAGGTCTGCGTTAAATGCAAAATGTTCTGAGTTGATCATCTTCACATTTTTCCAAAATATTTCTTTTACGTGTCTCTCTTCTCTATCAAATAATTCTCCAGCAAAAAAAAAAAAAAAAAAAGAAAATTTCTCCCCCCAATTGAATTTTCTCATTCTCTTTTTATAGGGAAATGTCTCCTTTTTTAGATAGAAGTGAAGTAGGTTTAGATAGTGAAATGAGTACAGAGAAATGTGGAAGAGTGGGAGAACGTGAGAGATTGGGGAAGAAAGTGGAAGAGTGGGAGAACGTGAGAGATTGGAGAAGAAGGTGGAAGAGTGGGAGAACGTGAGAGATTGAGAGAAAGTGGGAGAGTTGTGACTCACGAAAACAAACAGGGGATGATTGAGAAAAATAGGGAGAAAAAAAAAATCTTTACTTTTAAATTTAATTTTAAATATGTTTTTATTTTTGTTTTTGTTTTATAACATAAATTTAAAAATTAAGATTTAAATTTTAGAATTTAAATTTAAATTCAAATTCAAATTCTTTTAAAAAATAATAAATAAATTAATAAAAAAAATAAAAATACAGGACAAAATACGGTATCTACAATAACTTATAAATATTTTAATTTATTTGATGTTTTTAAAAGTGCTTTTATTATTTATTATCAACTATGGAGGTTGGTACATGTTATTAGTCTTTTCACACGGTGCTTTCTTTTTGCTTATAAAATATATCCAACTAGTTGATAAGAAAGTAAATATTAATTAGTTGCAATCATATAGCTTAATCTTTGATGTCTATCCCAATCTAATAATTTAAGGTTTATTTTAAACTTTAGATGTTGATTATATAATAGAGCCATTGGTTTGCTCCTTATCTTAGATTTGATGTCTATCCCATCCCAATGCTACTGACTAAATAAAAGAATAATAATAGAAAAAAGATCATGGAGATTACACACATAACAGTGAAAGATGATATCAGTTTAATAATTTCACGTTTTTTTAAGGTTAATATATTATAGAATAAATTTAAAACTAGGAGACTACTAAATTGTGTTACCAATATATTATAAAGTTAGGTATAAAGATTAAATAATTAAAATCGACCATGCATGTGCTATTCCAAATTATATTAAAAAGTAGTTCAAACACAAAAGATGATCTTTCACCCCAAAGTTTCAATTTAATATCATTTTGTTTCTTCTTGAAAATGCCTAAGGATTTGTATATAAATGGACGAAATGCAATCACAATTGGACACATCAACAAAGTGTGTTTTGAAAATTATTTCTCTCTTTCTGTTCTGAATATGAATATGGAGGGTGGAAAGATGTTGGCAATGGGAGGGGATGAGTTGTTAGAAGCTCAATCTCACGTATGGAATCACATCTTCAACTTCATAAACTCAATGTCTCTCAAATGTGCAATCCAACTTGGAATTCCAGACGCCATCCATAGCCATGGACCCAACCCTGTGCCTCTCTCTATTCTTGTTTCATCTCTCCAACTTCATCCTAATAAAACCCAATTCATATACCGTTTGATGCGTTTACTAACTCACTCTGGTTTCTTTGTTCAACAAGAAGAAGGATATATTCTTACCAATTCATCTCGCCTTCTCCTTAAAGACAATCCTTGTGCTGTATCTCCTTTCCTACTTTCCATGCTCCAGCCAGCCCTCACAGATCCATGGCAGTTCCTCTCAATCTGGTTCCAGACTGACGACCAAACGCCATTCGAGACAGCACACGGAGTGCCCTTCTGGAAGTACATGAGGAATAAGCCAAAAGAAGGGGAGGTTTTTAATGCAGGCATGGCGAGTGATGCGAGGTTGGTGATTAATGTGTTATTGGAAAAACATAGAAGTGTTTTTGAAGGAGTTGAGTCGTTGGTTGATGTTGGTGGTGGCACAGGAACTGTGGCCAAAGCCATTTCCCAAGCTTTTCCACAAATGGAATGCACTGTGTTGGATCTTCCCCAAGTAGTGGCTCATTTGAAGGGAGATCAACCAAACTTCAAATATGTTGAAGGAGATATGTTTACCCTTATTCCTCCGGCTGATACTATTCTGTTGAAGGTAGAACCTAATTTCTTTTGTTTTTCTTTTTATACACATATGGCTCCATTAGATAACATCTTTTTGTTTCCTTGCCACCGTCGTTTTTTGTTTTTGAAGAACTACAAATATAGTTACGTTTGAAATTAATTTTTTCTTTACAAAATATAATCAGAAATCGAAATAAAATTGTTGTGTGCAACTGAAGAAGACATTTATTTAAAATTCACCAATAAAGCATATCCACTAGTTTCTTTTAATCTTCCTAAACGATTCTTGCTGTATATGCTTATATTATAAAATCCAATAATCGTTTGTGGTGACTAAAATAGTGGATATTACACGACTGGAGCGATGAAGAATGTGTGGAGATTTTGAAGAAGTGCAAAGAAGCAATCACAGGCAGTGGTAGTAAGAAAGGGAAAGTGATGGTAATTGATTTGGTGTTATTTAATACGAAAAATGATGCAGATTCAATTGAGACACAACTATTGTACGACATGTTGATGATGATTGTACCTGGAGGAAAAGAAAGAGAGGAAAAGGAATGGGCTAAATTGATTAAAGAAGCTGGATTTAGGGCCTACAAGATCTTCCCTATTTTAGACTTAAGGTCTCTGATAGAGATTTATCCATGACATCACTTCCTTTTCTAACAACTTCATACAAGGGAGATGAATTTGATTACTGAATAAAGTATTTAGGTCAATCTTAATTAAGTCTGGATTGTTATGGTAGAAGTTATCTATTTTGGATTTAGTGAAACAATGTTGCCATTGAAGTTTGGAATAAAACAAATTTGCTTCCATATCATGTATTAGAAATTAGTATCTTTGATTTACAAATAAAATAAGATCATTTCATATTTACTATTTTATGTTCTAGTCTTATTTGAGATATTTACATTTTTGATATATTGATATTCTACGGGTTAATGATTCGGATAATTAATAAAAAAAAACATTTTAAAAATAAATACATGAAACATAAAAAGCGTACAAAATCGTGTGATATTTAAGGGGCTTTTGCAAAAATAACAAAAAAAATTATTATGGATAGATGATATGTTATGATTACCATATGATATCACTTATTTTGCCATATGTGTCATGAGCTGTTTTTATTTTAAATATTTTAGTTATTTGATGCAACTTTTCATATAATATATCTTAGCTAGGTATAAAGTATATCTATTAATTTTGCTAATATATTTTTTTTATTTTTTAATAATTTCATAAATATCTATTAATATCTAATTCTATTCGGATTTGCATTCATATTTCTATAAAATTGAAACTTATATCATTTTTGTCATTATTTTTAGAAATTGTATTCATTTTAATTCTTGTCTTGTCCTAAGTTAAGATTGGCAACATGTTATAATAATTATGCTCCATAGGATTGGCAACAGTGTCGAGTCGGGGTGAAGGGGCATTCTCCATCCTTACCCTAAAAAAATACATAGCAAATATAAAAAACACTTCAATACCCAATATATCGAAGGTCCCCGAATAAGTTGATCTTACTCACATTTTAAATGAGAATTCACGAACTACTAAATCGAGCGAGCAATTTAATTCAAAATCACTCACTTCTCAATAATATTACTCAAGTCTATTATTATCCTGTTGGATCGGTATGGCAACCCTAGAGGGGGGTGAATAGGGTTTAAATAAACTTTTTGACAAATAAAAAGTAAAATCAACTAATTAGATATTTTCTAAAATTTAAATAAAGAACTTTGTAAACTTTGTTAAATAACAAGATTGATAAAAAGATATGAATGGAAGTATGCAATCAAACTCAACCAATAAGAATATGTAACTAAAATTAAATTAAAAAATAATTAGAAAAGAGTTAGAGAAGAAGACACCGTAATTTTATAGTGGTTCGGTTAAACTCAACCTACATCCACTTTCCCAAGCACCCTTGGGATTTTGATTGAAAATCTTCTTTGGACTCTTTCCACGGATTTGAGCCGAACCGATTCTTGCTCCTTTTTCGGGTTCAAGAGCAAACCCGATCCTTTCCACGGGTTAGGATCCAACCGTTACAATATGATGAAATTTTTAAATCACACAAAAGAAAACTCTCTAAAAGAGTGAGTATACAATTTGAAGCTCACAAATTTAATCCTCACAATACAATAAGAAGCTCTCAAGAATAAGATGAAAAGAATAAAAATTGGAAGCTTTAGAGAGAATAACAATGTTGGCTTTTTGCTTGAGGATTGTAAAAAATGTTGTGATCTTGTGTAAATGTGAAGTATTTAAAAAGAGAGGAAAGATAAATTCAAAATCATTTGGGTCATTAGATATAGTAAAAGAAAAATGAATGGTTGAGATTTAAACTTAATTAGCCGTTAGACACAATACAAATAATAATATAATAATATGTCTTTTCAAAATATTTTGTTTAAAAAGAAATCAATAAAGCAACTTCACCCTCTTTTAAAAAAACTAGCCGTTAGACACAAGAAATAATAATAATATTAAAATCATTTTTCTTTTAAATTCATTTTCTTTATAAAAGCCAATAAAACATAACAAAAAGCCACATTTGTTACTCCTTCATTGCTCCAAGTGGCTTTCTCTAATTGGTTCAAATTGAATGCTTGGTCGCCACGTCACCATCTCGGGTATTTTTTCGTTAAGCTTCTTTTAGCAATTTTCTTCATTTGAACTTCGATTTGGGTGATTCAAGAGGCGTTAGAATCATTTTTCCAAGCTCTACGATATGGTCTATTCAAATTAATAAAATTGTCAATAAAAAAAATCAGATTTGTTATCATCAAAACATAAATTAATTGAATAATTAAAATAAATTAATTTGAGATTAAGGGCCAAAAAGCCAACAATCTCCCCCTTTTTGATGATGACAAATCATTGAAGAAAAATAACTTGAAACACATATGATCAACAAGTAATTCTATTATCAAGATGTATAACCATAAAGCTCATGTAAATATTTCACCACAAAGAACATACTTGAAAACAATTGATAAGAAACCTTCTTTGTCCTTAATTAATTTTTTCTCTAAAAAAAATATGCATTATTCAATAGAAACAATTATTGATAAAAACATATTTTTCTTATACTTCTCCCCCTTTGGAATCATCAAAAACAATACCAATGAAGTTAGCTCTCCCAAAAAAAATATGAACACATACAAAATGTCTAATTCTCCCCCTATCAATATGCATTACGGTAACAATATCAAGTAAGATATAAAATCAAGATGCATCACAACGAATAATTCCAAGCTCAAGCCTATTTTTACAAAAGCTTTCTTCACTCAAAGGTTTGGTAAATATATCCGCTAATTGATTATTGGAACTTACAAACTCAAGAGTAATATGACCATTTTGTACATGCTCTCTAATAAAGTGATGCCTAATATCTATATGCTTAGTTCTAGAATGATGAATAGGATTCTTAGTCAAATTTATGGCACTAGTATTATCACAAAATATAGGCACATTATCAAATTTTAATCCAAAATCACAAAGAGTTTGTTTCATCCAAAGAATTTGTGCACAACAACTAGCAACCGCAATATATTCCGCTTCGGTAGTGGATAAGGCAACCGAATTTTGCTTTTTACTAAACCAAGATACTAAGGAACTACCAAGAAATTGACAAGTCCCACTAGTACTTTTACGGTCAAGTAAACTACCGGCAAAAGTCCGCATCGGAATATCCTACCAAATTAAACTCAACATTTCGAGGATACCATAATCCAACATCAATAGTTCCAAGCAAATATTTAAGTATCCTTTTAACAGCATGGAAATGTGATTCTTTAGGACAAGATTGAAATCTAGCACAAAGACATACACTAAACATGATATCGGGTCTACTAGCGGTCAAATAAAGTAAAGATCCAATCATACCTCGATAAGTCTTTATATCCACACACTTACCTTTTTCATCTTTGTCAAGCTTAGTGGTAGTGCTCATAGGAGTTTTTGCAACTTTACCTTCATTTAATTTGAATTTCTTGAGCAAATCCCTTGTGTATTTTTCTTGACTTATGAAGATGCCATCCTTGAGTTGTTTGATTTGAAGACCAAGGAAGAAACTAAGTTCTCCCATCATACTCATCTCAAACTCATTATGCATACACTTGGAAAATTCTTCACACAAAGATGAATTAGTAGAACCAAATATAATATCATCCACATAAATTTGTACTATAAGCATGTCATTATTTTTAACTTTAATAAATAGAGTATTATCAATTTTTCCCATCTTAAAGTCATTCTCAAGTAAAAACTTGCTAAGTCTATCATACCAAGCTCTTGGAGCTTGTTTTAAGCCATAAAGAGCCTTTTTCAACTTATAAACATGATTAGGTAAATCAAAACTTTCAAAGCCCGGAGGTTGTTCTACGTAAACTTCCTCCACAATATAACCGTTTAAAAAAGCACTTTTTACATCCATTTGATACAAAATGAAATTTTTATAAGAAGCAAAAGCAAGCAACATTCTAATAGCTTCTAATCTAGCAACCGGTGCAAAAGTTTCTTCATAATCTATACCTTCTTCTTGACAATAACCTTGAGCTACAAGTCTAGCTTTATTTCTAATGATATTTCCATTTTCATCCATCTTATTTCTAAAAACCCATTTAGTTCCGATTATAGATGCATTAGAAGGCCTAGGGACTAATTTCCAAACTTTGTTTCTTTCAAATTGATTTAATTCTTCTTGCATAGCTAAAATCCAAAACTCATCACATTCGGCATCTTTAAAACTTCTAGGTTCAATTTGAGACACAAAAGCAAGATTACTAAATAAATTAAGAGAAGAACGAGTTTTGACACCTTGTTCGGGATTGCCAAGAATTAGATCCTTGGGATGGGATAGAGCATATCTCCACTCTTTAGGCAAGGATGAAGAACCCTCTTCTTTCTTCTCTATGATGTTCACATCTTGCATACTTGGAACAATTTCTTTGCCTTTGTCATTAACAAGTAAATCTCCAAAATCTTTTTCTAAATCATCACTACAAATAGACTCATTAGAAACATTATTCCAAGATTCATCAAATACAACATGAATAGATTCCTCAATAACTAAAGTTTTCTTATTGAAAACTCTATAAGCTTTACTAGTAGAGGAATATCCTAGAAAAATACCAACATCCGTCTTAGAATCAAATTTTCCAAGTTTTTCTTTGTTATTCAAAATAAAACATTTACAACCGAAAACTTTGAAATACCCAATATTTGGAATTTTTCCATGCCAAAGTTCATAAGGAGTTTTATCTAAAGATGGTCTAACTAAAACTCTATTTGAAACATAGCAAGAGCGGTGTTAACGGCTTCCGCCCAAAAATATTTAGGTAAACCATACTCATTCAACATTGATCTAGCAAATTCTTGCAAAGTACGATTTTTCCTTTCAACTACACCATTTTGTTGAGGAGTTCTTGGAGAGGAAAAATTATGGGAAAAACCATTTTCTTCACAAAAAGCTTTAAAAGCATCATTATCAAATTCTCCTCCGTGATCACTCCTAATTTTGGAAATAAAAAATCCTTTTTCATTTTGTACTCTTTTTGCAAAACTAATAAAACTTTTCAAAGCATCATCCTTATGTTTTATCATCAAAACCCAAGTAAATCTAGAAAAATCATCAACTATCACAAAAGCATAATAATTTCCTCCATAGCTAGCAATTCTAGAAGGGCCAAATAAGTCCATGTGTAATAGTTGTAAGGGTCTAGTAGTAGAGATCACATTTTTAGATTTGAAAGAGGACTTAGTTTGCTTACCCATTTGACAAGCATCACAAACTTTGTCTTTTTCAAATTTAAAACTAGGAAGACCTCTAACCAAACAATTTTTAGAAATATTTGAAATTAAGTGCATGCTAGCATGTCCTAGTCTTCTATGCCATAACCAAGAATCATTATGCAAAACCGAAAGACATTTATCAATAATAGGATAATCATTCAAATCAAGAGTGTACACATTTTCATCCCTATTTCCAACAAACAAAACTTTTCTATCACTAACATTTTCAATTATGCAATTTTTTTTATCAAATATTACTCTAAATCCTTTATCACACAATTGACTAATACTAAGCAAATCATGCTTTAAACCATCAACCAAATGAACATTTTCAATCAAAGTAGATGAATCATTTCCTATATTACCCTTACCAATTATTTTACCTTTCTTGTTGTCACCAAAGGTTACCATGCCTCCATTCTTTTTGGAGAAAGAGATAAGCTTGGATCGGTCTCCCGTCATGTGTCTTGAGCAACCACTATCCAAGTACCATTTGTTTTTCTTGGAGGCTTTCAAACAAACCTAAAAACAACTAATTTCAAGTTTGATCCTTTGGTACCCATACTTGTTTGGGTCCTAGAATGTTAGCATTTACATATTTAGGGATCCATTTCATTTTTTCATAGACATTACAAGCACTAGATCTAGATAGGTAACAAGAATAAGCTTTATGTCCATACTTGCCACAAGAAAAACAAACAACATTATGCAAAGATTTATTTTTCATAACAAATTTATGTACTCTACTTTTATTGGAGAAATTCTTCCTTGGAGCAATGTAAAACTTTGCTCTTTGCGAAAAATTTCTTCTTGAATAAGTATTTTGAGCATACTTCAATTTAAAGCATTTAGGTCTAATGTGACCTTCAACACCACAATTATGACATATGGGTACAAAACTAGATTTAACATGATTAGACACATGATTAGACATGTTAAACTTAGGCACAATAGGTGATGCTTTAACGAATGTAGTTTTAGAACTTGAAGGAGTAGATGATTCATCAATATAGCCTAAACCTCTCTTATCACCATAAGATTTTCCTACTTCAATAATTTTGTCCAATCTTTGAGCACCTATTGTCAACTTTTTAATAGTTTCTTTAGCTTTATCAAGTTCTTGTAAAACACTTAGTTCATTTTCTTTAAGCACTTTAATCAAGTTATCTTTTTCACAACTATCATGCTCAAGAAATCTAACTTTATCAAGCAAAGCATCTTTCTCAATACAAACATGCTTATCACTAGAGACATTCAATTCTTCAATTTGCTCAAAATTTTCATTCTCTTTAAAGCAAGCAATTGTATCAAGTAAAGACTTATTTTCACTAATTAAAACATTGTATTTCTTCTTAAGCACAACATACTTAGAACTAAGTTTTTCTAGGTCATTTTGCATGCTTTCAAAATTTTCAAATAATTCATCAATAGAAAGAGGTTCTAGAGTTACCTTATCATCATGTTCATCATCTTTGTCACTATGAGCCATGAGACCAAGATTTGCCATTTCTTCAACTTCACTTTCACTTTCACTACTATCATCCCATGTAGCCTTCATTGCCTTCTTCTTGGATTTCTTAGATGATTTGAGGAGAGGACAATCCGTTCTTATATGACCCGATCTTTTGCATTCATAACAAATCACCTCATCCTTTTTGCTTTTCTCACCTTTTGACTCTTTTTGGGTTGATAGGTGTTTCTTGAAATATTTCTTTCTTTTTATGAAATTTTTGTACTTACGTGAGAAATAAGCAATGTCATCTTCATCAAGGCCATCCTCATCTTCGGGATCAACTTCCAAGGAGATAGTCTTTAATGCAATGCTCTTCTTCTTTTTGGACTCATCCTCCAAGTGCTCCTTCATGATGATCTCATGAGTCATGAGTGAGCCAATAAGCTCCTCTAGTGGAAGTTTGGTGAGATCCTTTGCTTCTTGAATCGCCGTTACCTTAGCTTCCCAAGTCTTAGGTAGAGACCTTAGAATTTTTCTAACATTTTCGGAAGTTGTATAAACTTTACCAAGACCCTTCAAAGCATTTATGATGTTAGTAAATCTAGTAAACATATCGGTGATAGTCTCATTAGCATCCATCTTAAACAATTCATAATTATGAACAAACATGCTAATTTTAGACTCTTTAACTTGATTTGTTCCTTCATGAGTAATTTCAAGAGTATTCCAAATTTCTTGAGCGGAAGAACACATGGATATTCTATTAAATTCATCTTTACTCAAGGCACAATACAAACAGTTAATAGCCTTAGCATTAAATGAACACTTTTTCATTTCATTTTCATCATACTCTTCTTCTAATTTAGGCGTATCAACATTATCAACATTTTTCATGGGTACATAAGGACCTTTAGCAACAATTAACCACAAATTATAGTCAATAGATTGCAAATAAATTTTCATTCTAGCTTTCCAATATGCATAATTTGAACCATCAAAATAAGGAGGTCTAGAAGTAGATTGACCTTCAACAATACCATTTGCCAATAGGTTTGCCATAATGCTCTAACAATAAAGTTTATCAAGAAATTAAAATTTCAAGATGAGCAACCTTGCTCTGATACCAATTGTTGGATCGGTATGGCAACCCTAGAGGGGGTGAATAGGGTTTAAATAAACTTTTTGACAAATAAAAAGTAAAATCAACTAATTAGATATTTTCTAAAATTTAAATAAAGAACTTTGTAAACTTTGTTAAATAACAAGATTGATAAAAAGATATGAATGGAAGTATGCAATCAAACTCAACCAATAAGAATATGTAACTAAAATTAAATTAAAAAATAATTAGAAAAGAGTTAGAGAAGAAGACACCGTAATTTTATAGTGGTTCGGTTAAACTCAACCTACATCCACTTTCCCAAGCACCCTTGGGATTTTGATTGAAAATCTTCTTTGGACTCTTTCCACGGATTTGAGCCGAACCGATTCTTGCTCCTTTTTCGGGTTCAAGAGCAAACCCGATCCTTTCCACGGGTTAGGATCCAACCGTTACAATATGTTGAAATTTTTAAATCACACAAAAGAAAACTCTCTAAAAGAGTGAGTATACAATTTGAAGCTCACAAATTTAATCCTCACAATACAATAAGAAGCTCTCAAGAATAAGATGAAAAGAATAAAAATTGGAAGCTTTAGAGAGAATAACAATGTTGGCTTTTTGCTTGAGGATTGTAAAGTGTTGTGATCTTGTGTAAATGTGAAGTATTTAAAAAGAGAGGAAAGATAAATTCAAAATCATTTGGGTCATTAGATATAAGTAAAAGAAAAATGAATGGTTGAGATTTAAACTTAATTAGCCGTTAGACACAATACAAATAATAATATAATAATATGTCTTTTCAAAATATTTTGTTTAAAAAGAAATCAATAAAGCAACTTCACCCTCTTTTAAAAAAACTAGCCGTTAGACACAAGAAAAATAATAATATTAAAATCATTTTCTTTTAAATTCATTTTCTTTATAAAAGCCAATAAAACATAACAAAAAGCCACATTTGTTACTCCTTCATTGCTCCAAGTGGCTTTCTCTAATTGGTTCAAATTGAATGCTTGGTCGCCACGTCACCATCTCGGGTATTTTTTCGTTAAGCTTCTTTTAGCAATATTTTCTTCATTTGAACTTCGATTTGGGTGATTCAAGAGGCGTTAGAATCATTTTTCCAAGCTCTACGATATGGTCTATTCAAATTAATAAAATTGTCAATAAAAAAATCAGATTTGTTATCATCAAAACATAAATTAATTGAATAATTAAAATAAATTAATTTGAGATTAAGGGCCAAAAAGCCAACATATCCAACACAAAATGATAAAAAAAATACAAAACATTACTCAACAAGGAAGAGATGAGGGTGCTAAGAAAATGTCCATCTTGCGGAGATGTTTTGGTGCATTTACTAACCTATAGTATCTTTTTTAAAAAAAAAAAGAAAATGAGGAGAAGAGAGGAAAGGAAGAGAAGAGGGTGCTAAGAAAATGTTCATCTTGCAGAGATGTTCTGGTGCTAAGAAAATGTCCATCTTGCAAAGATGTTCTGGTGCATTTACTAACCTATAGTATCTTTTTTTTTACAAAAAAAAAAAAAAACAACGAGGAGAAGAGAGGAGAACAACCCAAAAACCAGGTAAGTGAAAAAGTAAATAGTTTGAAAGTGAGGAAGTGGGCTCATTGTCCCATACCAAATTAGAGTCGAATCCCATTGCATCAAAAATAAAAATAGAAAAAGAGTCTAAAAAGGAAGAAAGTGAAAGTCGACAATTCCAATACCTTTCTCGATCTTCTGACTAGGATCAAGTGTAGTATATGTTCTTATCCGTAAGTGACAATCCCAAACCAACTACTAATTAATGACAAGAAGCTAGTCTCGTTCTAGTGGAGGATGACAACTATAACTAGCAAAAATGAATTCTATGCATGGCAGCATGGGTCAAACTTTTCTCTTTTTTATTCAACAAAGACTCCTACCGACTTTGTTTGTATGGTTCTTTACGTGAAAAGTTAAAACATTTGATTTGCTTAGTTATATAACGTTTTAAATTTTAGGTTATTGAGATCAAATTATATAAGATAATTCCCAAAGAGGAAAGTGTGGAAACTCCACTTACTCCATTCTCATTTCGATTACTACCCAACACAAACCCAATTTGTGTGAGAGAAAAAGGCTAAGAAGGAATTGGAGATGAAAATTTGTCATGGGATAATGTGTGACCTTCATTTACAAATTCCTAAACTAGAATTGTCATCCAATACAATGTCTCTTTCTTTAAATCTTTTTAAAGCTGGATTATCTCAAATAATAGAACATTTAAAGTTACAAATTGACTTGAAACAATAACAAGAGGATTTTTATGTGTATGGAAAGTTATTCAATGAAATTTCAGGAAAACCTTGGAACTCTTTGGCTACATTCTTAACTCTATCAATTAATTAGTATCACAAAATTATCTTTATTTACAAATAATTAAGATGCACTCCAATTTGATCACTCTCTAATATAAGTTATTAAATTTTAGTTGATATGTTTCTATATTTTTATTAATATTTTTTTAAATGTTTATGGGTGGTTTGACAATCCACATAAAAATTGAATTATTAATTTTAATTTTATTGTAAAATAAATAAAATAGGGAAACAAAACGTTGTTTAAAACGTCTCTTGGCATTGGTCCACTTAATTTTATTGTCGCACGAGTTTGCAATTTTTTCTGTTAATTTGTAGGGTTGTGGGTGAATTTGGACCTGGCAAAATTAAATAGGCCAAAAGTCATCAAAGATATAAAAGAAGATAATTAAATACAAGATAAAAGTGAATTTAATCTCATCTACTTCTCCTTCTCCTTTATGATCAATATACTATTATGTATACCTCCACATCAGGCATCTAATCGGACACATTTCATTGTCTAAATATACACTCTTAGTTGTAAGATTGAGTTTAATACGAGGAGCATGTTTAATTTAACGAGTTGCTTTTCTTTTTATCTAATAAATCTATAACGTGACATTTTAGCTTTTTCATATGCAAGCGTATCAGAAACTGAAAGTCCAAAGTGTAGTTTAGGAAAAAGACATAGTAGTTAATTCTCGTCTAAGTATTGTCTTGCAAGCAAATATTTTTCACTTGCAATTGACAATCTTCATTGTATATATATTGTAACGATGATTTCAATGAATTTATTTCTCTCTCACGTTTTTTAAAACATTTTCTCAAGAACGTGATGGAAGGTTGATTCATACCACGAGTTTGTCCGCAGTTTTCGAATTTCGATCGACTGACTTGTTGACCGAGTCGAACAATTGCCGCAATCGCTCATCCCGAATTTGAAAGGTTGCAATTGTGATATTAAGGAGTGTCTACCTAGTGGAGATGTTTTGGTACATTTGATGCATCATTTCTTTTTCAAAAAAAATAGTACTAATATTATAGATAGAAATAAAGTTAGAGTGAATAAATGGTTACAAATATAAAATCATTAACTATAAACTTAAAAGTTAAAAAAATAACCAGGTAGCCTTCGTAAATGTGACTTCAATTGTGTAACTTCAATAAATGTGGCTTTTGACAAATGAACTCTATTATACAATTAAGTCAAATTACAGTTTTAGAACCAACACTTAAACGTGCTACATTTACTGGCCTAACCTAACACTAAAACAAAACTTTTTGGTAACATTTAAAAGACCTTAATCTTTTAAAAATCAAAGTTAAATTCCAAAAAATAAAGGAGCATTTTTCCCAGATTTTATATATCATTAATTTACAAAATATCAGATGACATCTGATGTCTAATATATTTGGAGCAATTTCAATTGGACATCAATTTCTTTTCTTTACTAAATTGGAGATTATTGAAGTTATATATCAACATTTATTAATAACAAAATTTATTAGTGATAATCTTTAACTAGTTACATATGATTTATTATTTATATATAGATTTGACAACTTAATCTAAAATTTGTCATACCTCTTTTTTCTCTACATTTTCATATAAAATTTCTTATTAAGTAAAGTTTTAGATGACTTCATTTTCATATAAAATTTCTTATTAAGTAGTTTTAGATAACTTAATTAATGCATTTAATGTTAATGAGACCACTCTTCAAAATAGGATGCAATAGACATGGTTACATAAATGCATTAATTCTTCCAAAAAAAAAATATGAGAGATGAGTGTGTAAAAGGTTAACAAAATAAATACTTATATTTATCTATAATCTATAATATATAGAATGCCATAGTGTAGAAAAAATCATTTTTGAACATATGATCTATTTCGTTTTCTAAAACAATTAAATATATATTTGGACACATTTGCCCTATGTTTTTAAAACATTTACATATATTATATTTAGACACATTTACCTTTCGTTTTTAAACCAATTATATATAGGAGTAGTCGTAAATTTAGCAATTGAATTCAAAATAATTAAGTATATAACAACATTTTAAAAAATTTGCAAATATAGCAAAATTTGTCAAATTCTATCAATGATAGATCATGTTGCAAATATTAGTCTATCATTGATAAACTATACGAAGTGTATCAGCGATACAAGTCTATCATTGATAGTTTTGCTATATTTGTAATTTTTTTAAAATTTTGCTATATCATTAATTATTATTGTTGAAATGGTTACCCATTCCAATTTCCCTTATATATATATTGCATCCATTCAACAGGACTAATATAAAATCTACAAAATTTATAAAGATCAATTAATGATTTTAAAAAACTATCTTCAAAAGTCAAATGTATAATTCTTTAATATATTATTTCTATAATGACATTTTTTTGTTTCTTTTTAAAAACCATTAACTTTAATTATATTTCTTATAAATTTTTATAGGTTAAAATTTTATGCCATTTTTTATTGACATTATGAGTGAGGCAGAAAGAAATGTAATTTTCAGTTACTATTCGAAGAAAAAACAAATAAATTTCTTACTAAAATCTATGATTTTTCATCTTCTACCATTAGTCATAATTTTATATATCAAATGGAAATAATTTCTTCACCCATTTTTTTCACAATCAATTTAAAATTCATTGTTAGAATGTACCAACTTGACTCCGAGCTTATACAAACAAAAATAAAAGAAAAACGTCGTGTGATTTCTCACTTCAATGACAATAATGGAAAGATGAAATTAAGATTTATCATATAGTTAAAAGTGATCTTACATCCTTCAACATTATTAATTCTATTTCTTTTTTAAGTTGTTATTTCAATTTTTTGTATTCCAAAAAAAAGTTAAACATCCATAAAAGTTTGTTATTCTTAGAAAAAAAAACTATCAAATTCTCTATAATTCATTAAAATTTATTACTAAATTGTTTGGCTATTCTTGAAAATTTTTCTATCCCTATCTTTTTAGCCAAATTTAGTTTAATAAATGGCTTTTAATTTTTCTATAACATATGTTGTTTAATTTTTTAAAAAAGTACGAAAAAAACATGATGATATGTATTCATGTTATCAAATTGTTAATTTCGAGGATAATTTAAAAAGTAAAATTTAGAACGTTAATTGATAAGTAAAATGAAAATGGACAAATAGAATTTTATTATTCACTCTCACGGTTTGATGACTTTTTGTACAATTGTGACAAAAGTAAATATATAATGTTTTTAAAATAATTTTTCGTGACAAAATTAACCTTTTTTTTCTAATTTTTTCTGTCCCACAACGTTTTTTTCGTAAACAAGCACACAAAATTGTAAATATTTTTTAATTTTGACAATTTTTTAAATTTAAGATTGATTAATTCTTTTTAGAATGATCATGGTATATCTGAAATTAATAAAAAAAATCACTTTGAGATGTGCAACTTTTATTGGTGATATATGATATATGATTTGTCAATAATAAAAACAAAGCAATTGAGTGAGATCCAAAATTTAGAGAAAACATAAAAAGAAAAAGAAAAAGTAATAATTAATACGAAGCACCATCTCAAGTTTAAATATTGGAATATCAACGTAATTAAATTTAATAATGTAATTAGTAGAACAAATTTTATTTCTTTAAACTAGATATAAGAATTTTTAAAAATGATTATATGAAAACATTAAAATAAAAATTCTCAAACTATCTAACTTCTAATTTTATTTATTATATGTTTCGAAATCACTACGAAAAATTGAAGCTAATTGGATGTTCGTGTATTCACCAAGAGTCGTTTATATTTAATATTTGCAAATTGGTTGGGTTGGATTGATACAGTGCAACTATATATATTTTCATGAAAATATTATAAATGAAAGGAACCAAATCACAGTTTGGACACACCACATATATTAAGTGTTTTGGAAATTTTCTCTGTTGTTATGAATATGGAGTTGGAGGGTGGAAATATGGTGGAAATGGAAGGGGATGAGTTGATGGAAGCTCATGGTCAAATATGTAAACACATCTTCAACTTCATAAATTCCATGTCTCTCAAATGTGCAATTCAACTTGGAATTCCAGACGCCATCCATAGCCATGGCCCCAGCCCTTTGCCCCTCTCTCGTCTTGTTTCATCTCTCCAACTTCATCCTAATAAAACCCAATTCATATATCGTTTGATGCGTTTATTGACTCACTCTGGCTTCTTTGTTCTACAAGAAGAAGGATATGTTCTGACCACTTCATCTCACCTTCTTCTTAAAGACAATTCTTGCACCCTATCGCCTTTCCTACTTTCCATGCTCCAACCCGTCTTTGTAGAGCCATCGCACTTTCTCTCAGCCTGGTTCCGAACTGACGACCAGACACCATTTGAGACTGCTCACGGGAAATCGTTCTGGGAGTTCGTGGGGAATAAGCGGAAAGATGGTGATACTTTTAATGCAGGAATGGCTAGTGATGCGAGGTTGGTGATGAGTGTGTTAATGGGAAAACATACCAGTGTCTTTGAAGGAGTTGAATCGTTGGTTGATGTTGGTGGTGGGACTGGAACTATGGCCAAAGCCATTGCAAAGGCTTTTCCACAAATTGAATGCACTGTGCTTGATCTTCCCCAAGTTGTGGCTGAATTGAAACCGGATATACCAAATTTTAAATACGTTGAAGGGGATATGTTTGATGCTATTCCTCCGGCTGATGCCCTTCTATTGAAGGTAAAATCTACTCTATAATATATTTCTTCCATTAAAATACTATTTCAGTCCGTGCCCTTTTCAAATTTGTTCAATTTTAATTCTTATAGTTTTAGGAGGCATTAAGCTTTACGACTATGGGGGAGTGAACCCACTCCACAAAACATAATCCTTCCATTCTCTCTTTTTTACTATTCTCACTCTTCCTCTAAACACATATTATCATAACACTACTATGTAATCATTTCTCCAAATGCATACTATCATAACTCTTTCTATCATAATCGCCCCAAAAACGCTTACTATCATAATACTATCTATCATAATCCTTCTTCCAGATACATACTATCATAACACTATCTATTATAACCGTTTCTTCAAACGCATGTCATCACAACACTAAGACTATTATAATACTAGAATTATCATAACACTAACTCTATAAATCACTCTTCCTCCAAATGCCTCCTAAGTTTAACAAGTCACTCAAACGTTAATTTTTATTCAAATTGATCAAATACTCACTTAGGAAAAAAAATTACAGTGAAAATGTTAATAAAAAGCGATGAAAACTAAAATGAAGTAGCAATAGAGACTAAATTTAATTTAAGATTTATTGAAAGTTCAAGAACTAAAATTGAACATTTATTGAAAGTTCAAGAACTAAAATTGAACATTTGAAAGTAGATAGACTAAAATTGAACAAACTCTAAAATATTTAAACACAACAAAATGATATTTTAACTGTTTTTTTTTTTTTGCAAGGTGTGGCTAAATATCTTTAGAAAAGGGTTCTAATAAAAAGAAAAAAGTTGCAGAAATATAGCTTACAAAAATTCTCCCATTATTAACGCAACTCTAATATCATGATTCACATTGATACTTTTTTAAATCTTCCTAAAAGGACTTTCTTTTTTCTTTCTTTTTTATATATAAAATGTAATATTTATGTATAGTATGATATTTAATTTGGTGGGTGGTAACAAAATAGTGGATATTACATGATTGGAGTGATGAAGAATGTGTAAAGATTTTGAAGAAGTGCAAAGAAGCAATCGGAAGCAATGGTAAGAAAGGAAAAGTGATGGTAATTGATTTGGTGTTATTCAATACCAAAAATCTTATAGAAATCTTAAGGTCTCTTATAGAAATTTACCCATGACATAACCAACTCTCCTCTTTTTTAATAAGTTCCCATACAACAACACACATGAGTTGAACTTAAACATTTTAATTTTATTGTGTTTGAATAAAGTATTTGTGTTAATATTTAAGTGTGTTTGTGGATTCTTAAGAGTAAAAAAATTAAAGATATATTATATTGGGTGTGGTTGAGATTAAAATTATTGGAATAAATAGTTATTGAAAAAAATGGTAATTGTTTTGCATCTCTTCATGAATGGATGCATCACCTCATGAAAATTAATCTTTCGTTGTAGAACAAGGTCTATCACAAAATAGATGTCTAGCTCTATATGTTTTGTTTTCGAGTGAAGTATTGGATTTGCCCTTAGGTGAACAACTCCAAGATTGTCATACCACTAGTATTGGTGGTTTTCATAGAAAGATCTTCAGTTCTTTGAAGAGTGAGGCTAACCATACAAGTTCAATGGTTGCATTTGCAACACAGCGAAATTATTTTGTGAATAGTTTGTAATATTCCTAACTAGACCATTCATATTAATGCTCAAAATTATTGTTATTGAATGTTAAACTTTTTTGTTTTTATATTATTGTCATGAAAATCAATAAATCAAAAAATTGAATTATATGTACAAAATATTTAAAAAATCAATTGAAAAAAAAAATTAACTAAACCTAGGAATTCAAAACCAACACCCGAAACACAAACATTAGAAATTATAATTATCAGTTCTTGCACACAATTTTTGTACCCAAACACAGACATCTGTAATTTCTAGGCATCATAACCCCATCAAACAAGCCCACAGTCATTTAATTCTCAGGCATTTGATTTCAAACCTCCGCGCTAAACGCTCCCATATAGTTTTATACAAAATGATTTTGGAAAAGCTATTTTATCAGACTTTGAACTCAATTTGAACTCTTCTTTTATTTTGGATTATTAATTTCAGGGCATCAGTCAACTCAACAACAATTGAGTTTGAACAGAGTCATTATCTCTCTTGATTTGCCCTTCCCCAACCACCATAACAATTACCATTCACTTTTTCTATTGGAATTCTTTCCAATATTGTTTGTACCGTAGTTGGTTCTTTCAGTTCTTTAGAATCTTCTAACATACTTTGTCACTCCAATCATGTAATATTCACTTTCGTTATGCATGCATGTCAACCACCCTGACCTCTCACACACACATATATGTATTCACATGTTGCAAAAAGAATATTATACTTTATAAGGTGCAATTTAATATTAAAAAATATATTTAACCGTTAGAGATCTAAACATAAGAGCTTATTACTTTAATACTATATTAAAAATTTGTAACTCTTCATACTTCATAACTCCTTGCATCTTCCATCAACACCTCAGGTTGCAAATATACTGACCAAGCCACTATCTGCACATTCTTTCATTCCACTTCGAGTGAAACTAGGTGTTACACATGCTGCAGACTTTGGCTTGAGGGGGATATTAAGGCTACTCACTAAGAAAACCCATAAAACTGTTATTAAACAGTTTAATTTGAAAAATGTTATTAAATAGTTTACTTATTTCATTTTTAGTTTAGTTGTCATACATTTGTTTCTCTCATCTACTCTACGTTTTCCAATATAAAAGGAAATGCATTATATCTAAATAATTTAGTTAGAAAAAAGACATTCAAAACCCTCCACTTTCTAGATTTTCTGTTGGTGGTGTGTGTCCAGCCAATTGTGATATGGATTTCTTCCACTTATATATAAATGCATATCCTCCATTACCATGGATACAAATAAAACAAAAAAAGAAAAAGAAAAAGAAAGAAAAAAAGAACAAAACACTACTACAAAAACATGCTCTCTTGACGGTTTTAAAAATGTCGTTGAACCCAGCGTCAAAAGGCAAAGTTCTTGATGTATTAAACGTCAAGAATAAAGTTGACGTTATTTAAAACGTCAAATATACTTATGTTCATGACGTTTTAGAACCGTCAAGACTGGTATTGTTTATGACATTTTAAAACCGTCAAGGATGAACTGATTTATGACATTTTAAACCCGTCAAGAATTTTAATATTCATGACATTTTAAAACTGTCAAGAATGTAATTGTTCTTGACATTTGTCAACCGTCAAAAATGCAATTGTTCATGATAGTTTAAAACCGTCAAGCTTGCAATTGTTCATGACATTTTAAAACCGTCAAGCATTTTTTAATTTTGTTTTTTAAAAAAGAAATTGTAATTGAATTATGCTGTAATGGAAAGATGATTGTCCTGTAATTGTCCAGCAACAGTTTCATAGATATTTGATATTCATCAAATATAGTTTCAAATCTCAAACATATATAAATAAAACCATTCACCATATATATTCAATTCCAAGACTTTTACATATGCATAATGAAATAGGCTTTACATTAGATTTCATATGGCATTACATTGCCATGAATAAATCAACTTACAAAGTCACAAAACATGCTAGCTATAACAATAATCAAAAGAATATACAAATGAACCCCCCCCCCCTTCTCCATATGAACAATTCAAAAGAATTATCGGCTAAAGATTCTATACATAAAGTTTAAGGCATAAAGAAGCCACAACAAAAAATTTCCTACTTCAGAATCACAAAATATTGGTCATAATCATATTAAGAACCCAAAAAGTCAGCTAACTCAACTTGCACCTCGTCTAGTTCTGCCTGTGAGTATGATCTTCGTGTATCAATCTATAAACATGCAAAATAAATTAAATGAATTAACTGACTATACAAATAAACCAATTAACTCACAAAACCAATAGTTTGATATATAACATACCGCATCGGATATGACAATGCTTCCCTAATCACAATTTCTCTCAAATACCTCATCACGTAGTATCCACACTCAGTACTCCCGACTTGCAGTGGACACTATATAAAAGCAACAAAATTGACTAACAAAGTAATCCTAATTGCTAGTAGTCTACAAAAATATAATGACTTAAAAATTTGATACTTGCCTTTACTGTTCGCCATAAAGTTTGTTTTCTACTTTTTTTAATGTTCTTTTGTGACTGAAACATCTCTATTGCTCTGTTTTGACAAGATAAGATTGAACAAATAATTTAAATATTGTGTACATGCATATAAGAATCAACACTAAATGAAATACTAGATTAACTTACGTGTCAGTGACGTATCTTATAGTTGACTTCGATGTTGTCCTTAGTGAGTCGAGGTAAAATATATGTATCATCATACGCATTTATGGCCAGCAGTGCCCAATGACCCCTAATTATACAAAATATTAGTACTAGTTTTTTGCAATGCAAGTAATAAAATAACTTGACTTACCAGGATTAAAAGGAGCAAGAACTATTTCGTTAATCTTTGAGACCATCAATCTACTGCATAAGTTCGAACTCGAGATTCTTGCGAGTGTCCGACAGAGGTGAGGGATGGATCTACAAAGACGTACTGTATATTTTCCTTCGAACCAAGAACAGATGAATACAAGTACCTACAAAATATTATAAACTTGTAAACGAGATACATAAATTTAGATCTAAAGAAATGAAATTGACTTACGTCATATAGGCCACCAATGTAAATGTTTTGACCTCATTCATGTTACAAAGATCAATGATGTCCTCTCGGAGAACAGAAGTCTTTCGACTAATACCAAAAATGCCAACAGGTAGTGGAATAGTGATACTAAATCTTTCTCCATTATCTTCTCAGCGTATCTGAGAATCAACTTCATTCCCATTGGCAAAACTGACGTCGATTCACAGACAACCTCTCTTTCCTTAGCATTTTTATTAAGGCTCTCTCCTAATTCAAGAAAAACATTCACTTTCAATACGATATGAATATTAAGAATTTGAGTTTATTAGAGGATCGATGCATACCTTAAAGATGTCCAACTCTACTTTGTCGTCATTTACATTTATCTCCTCCACCTCTTTCCCTTCGATTGTATCCATCAACTTACTCTTCCCTTTGATTATTTTCATCGAGTCACTCTCTTCTAAGATATTTGGCTTCGAACAGCTACCATGTCCTATTAGCTCAGAAGATAAAGACTGATCCTATTAGCTCAGAAGATAGGCAGGGAGGTTCCTCTCCATAAATTGAAGGCTCAAACTTGCATTATAAATAAACAGTTATTAAACCAACTAAGCCGGGATGGTTTCATTACGATTTCCTCCAGTACCATTAATTGAATATTAGAGCAATTTGCATTATAAATAAACAGTTACTAAACCAATATTCGTTAACATCTAAAGAATGTACACAAGGGTAACGCCCCAGACTTCAATTTCCTTCAACAGGTAAGATAGAAAAACAAGTGATAATCAAATTGAAAGCAAAAGAAACACATAAGACAGCAAGGTATAAAATGTGTGTGAAACTAGATCTGAGAGGGTAAAGATAAGATTCGTACTTTCTCAATTGAAAACTCCATTCTTCGATTATCTGTAACACAGTTTGATTACAAGTAAGTAAAATTGAAAAGAAGAAGAAAGAAGTAGATTAGGAAAAATGTTAGAGCCGAAAATTAAAATTCAATACCTTCTCAGTGTAAGCAATAACAGGAGCTTCCCTTTTACACAGAAATTGGAGACAAATGGAGGTTTTCCGGTAGAACAGAGGTGAATGTGTTGCGCGTTTTCGAACAAAGAAGGTGAATAGAGGGAGCCGTGCAAGAACGATGAACAGGGACCGTAGGCTTTATCTCGTGAATGATCTCTCTAATAGAAAGAAAGGGTCTCTCTCCTCTGTGTCTATTCCTAAGTCTTTGGCAAAGGCATTATCATCGATGGCTCACACTTCTGTACGAGTTTCGAATGGTGAACGGTGAACGGTGAACGATGAACTGAACGGTGAATGAACGATGAACGGTGGAAGCTTGAGAATGGTGAAAGCTT
Source organism: Cucumis sativus (assembly GCF_000004075.3). Classification (NCBI taxonomy): domain Eukaryota; kingdom Viridiplantae; phylum Streptophyta; class Magnoliopsida; order Cucurbitales; family Cucurbitaceae; genus Cucumis; species Cucumis sativus. The sequence goes on along the minus strand of NC_026661.2, from coordinate 2,371,203 downwards.
GAGAACGGTGAAAGGGGAGAATGACGAACGACGAATGCAAAAGGGGAGAAGCTTCCCTTCGCACGCGCAATAAATTAGGTTTTACAGAAGAGAAAATGTACTTAAATGAAACGACGTCGTTTTACGATTAAATTCTTGACGTTTTTGAAAAACGTCAAGAAATTTTAAAAATATTCTTGATGTTTTTAAAAACGTCAAGGATTTTTTTATAAATTTCTTGACGTTTTTAAAACGTCGAGTAAAATTTTAAATTCAAGCATGTCGAATTCATACGCTTCTTGACGTTTTAAGAACGTCAAAAAATTAATAGATATTTCTTGATGTTTTAAAAACGTCAAGGAAAAATTTATTTTACTTGACGTTTAATAAACATCAAGAATGATGTTTCAGAAAAATTCTTGACGTTTTTTATTAAAAATGAAATCTTTCTTGACGTTTTTCGAAAAAACGTCAAGAAAGGCAAACTGCAAACGTCAAGAGAGCCTGTTTTTGTAGTAGTGAAACATGAAAGAGTAGGGCCCCTATATTTAAGGAGGATGTGTGTTAACGTGTATAGAAGCAATCAGCCACACAAACTATTTCATACAAGTTAGTATGGGTGATGCTCCTACCTTCATGGTTTTTCTTTAAAAAAAAAAATTGTGAGGGTAGACATTTATTGGTACTGTACCCACACACCTAGCTACATGTTGGAATGAAATTTTTGAGGTGCAAGGAAATTTGGAGAATGAGATCAGTTCAAGAAAGAGACTAGTACTATGAGACACACTTATAAATTTTGGTTGATACAAAGTGGTAGGACATCCCTCCTCCTGTTATACTAGTTGGCAACCTTAAATATATGACTAGGACCATTTTGTCCATACATCTTCAATCCATAATACTTAAAAAATCACTCAGTGACATTAACATTTACTTAAAAGAAAATTTAAATATAGCAAAATGAATAAATTATTTAATTCTATAAACATATAAAAATAACGTTGCTAGCTAGAGTTAATAGACATTGATAGATTACCCTATCATCTATCATCGATATATGCTGACAAACACTGATAGATCAATGTCTATAAGCATCTATCATTGTCTATAACTGATAACTATAAACTTTTTTTTGTTATATTTGTAAACATTTTCACCATATTTGTAATTTAGAACAATTTTCTTTAATATAATTAAACATTTATGTAGTTTTGGTTTCTATATATATACAAAAAAAAAACATAAATATTTAACTTGTAAATATTAATTATTTTACATTTCCAATCACAAACATTAATTATTTCATATAGTCAACAAATCGCAAAAATATTTACATCGTATAGGAACAATTTTAAAAAAGGGAAAAAGCTCACAAATCCACAACGTGAAATAACAAAACTACCCCGCAATTAATCGATCACACATGCATGAAAAAATGGTTTTGTACTTAGTCTAAATGATCTCGAACTCGTAGCTAGTCTAAACAATCTTGTATCATTGTATCTAATCTAAAGAATCTTGTATTCAATCTAAACGATCTCGTAACAAGTTTAAACTATCTCATATCAAGTCTAAACGATCTTCTACTCAACCTAGTATAAATGATCTCCCACCCAATCTAAACAACCTTATATCAAATCTAAACAAACGTGTGGTCTATCTTTGTTTATCTGGGATAGACAACTGATCGTTTAGATATATTGGTACACGATCGTTTAGATCATGTACCAATATCATTTAACTCGATCTTGTACCAAGAAGAAAAAAGAAGATGAGAATTGAAGAAGGAAAAAATTCTTGAAGAGGACATGAATAAATTGGTAAATATTTACATAAATAATCATAATATTGTAAATTGAATAAGTAATAATGTGAAGATGAGATGAATGAATTGCAAAGAAGAAAGAAAAAGAAAAAAAAAAAAGAGAGAAAGAGAAAAATCATATGCATTATTCAATGACAAACTTGGAATTTATGAAAATATCATCGACTTTAATTTGATTTTGTTAAACGAACCATAAATATTTTAGTGTTTTTTTATATTTGTGAAAATTAACCTATATTTAATATTCATACCCAGTTAAACAATATCCATGATTCAAACATGCATGTCATAATAGAAAATCCACACACCTTTATTAATTATGTGAAAATACTTGTTTTCCACCACTTATGTAGCAACTAGTATATGTTTTGAAGGATATCTTGCAAACATAGAAAAAAAACTATGATAACATGACTCGTGTCATTACATTTTCTAAGTTGCAAAAGTAGCAAATTTAAAAGCTGATAAGCCTATGATTGCTGTCTGATAGTCATCTGAAATCACTAATTTTGACATATTCACAATATGCAAAAAAAAACATATATGTCATAAGCTATTTTTTTTCTAAATGTTTTTATCATTCGATATAATTTTCCTATTTTGAATCTAACACAAACTTCTTTTAATTCATATACGTTAATTTTTCATATCTCACATCAAATAGTTGCCAAGCAATTTGAGATTAATTTACTTTGGCAAAGGGTATGTATTTTTAGTTTTCATGTTTCATTTACTTCTACATAGCTTTCATGCTTCAATATTACTTTTATTAATTTATATATTTAGTAGTATTCAGTTACATATACATTATTACAGATTATTAATTCAAAATTTTAGTGGAGAGATCTTATTATAAAATAATAATAATAAGATCATCATCTTCAATGGAAGAAAAGTAGCAGTGATTCTGATAGATATTATACATAAAACTAAAATTACGGAAATATCATAGTGTAAGAATTAACTAGAATATTCTTAATAAGATAGATTAATAATAAAGTTGTCATATCATGGTGGAGCCATGGCGCAGTTCCTCTACGGCTTGATTTCGAAATGACGATAAGACTCTATTTGACACGGCTCATGGAATGTCGTTTTTGGAAGTATGTAGGCAGAAGGCGAAAAGATAGCAAAAAATTATGTAGGCAGAAGGCGAAAAGATAGCAAAAATTATGTAGGCAGAAGGCGAAAAGATAGCAACAATTATGTAGGCAGAAGGCAAAAGGATAGCAAAAATTGCTACCATTAATATAATTACCTTTATTTAAAGTATTATCTTCTTATTTAATAAGTCTAATAAAATAATAAATCCAAAAAAAGATAAAACAGTAGATAATGCACACAAAAAATATATTTAAATAAAACCAACGTGGAATACACAAATATCAATCCATCCCCATCTTCATTGAAACTCAAATACATTTGCATAATGAAATCCCACATATGTATATATATATATATCAAACATTAGTTTACAAACTCAACCTCCCAAGACATTCCAAGAAAATAAAAAATATAAAAAAAAAAAAAAAAAAAAAAAAAAAAAACCTTCACAATTGCTTTCTTAATATTACCTCCAACAATCCACACTTCCATTCACACAATTTTTCCATTAAAAAGAAAAAAGAACAGTTATTAATTAAATTGACCCTTGCATGCATACACAACATTAGAAGAGATTATTGTTTATGGGTAAATCTCTACAAGAGATCTCACACCCATAATGGGAAAGATCTTGTAGCTCCCAAATCCAGCTTCTTTAATTAATTTAGCCCACTCTTTTTCTTCCCTTTCTTTTCCACCAACTAATGTCATCATCAACATGTCGAACAACAATTGAGTTTCCATTGAGTCCTTTTTATAATTCCCAAACAGTACAATATCAATTACCATCACTTTTCCTTTGTTACCATTGCTTCTAATGGCTGCTTTGCAGTTCTTCAGAATCTCCACACATTCTTCATCACTCCAATCATGTAATATCCACTGTTTTTATGTCACACTTCAAATTATATTATATTTTATCACAATACATAATGACTATATTTCATAATTAGCTCATACAAAAGGAAAAAAAATGTGTATAAGATATATGAAATTGTTAATTTCTGAAAAACTAAGATAAAGATAAAGATAAAGATACAAGTATAAAATATCAAACTAATAATATAAAGATAAGGAAATATGATTTCATGATATATTTCTTTTAAATTTACAATTATCTTATAAGTAAATTGTGGGAATGCAACGGAAAAGAATAATAACAATTGGGTTAGTTTACCTTTAAGAGAAGCACATCAGCAGGAGGAATACGTTTAAACATGTCTCCTTCAACATAATTGAGGTTTGGTTGATCTCCCCTCAAATGAGCCACTACCTGGGGAAGATCAAACACAGTGCATTCCATTTGTGGAAAAGCTTGTGAAATGGCTTTGGCCATTGTTCCAGTCCCACCACCAACATCAACCAATGACTTAACTCCTTCAAAAACACTTTTATGTTTCCCCAATAATACACTGTTCACCAACCTCGCATCACTCGCCATGCCTGCATTAAAAACCTCCCCTTCTTTTGGCTTATTCCTCATGTACTTCCAGAAGGCACTCCGTGTGCTGTCTCGAATGGCGTTTGGTCGTCAGTCTGGAACCAGATTGAGAGGAACTGCCATGGATCTGTGAGGGCTGGCTGGAGCATGGAAAGTAGGAAAGGAGATACAGCACAAGGATTGTCTTTAAGGAGAAGGCGAGATGAATTGGTAAGAATATATCCTTCTTCTTGTTGAACAAAGAAACCAGAGTGAGTTAGTAAACGCATCAAACGGTATATGAATTGGGTTTTATTAGGATGAAGTTGGAGAGATGAAACAAGAAGAGAGAGAGGCATAGGGTTGGGTCCATGGCTATGGATGGCGTCTGGAATTCCAAGTTGGATTGCACATTTGAGAGACATTGAGTTTATGAAGTTGAAGATGTGATTCCATATGTGGGATTGAGCTTCTAACAACTCATCCCCTCCCATTGCCAACATATTTCCACCCTCCATATTCATATTCAGAACAAAAAGAGAGAAATAATTGTCCAAATTAAACACTTTGGTGGTGTGTCCAATTGTGATATAGATCATTTCTTCCACTTATATATATATGCATATCCTCCATTACCCTGGATACAATAAAACAGAGGGAAAAAAAAGCAATGAAAGAAAAAATGAAAGAGTGGGGCCTCTAATTAATTTAACGAGGATGTGTATTTATGTGTATAGAAGCAATCAGCCACACTAAGTACTATTTCATACAAGTTAGAATGGGTGATGCCCCTCACTTCATAGTTTTGTTTTTAATTTTTGTGAGGGTAGACATTTATTGGTACGGTCCCCAATCACCTAGCTACATGTTGGAAAGAAATTCTGGAGGTTGAGGAAATTTGGAGAATGAGAATTGAAGAAAGAGACTGGTATTATGAGTGGACACTTCTAAATTTTGGTTGATACAAAGTGGCAGGGCATCCATCCTTTTTGTACTAGTTGACAACCCTCCGTCTACGACTAGAATTTTGCCAGCACATGTTGGATCTAAAATGCTTATAAATGTCACTCTGGAATGTTCTCTACAATGGCATTATCTTACGTTTAGTTAAGAGATAATTTAAATAATAACAAAATGAACAAAAGTATTTAATTATATAAGCATAGAAAAATAACATCGCTAGCCAGAACTAATAGACATTGATAAACTACTACCATCTATCATTGATATATATATGAGATAAATACTGATAGATGACTATGAGTATCTATCATTGTTTATCACTAATAAACTATAAATTTTGGTTATATTAGTGTAACGCACGAGATTAGGAGGGAGACATGAATGAATCGGTATCACATCTGAATGAGAGTGATATTGAGAACATGAAAGTAATGTTAAGAAAAACTTAAAAGAATTAAAAGTTAATACCTATTCCAACAAGGTGTACATTCCTTTTCAGTGGCTTGATCATAGGAACTTCAAAGTTAAGGGAGCTTAGCTTTGAGCAATTCTATGTTACATGCTAAAAGGATTTGTGTTAGTTGGTTTTTGTGGAGAGAACTTCCACTCTAATAAGCTTTTAAAGATAGTAAGAATGATGTGACCTAGGAGATGCAGGATGTCGGAGATCAGAATTCCAAATCCTAATCCGAATTCTAGGCTTAGAGTATTACAATTAATAAACAATTTGAGCTAATTTGTAATTTAAAACATTTTTCTTTAAAATAATTAGACACTTATGTAATTTTGGTTTCTATATATACCAAAAACATAAATATTTAACTTCTAACATAAATATTTAACTTCTAAGTATTAATTATTTTACATTTCTAATCACAAACAATAATTATTTCAAATATATAATTAAATTTCATATATTTAAGGATTCTTTTAAAAAATATAACAAAGTGCGAAAATATTTATACTGTATAGAACAATTTTAAAAAAGAAAAAAATAAATAGGCTGACAATGTGAAATAACAAAAATATCCCTGCAATTAATTGGTCACACGCGCGTACGAAAATGGTTTTGTATTCTGTCTAGACAATCTTGTATTCAATTTAAACGATATCGTAGCATGTCTAAATGATCTTGTACCATTGTACCTAGTTTAAACGATCTTGTACTCAGTCTAAACGATCTCGTAACAAGTTTAAATTATCTCATATACCAAGTCTAAACGATCTTGTACCCACTTTAAACAATCTTATATCAAATCTAAATGATCTTGTATCAAGTCTAAACGATCTTATACTAATAATCTAAACGATCTATTAGTGACAGTGATCTATCTTTGTTTATCTGGGTTAGACAACTTACCGTTTAGATATTAGTATACGATCGTTTAAATCTTGTACCAACATCGTTTAAATTGATCTTGTACCAAGAAAAAAAAATGAGAAATGAAGAAGAAGGGAAAAAATTCTTGACGAAGACATAAAGAAATTAGTAAATATTTACATAAAGAATCATAAATTGTAAACGGAAGAAGTAATAATACGAATAGAAGATGAATAAATAAGAAAGAGAGAAAATGTAAAAGTAAAAAATAATCCACACTATTGAAAGACAAACCTGAAATTTACGAAAATATTATAAATTTTTTTATTTTGTTACATGCACGGTAATATTTTGATGTTTTATTATATTTATAAAAATTAATCTATATTTAATATTCATATCCAATTAAACAATATCCATCACGTGATCAAAATAGAAAATCCACACACCCTAATTAATTCTCTCAAAATACTCTTTTCTTGTCGCCACTGAAGTAGCAACTAATATATATTTTGAATCTAACACACTTCTTTTAATTCATATATGTTAATTTTCCATATCTCATATCATATAGTTGCAAGCAATTTGAGAATAATTACTTTGGCAAAAGGTACGTATTTTTAGTTTTCATGTTTCATTTGCTTGTACAAATTTAGCTTTCATGCTTCAATATTACTTTTATTAATTTATATATATATAGGACTATTCAGTTACATGTACATCATTCTAGATTTAATTCAAAATTTTAGTGGAGAGATATTATTAAAAAAATTAGTAAGATCATCATCAAATTCTCGCATATAACAACTTTGTTATTATCTATCTTATTAAGAATTCTATTTCTTACACACCAATCTTTCCGTAATTACTTTTATGTATAATATCTTTCTGGATTACTACGGAAAGACCAGAAAGATATTATACATAAAAGTAATTACGGAAAGATCGTTGTGTAAGAACTAGAATTCTTAATAAGATAGATAATAACAAAGTTGTTATATACGAGAATTTGATGATATGAAATCTAGCTTGTAGAGGACATGACGGTGATGAGTTAAATTAATTTTTTTCAATTGTTTGCTTATAAATAATTTCTTTATATATCCATTTTTGAGTAAAACTCTCCCCAACAAAAGTTTTAGTGCTTTAGTTTTCCTTCGTTTGCTCTATAAATATTGTGTATGCCATGTTACTAAACACAATTCAATTAAATTCTTCAATCTGTTTGGTTTGTTTTGTTTGTTCATAGGAGAAAGGCAAAACAAACAAAGCTAAATTCTGTGTGTAATCAATTCGGATTTTGATTTTTTTTTTTAAGTTTTATCCAAATAATAATTTAGTCTATGTTTTTCGACTAATGTGAATAATGCTATATATTTCCACACATATGATGGGTCATCAAAACGTCAGTGGGTACTACATGACTGGAGGGATGAAGAATGTGTGAAAATTTGGAAGAAATGCCAAAGAAGCAATCAATGGGAATGAGAAGAAAGGAAAAGTAAAGGTAATGGGTATGGTGGTGGGCAATAACAAAACAGATGATTCCATTGAAACTCAACTGTTCTTTGATATGATGGTGATATGCTAATGGTTTGTGGAAAAGAGAGAGATGTGAAAAAGAATGGACTCGTCTTATTAAAGAAGCTGGATTTAGTGGCTACAACATATTTCCAATTTTGGGTTTAAGGTCGATCTCTTATTGAAATTTATCCTTAACAATTAATTACATACATCTTATGTAAGTTCAGATCAAATTTATTATTGTTATTGTGGTAAAATAAAAGCTATGTTTAGAGCTAATTGTGTTGTAAGGTGAAAATTGAAAACATTTTTTTATTAAGGAAAAAATTAAATTCAAATTAATTAAGTATATAGTACAATTTTAAAAAATTTGTTAAATTCTATCAATGATATAAGTCTATCACTGATAGACCATGTTGTAAATATTAGTCTATTACTGATATATCATATAAAATCTATCAGCGATACAAGTCTATCAATGATAATTGTTATATTTGTAATTTTTTTAAAATATTGTTATATCCTTAATTATTATTACTAAAATATTCCTTCATTTCAGTTTCCCTTTACCTTTAAAGTATGCCATGACTTTTAAACCATTGGCCAAACATGGGCTTGGCATCATGCCAAACCCACCTTATGCCAAGCCCCATAAGAGTAAAGAGGGGGAAAATGAGTTATTTGTACCAGCGGTTGCATTAGAATGGCCATTTCATTTCATTATAAACTGAATGAAACCTAATAATATCCTCACACAAGAAGACTCTTTATTTTACAAACTTAGATGAAAACTGAAAAACATAAGAGCATCCTCCACACAAGATGCTAAGACTGATCTAAATGCAGTTAAACGACAACGACAAGGACGAGGATGACAATGCATAACACCTGGTCAGTTCTACATTCCATAACAATCTTCTTTCCCTTTCATAAATACAGAAGAGGGGGTGAAGAAGCCAAACTCTACCAATCAGTAAAGGGATTGAATGCTCAAACTTCATTTCCTTGGGGTATAACAATCTGAATTTGAAGTATGTCACTTCATTCTTGAGATCTTGTCACCTTGGTGGGTATCTGTTCATCTTCCACGACTATGAAATCTAAAAAGTACAAATAAAAGTTATGATGACGAATTACAATTCCAGAAAGATAAAAGATGGGTGCTGAGCAGCGTGGCTTGTGATTCAAATGTAAACCATCTTCATCCTTGGAAAAGTATCCAACTTCAGAATGAATCTGTTTGAGCACAATTTGTTGCCAACCATAAAAATCAGTGAGAACACAAATTGACACCATCCGTGAAGAAATATGAATGAAAGCATTATTTACTAGAGGAAGTCTATCATATGAACAAAAGCAAGTTCAATATTTTTGTTTGAGTCTAACCAATCAGCCCAGTGAAAACTTTTTCAGTACGACTGCAAGGTGGGGGATCAAATCACCCACCACTAAGGAGAAGGTCATGTCAATATCAACTAAGCTAACCTTAGTTTGGCTTATGTAAGCAAGTTCATGTGTGTCTGTGTGATGGGGAAGAAGGGTGCATTTATTAATCAAATGTCGAAGGATAAAAAAGGCGGCCTAATTCTATAGGTAAAATTCAACGGCCAACACATTTACAAAATTTTAGCACGACAAACAATCAAATTCTCTAGAACTCAAGAACCCAGTTGTACAGCCTATAGAATAGAGCATCAAGTAAGCATGTGGAATCATAAAATTTTATCAGGAACATCTGTTTTGAAGGTTTGACCTATTGGAAATGCATAATTCATCACATCATTTCTTCAAAATCCATAATTTTCAACTATGAAAATGTAAAGCCCACAAAGAGAATGTCCAATACACGATCTAAATCAAGCATCTCACACAAACACATCATCTCGTTCTCAAACTTCTTCAAATCCATGTTACATATACTAGAACTCCCAAATCTATATGAAGCACCCCTTGATTAAAAAAAAATGTCACAAGCCAGTGACACGACCCGAGGAAAACAATTAAACACAAGTCCAAAAGTTGAACCTCTTCATGCTCATAGAACATTCTGCATTCTAAAAAAGGTTTGTAATCAAAGAAAAACAACTTAGGCAGCCAATGTTCTTCTTTCCTAAGAGAACCTTACACGTTAATGGCCAACACTCAACAGTCGAAAAACAGGAAACATAAGGAGCCATCTGCTCTATGATTTATTCATGAGATTAAATAGTTTGATTCAATCCGCACAGCTCTTCAGAATCAAGAGAATCTCATAAAAATAAAAAAAAAATAAAAACCCATAAACAAGAGCATCTCACTATCTTGGTAAAAAGGTAATAAGGCAATTACAATTTCCATACCTAAAATCCAATGCCAAAATTAGCTACATGGTTGTATCAATGATCCTAATTCATTGAGACAGAAGGATCCGTCTACTTTGTAATCATGGGATTAAAGCGATTCATCTCAAAGCCAACAAACATGAAGGGAGTGTCGTATGAATCAAAAAGCCATAGCCAAAGGCCCAACAGCATCTAGTGTCATGATAAAAGTGCACTCAAATAAGGCAATTCCATACCATACCTAAAATCCAGTGCCTGTATTAACCAAGCCTTTGTGTATCAAATTATCAATAATCCCAATTCATTGAGACAAAAGGATCCATCTAATCTATAATCATGAGAGAACATCACAGAGAAACTCTCCTAAAAAGCCATAGCCAGCAGCCCGGCAGAATCTCGGTGACATGGTAAAAGGGCATCCAAAGAAGGCAATTCTATACCCAAAATGCAGGGCCAAAATAGTTCATTTTTAAGTACGATTAACTACACGTTTATGCTCCACAATCCCAATTAATTAACCACGACATAGAATTTAAAAAGAGCAAGTACTTGACAGAAACATACCATCCACTAGAACTCGGCCGATTCCCACTGGATCTTGGCCGATTCACCATCGCCCCCAGATCTGCCTCACCCACCTCTTTCATCCTCTCATACCCACCACCGGATTTCGGCCGCCCATCTTCACCGTACCGGCCCGAAGACCCATAATTCCCGTACTGCCTCTGGTTCCCTTCCCTAGATCGGATCCCAACGTTCACAGGTCTCTCCTCCTTCCCGACGAACCCCGCCCGAAGATGAGGGGGCACAAATTTCTCCGGCTTATGCAACGTCACAACCGGAGGGGTAATCTCCCTGTCCTTCTCCAACACCGGAATCGGAGAGGGAGCGATCGCACCGGTACCGGTCCGACCGAGAGGGCGAAGAGAGATCGAATCGGAATCGGATTGCGGACGAGGGTGATCCGGAACAGGACGATGATCGGCGGATGAAGGTCGAGACTGGGGTTGAGGGGAAAGGGGTTGAGGCGAGGTAATGGGTCTGGGGGTGGGACGGGTCAGGACAAGCATGCGGCCATGGGACTTGTTAGGGGAAGAAATGGAAGAATAAGTTGCAGTGGCGAAAGAGGAGGAAGAAGAAGAAGATGGGTTTTTATTAGAGGATGGATTGTTGCCAGTTTTGGAATTGGAGGAGAGATTCTTGTCGTAGATGTGATTGAAATTGATGGAGGTGTATTTGTTGGTTTTTGCCATCCACCACCACCAATATAGAACTTTGAAGGTTGTTGGGATTTGTTGGTATGATCAGAAACAAAGGAATTAAGAAGCTTTTTGAGAGGATCTAAAGGAGGAAGAAGAAGAAGAAGAAGAAGGAGAATGAAAGAGATCTTTATAATTGAAGCGAAAATGGATTGCTTGGCAATGGGGAGATTGTTGAAGACTTCACCGTTTTGAGGTGTCGTCAAAGGAAGATCATAGATTCAACTTTAAAGCCAATTTGGATATAGTGATTAAGCCATGGGATTGAAGGAAACAAAAATACTATTTTTGAGATTTCTCTCTCTATATATAAACAATCTTCTTATCTCCTTTTCCACAACTGAATTTAGTACGATTGAACAAACTACTTTACAAGTTTTGTTTGTGGTTGCTAATTGGTTGTCCTATGATCGTTTTACCTCTTTTAATACAATTCAATCCTATGCATTATGCCTAACAAATAGAAACTATACATTTTGTTCCATCCAAATTTGTGAGACTTCACAATGTTTGCATTAGATTAGTTGAAAGGTTGTGTAAAATCTTTTATTATCTCCCAAACTGCTTTCTTGTCTTGGTCTCATCATCTTCAAAACCATAAATGGTTATCTAATTCTTAAATTTTGTATTCATTACATTCTTACATTATAAGTTTTTTAACTTATATTTATCAAACCCTTATAATTTGTATAGTATCGTTCAATTTGTTAATATTTAAGAAAGAAATTGGATGATAAATAATAAGTAATTACCTAAGCTCCAACTTTACACCATAAAAGTTGGACCTAAATTAACATTAAACTTTATAATGGAAGGATTGAGTGTTACACTACAATAAAGTTTTAATTGAATGGTAAATAAGTTGATCTTTATCAATTTTAGGACCAAATAGATGTGAAGTTTTTAGAGAATGTTTGCGATGAGGAGTGGGTTATTATAGTTTTAGATTATTATAATTATGCTATAGTAATTTGTGTCAAGGGTATAGATTATTTTAGTTTTGGTTATAAAAGTATGTATTTGTGGTTTATATTTTTACAATAAATATATAATTGTTTTCTTAACTTCATATGAATCGACAAAATTTAGTTTTCTTTTGCAACACCAGATGTCAAATCATTATTATCAAGGTTTGACATAAGACATTCGGCTTTTTTAAGTGCCAAAGCTTCATATGTGTTTGCTGATTAGAAAATAGAAAAAGATTTCTTGTTCTGATTTTTAGTATAATAGATAGTTATTTTTTATAGTAATACGGAATTATCATATAAAATGCTTTTATTTTTGTCAATTTAGTTCCTCGTTCAATTGACTTCTAATTATCATATATAATTACTATATATTCTTTTTCACATAACTTATAACTTTTAATAAAATTACAAAATAAAATATTAAGCACCTGACAAACAAATAGAAATCATAAATTACTTTAAAATATCTATTAAAAATTACATGACAATCAAATAAAAATCACAAAACAATCAAACAAAAATCACAAAGTAAACTCTAAACTTACGTACTTAATATCATTTAATTAGAAAGCAATCACATAACTGCACGATTTGTAATTTAACCAAAAATAAAAGTTTGAGCAAACTTTGAAATTTTGTGATTGTTAATTAAGTTGTGGAGACCCAAGTTGAAGCCCAAGATTCAAGCCCATGTTGTTTAAATACTTATGGGCTCATAAGACAATAAAAAAAGGCCGCTGTATCATAAAGAAGCCCAAGTGCAAACAATTTTTAAAATTTACTAATAAATCAATAAAATTGAAAACTCATACATTTGAGTAAAACTTTTCTTCTACTATTTTTTTGTCTAATCATTTCTTCTACTATTTTTTTGTCTAATCATTTCTTCAAAAAAAATGTAATATTTGCAGATGTTTCAATAATTTGTGAATCCAATGGATATGTGTTTTTCTTATTTTTGGTATATTCTTGCCTAATTTTCCATTTACCTTTTATATAATATAAGAGATACATTTTCAAATTAAATAAAATATAATAAACCAAAATATCAAAATATCATATTCGTATTTAAACTTTGAATTTTTTTTATATTTTGTAAATTAATTTTAACAGTTTTACCATTTACAATGTTATTTCTTATTAATATTTAATTTTTATAGTACATTATTAAAAAAAAGTAACAAATTATTCCACAAACCTTCAAGTTAACCTTAACCAATCTCCAAATAATTCATTAGGTCACCCCTCCTCCTAAGGATGTGTATTATTAACATCTAAAATCTTGTCAAAGCTCTAAACTTAACTAACTCAATAGTATATACATCATCTCTATCAAATAAATGTGACAAAAACACATTAACAATGGAAGGATATCATTAACTATACTACATTAACAGTTAAGAAGTTAACATTTTATACCAACTAAGGAAAGCAAATCCTGAGTTCAAATCCCCTTTTTCCAATTTACACTTGAAAGAAAAAGGAAAACAACTAAGACTTTTCCAATTGTTTATCATTTACAAGTTTTGAAGAGAGAGCAGAGCACCTACTAAAGAAACAAAATTTGGGTAAATATAATGTATTGAGAGAGTGCATAATATACATAACATAACACCGTAGACTTTTGGACATTATTATTCTCTCTATATATAATTCTATTCTATCTTTTCTCTCTTTGCGTCAAGCTCTTAGTTGTCACCATTAAGTCCAGCTCATTCCCAACCAATCCCATCATCTCCCTTTAATATATAAATTACCACTTATCTCCTCCTCTCCTTCACTCCTATATCTATTATAACTACTCTCTCCGCCATGGCCTCCGCCGCTCTCCTCCTCCTCCTCCTTCCCTTTGCTCTCTTCTGCCAAACTCTTGCCCAAACTCCGGCTGCACCGGGTCCATCTCCTCCTGGACCCATCAACTTAACCGGCATTTTGTCCGAAGGCGGCCAATTCAGTACCTTCATCCGTTTGCTGAATGAAAGTAGATTAATTACTCAGCTTGATAATCAGCTCAACAATTCTCAAGGGGGAGGATTGACCATTCTTGCTCCAACTGATAATGGCTTCAATTCCCTTAGACCCGGCGCCCTCAACGCCCTTGACGACCAGCAGAAGAGCCAGCTTCTCCTTTACCACGTCTTGCCTAAGGTATATATGTATATATATCTTTAAGATACTCTCGCGCTATGGTTGCATTATCTCAGTCTAATCACACTTTAATTGTAGAAATTTATTCCAAGAATATAACTGTAATATGAGGCTGCAATTCTAAGTATTACTCTATTTTCATTTACGTTTTCTAGCGCATATCTATGGATGCAATAGTTATATAGCAACTTATTGACAAAATAGATTTCAAACTTAACTATATGTTCTCCAAATTAACACCTAGAATTCATCTAGTGAGTAGTTGAAATTTTCCAAACACTCATTTGCTAAATTAAATAAATAACTCTAAATATTACTTTCGGTTTTTGTTTGAAAAATAGTAATCATTCTTGCAAAAAGAAAAAAAGTTTTGAGTTATTTCAAATCTATTTTAGTGAAAATTATTATTCTTTCGAACGAAAATTAGAACTTTGAAATGTCGTGTGATAGTGACTTGAAAGAATATTAAAGTTTAAGTGCCACCACATTATTTTAGGTCACTCTCATACTCGAACACGATTTAAATCTTATAGTTGATCTATCAATATTTTCAAAAAAATTTAGTTTTAACAGTACCAAGAAAAAGTTAATATGCAAGATCTCAACTATTTTTAGAGAATAATAATATGAATTTTTTAATTGAGACTTATCAATTTTTTTATAGAATAGTGAGAAGTGGTTTTTCTTTTCTATTTACTTTAAAAAATGGTCATAGGATGCATAATTTATTTGTTTAATTGTCAACATCCACCGACGTTATTTTTCATGCAATTGAAAGCTATGGTATTCAAAATTTAAAATTTTGGTTTTTTGAATTTTGATGACATACAGTTCTACACTTTGATCGAGCTGCAAACAGTCAGTAATCCAGTGAGGACTCAAGCTGGAGATTGGGGGCTAAATTTCACTGGCCAAGCAAACTCGAACCAAGTCAACGTTTCCACCGGTATTATCACAGCGCCAATCAACAATAAGCTCAGAGAGCAATCTCCATTGTCTATTTTTGTGGTAGACCAAGTTTTATTGCCAGATGCTCTTTTTGGGAACCACACTGCTGCACCTCCTAAAGCTCCAGCTCCAGGGACCGATAAGGCACCTGTCGACGGCGAAACACCGCCAAAATCCGATGCTGCAAAGCCACCAGCTAACGATAAGAGTGCAGTTACCAAAAATGGTGTTGGATTGGGTTTAATTTTGAGTTTTGGTTTGATTGTGATTAGTGTTGTTTCTTAAGATCATTTATGATGATGAGTTGAGTTTGAGGAAAAGTACTATTTGTTCTTTGTGTGCTTTTTCTTGTCATATATGCTTTGATTTTTTAAAAATTTTCTTGTAATTTTAACATTGAATTATTATTTCTTTTCATAATTTATATGCATATAAATTGAAAATAAACCTTCTTCCATTTATTTTATTTATTAACCTTTTTTAGTTTGACTAATCTCAACTTGGAAAATGTTCAACCATTACAATAAGGGCTATTGGCAAATATCAATATCCTAACATGTGGCAATAAATGAGCTATCTACTAATAATACACCACTTTGTTCATTTTTAATTAACCACTTTTCTCATTGTCTTTTTGAAAAATAAAAATTGAATCACGTTGACATATGAGTATTGAAGAACTACATAAATTCAAATAATTAAAAAAAAAAAATTGGAGTTAGATAGTGACTCTCTATGCAAGCAAGACGTATTTTTCTAGATCTTCTAAATGATCGAATCATATGAATTCTTAAGCTAAAGGTAAGACGTTTGAGTTAGAGCGGTTTTATAGTTGGATGAGCTAGCTTTCTAGTTTCATTTTCCAAAAAATATTATATCAAATGATTTAGTTAATTTT
Source organism: Cucumis sativus (assembly GCF_000004075.3). Lineage (NCBI taxonomy): Eukaryota > Viridiplantae > Streptophyta > Magnoliopsida > Cucurbitales > Cucurbitaceae > Cucumis > Cucumis sativus. The sequence continues at coordinate 2,354,519 of NC_026661.2, read as the reverse complement.
CACTCTAAAAAGTGTATCGAGTAGGTTGATAGAATGATCCATGTCAAGGTCGTAAAGTGTCGAATCTAAATTTCATAAAACATTGATGGTTGTTTCTTCTATTTGCTTTTTTAGAAGAAAGCAAGTTATTGAGACTCTAGGAGTATCGACAAAGTTCCATAATTTGGTTCACTTGACCTTTCAATATCCGATTGTAATACAATTTGTAACTAAGAATATAAGTAAATTGATGGTTAAAATAACATAACTCAATTGACGTAAAACATATATTATATATCAAACTTGAAGTTAGAACTCTTTTTTCTTTTTTATTTTGTTCTCTTTTTGTTGACAAATGTGACGAATCAAACATCTAGCTTCGAGATTAAAATAGTGCAAACATTATATCAATTAAGTACGAATAGAGGTGGAGGATTTGCACCACGAACTCTTTTGATCTTCAACATACAATGATGTTAGCTGAACTAAGTTTTTGTCCGACCAATTTATAGCTTGTTTAATTTAAGATTTGATTATTGAATTCTCAACATTGGATAAGACTTTATTCAAAATGGAAAATAATTGGAAGATCGATGGGACTGAATTAAAAAAAAAAGGAATTAAAAGAATAGGAAGTCACATGGTATAGCACATGCAATGAAGTATGAGTGGAAGCAAATGACAAACAATTAGAGACGAAATGTGTTCTTATATGGAACCACCACTTTTGCTCTGCTCTGCTCTTTCTAATCCTTTTATTTACATCTTCATCTACCTGCTTCTTTTGACTTCTTTCATATAATCAGTTAATCAATGAATCAATTATAAGTTTAAATCTTCGTTAAGTCTCCACAACATGTGAAAATAAATTGTGATTGAGTAGAGTAAGATATATCACAGCTAAAATAGACCCCTTCTTTGTTGGGACAAAACCTCCCAATTAGCAACCACATAGGTCTTCCACCTAATTGTAGAGTCCAAAGAAACTCAACCATCAAATCAAGTAAATTCAATGGCTCAAAATTCACCTCTAACGACATCCTAAACTATGTACAAAATTTAAAAATAACCAAAAGTATAAAATCAAAACAAACTTAACCTAACAAAAATTGACAAAAATGAAAAAGTTATTCAAATCCACTATTGTACTTAAAATATAAATATATATTATTTGATCTCCGCCGACGTTGTGACAAACAATGGATGAAATTAATTAATTTAATTTGATTGAAGAGAAATGAATTGATATATACAACAGTGTCTCCAACCAACCATTAATTGAATCATTTCGTGGTTTAATATAGGGTGTTACAAATATTTAATTTTTGGACATTAATATACGCATTTTTCCCCTCTTATCTTTACAATTAATAATTAAGATTTAATAGAGAGTTTGAATAATCAAAATTTTAATTATTTTTAGAGTGTTTTTATAATGGGTGTGGAAGTGGAAGAGCCATAAGTGCTTATCAGTTTCAATGTATAATATAATGACATCTTGACACGTTCTTCAAACAAATACCAATTCTACCAATTATTATTTTAATCCCCACTTTTCTTTTCTCTTTTTTCTCTCTTTGGTAAGATGCTTTACTTTGAATTTTGTCCAATGCCAAATTTTCATTCCTATTCTAATCTATATATAAACACACACTACTGTACTTCTTAACTTTTGAGTTTCTCTCTCTCCCAAAAAATTAATTAACTTTTGAGATAAGTTTGAATTATATTCCTTGAATTTCTTTTTAATAAAGAATAAAAATGGATGCGATCTCTGTAGTACAAGTATTAGAAGGCAGTGATTTGGAAGATGGCTGGAAATAATTTTAAAAAGTATCGATTAAAGTCTTTCTCGATGGAAAATTGTCTAAAAACCTATTAAAGATTTCATGTTATCAAAATAGCACTCTTTTTTTAAAAGTCGTTCAACTAGTTTTTTTAGTTTTTTCGCTCAAGATCTAACATCTTTTCAAATGTTATCAATTGTTTTGAGAAATCTCGAAAAATCTTCGAGTAGTATTAACACCGAGATTCTACCCGTTTTTCCATAAAAAATGAAAGCTTTAGATGAAGTTAAGAAGTTAACTTTTAGACAAAATCTCGGTCTTTATCTCGGGTGAGTAACAACAAAAAAAAAGAAAAGTAGTTTGGCAATTTTTCAAAAAAAGAAATCTATTTTGTTGAAGTGAAATCAGACAATTTTCCTTTTCTCAACCAATCTTCTGCAAATAATATTTTTCCAATCCTTTTGTTTCCTCATCTAATTAGATTGGAATTTGGGAATGGACGCTTGGAATAAGAAATATTTGAAGAAGATCACCAACCTAAAAGATTAGGTAAGATTATTTGTGTTATTTGAGGAATTAGTGAATTAGGGATTTGGATTAAGAATAGAGAATTTAAAAAACAAAGTTTACCTACCTATAATATTTGGAAAAAAATATTTGGGAATAGTAACAAAATAAAAGTATTTGGCCCTAATCAAGATTTGGCTTTAAATTGATGATTGGAATGCTTTGTTAAAATATTTAAACTTTTGTTTGGTTTCTAATCATGACCATTAGCACAATTGGCTAAAAAGATTGTTATCTTATTCTAAAAAGGTTTTATTTATAAGAGAGAGAAGTTTTTTTAAAGAAAATAATTTTGCTCAATAATTTCTTCTTATTAAGGAAAATCACTCCATCAATGTTTAATTTCAAAATTCAAGGGTAAGATTGAAGCTTCAAACACAATTTAAACACTTAGGTTAAACCCAAAATATTAGTTTTTGTCACTGTATAAAGTTTATCCAAGGCTTGGGACATGGTAATTAATTCATACATGTAGGAAACAGAAATTAAAGATAGATTTCAATAATTAAAAATTGGAAAAAAGAAAAAGAAAACAAAGATACAAAAAGAGTAGATGCCAGTTGGTTTGAATTTGGATTTATTAAGAAAGTAAATCAGAGAGAGAATATTAAGAATCAAGCCAACTGCTGTGGTCCATATAACAATAGTTGCAATTGATAACTATTAATAGCTGTTGAAACCCCTCGATATTTCAATCTCCATCTAAAATCCACTTTATAAAGAAATAATAAATCAATTCCAACCACTATTTGGATCACTTGATTGACACCCATAACAGATAAGAACCTTGTGAGCAAATTTCTAGTTGTCTATACAGAAGAAAGAAGTATGTAGTGTACTACCATAGTAGTACAATTTTTTCTAGAAGCACATTGAAATTAGTGCACATACTAAATTAGTAAATTACTACATAACAAATTAGTTTACATGGGGGGTTGTATGAAAAGAGTAATAATGCCAGCCCCAGTAGTGTTAAGATTAAAATAATGGTACTATCTAGCTCAAAAAAATGAAACAGGTAACTATAGCACAGACTAAATTATCATGTATCAAATTCATTTACTTACAGAGTTCAAATTGAATCAATCCAAGAATCAAAATCATCCTTGGCAATGGAGTTGGTTCCAGAATGGAGTGAAAGAGATTGGATATGAGTGTTGATAGGCTTTTCTATATGGGATGTTAGATAGGATGTATCTTGAAGCAATTCATCCAACGCATCATCAAGTTCTGAAGCAATGGGTGGCTTCTTTGTTGAATATGGACCTTTATTTGGAAGGTGAAAAGAAGGTTTAGACACTTCATCTATGCGGGACGAGCTACTTGCAGCGGTGGTGCCCAGGTCTATTGTATCACTGAATGAGTTCAGAAGCATATCCAATTCGGCTTCTGCAGTTGTTGCTTCAAGCTTCGTGAGTTTTTTGTTTGAATTTTCAGTTGTGAACTTTGTGTTAGCTTGGTCTGTGTACTTTGGATCCTTAGTTTGGCTGGATATTTCCAACTCAATTGGACAGGCATTATATTGGACCTGATTTGACAAAGTTGGTGATGGATTGAAGGTTGGATCTTGCTGGTTACTTCCAAAGTAGCTAGATGAAGAAGCAACGATCGCATCCTGAACTCTGTCTTCGACATTTCCTTTCTCAGTGACTGATGAATCAATATTTCTTTCTGCCTCTTGACACTCAGATGGTTGCATCTGTAGCAATGAAAAAATAATAGTATCAACAAGCAAACTTCAGAGCAATTTGACTTTCAAGGATAACATCCAAACTTCTAAATTTGAAGGAAGAAGAGCATTTTTAAATGAGGATTTAAGAAGCAACCAATTCAACTGAGGCATTTAAAGTTCACTCCAAACAAAAATTTATAGTTTATCCAAGAGTGAAACGTCAGACATACCAGTTCTGATGGTAATATATCCTCCTCAATAAAGAGCCTTTGTGCTACGTTTAATTTCTGTAGTTGATCTGCTAACATATGCAGATTTAATGAAAGAAATGATGCCTGCAAAAATGAAGAAAAAAATCCAGTTTCCATAAAAAGGTGGAACAGACCTATGAAATGTTATGATAAGAAAAAGAGAGAAATGGCTGAATTTTAAAAGTATATTCTAGGCTATCAGAATTTTATTTTTGATAGAAATTGCTTGTAGGAATAAAAGGACAAACAAAAAAAACAAGCCCAGAAGAAACCCTCTAAAGGAAGGTTTCCAACTTAGTAACATGCTACCTATAAAATAATTACAAAAAGTATTTGAAACTGAAACCAGAAGAGAAACATGAAACCTTACCAAGGACCAAATATTGGTCACTCCACAACTCTAAAGATTAGGAGCTTAGTACATAGTTAGAATACGCCCGATCTGTCCCCGAGGTAGAGTCAGAGTGTAGCACTTGGTGACCCCCCCCCCCAAAAAAAAAAAACCGACAATAAGGTACACACCCCCAGCAAACAATAAAAAGTAACTTCCCCTTGAAGAAACATGGAGGAGGAGCTCCTTGATCAACTCCTAAACATCCCTCTAGCAAGCTAACACGACATGGCCCACAGGAATTGTAGTCCAGTAAACAGATACATTGAAAAATTATCAAAAGAAGATTATACTAACAATTGTCAAGGAAGGGAACAAATAATCATGCAAATTTCTTTTGGTCCCATCGAACAGCTGAAATAACATGTAAAACAAACTCCAAATGGCTGTAAGGAATTGATATTTGGTTCACCAATCTTGACCGGATCACAATTTCATTTTACTGGACTGAATACTTTTTCGGGCTTTATGGCCTCTGAGGCCATGTTTGATAGCATTGGGTTCCATCTCAAACCCAATTAGTCATAAAAGGAGTAGACCATCTATCTTATAAAAAGTTAATCCCCTTGGTTTTTCTAACGTTCTCAACAGTTGTGCTTCAAAGACATGGCAAACATGAGAAGGTGTAAAATGTTATAAGCCTATGCTTCAAAAGTTCTTGAACACAGTATGATTCATATTTAAAATTCTGTGCTCAGGTTCCCCATCATTTTTTAAATGAAACAACTACTTTCAGACCAAATGAAAGAATACAAAGTCAGAACAAAAAAAATAAGGTGATAGTTATGAATAGCACAAAAAATGAAACTATTTACAAAATATATCAAAATTGATTTCAAATGTGCTATAGAGAGTTTAATGAATTTTGCTATATTTTGTAAATAGTTTCAATATCTTGCTATATGTGAAAATGTCCCAAAAGAATAAAGTCAATAAAAACTCCACTTGTGGTCGGGTTCTCCAACATATATGATAGACCATAAATGGTTTTCACTAATCAAAAAGTACTACTTTATATTATTCTCAACACAAAGAAATATTAATAAACGACTGATTACCTCAGGAATTGAAGTGGCTGTTTCATCCACAATGAAACTATCATCTTCAACCCAAGACAAGAGGCCTTCCCCCCTTGCTGCAAGCATAGCAGATCCTCCACCACTCAACTCACCTGTTAGATTATGCATATTAATATCTCTACCAAACTTTTCATTCTTGATATTGATATACTATTATTACTAACACTACTAGTTGAATCTATCAAAACAAAGAAACACAATTCTCTTTTATATGTTCATTGGAGGTCTAACCAACACAGTAAGGATGGTGGAAAATAAATGATTATATCATAATGTACAGAAAAAAACCGAAAATTTAGCTGGCATTAAAACCATAAACAGTTGCCAATTCAACCTTACCTCAGAACATGAATTACAGCAACTCTACAATCAACCAAACTAACTGAGACATATATTTTTCACCAACAACAATAGCACATTCATATATTCATATCAGCAACCATTCCAATGACTCAAAATTCGAAGAAGAAAAAAAAAATAAAAGTGACCTAATTACAACAATTCAAAAGAGAGAAAAAAAAACGCGGACTCACCCGGGAAAACATCATCCAAAGACGGAAAAACATCCGTAGAAGTACACGACTGCATCTGCGATCGAGCCTCGGCAATGAGGTGGCGGTAATCAGCCCCTTTGCTCTTGGGCAAAATAACATCGGGAAGCGGCGCTGGCGTAGCCTCAGCGGTGGAAGTATTTTGGCCGTAACGATCCCAATTTGAAGGAAGATTATCGTTGGGAAGCGGGTTTTTGAGAGATTCATTGGTGGTGCCATTGAAGGGTTTCTGTTTGTGATTGGAATGGTACTTCTTGGTATGGTGTTGAGAGTGAGCTCTCTTAGATTTGGCTAAACTTTTTGCATCCATTTGCAAATTGATGCGGCTCGTCTGTTGGGAAGTTTTGAGAGTACCGATCGTAAAAGATGGAAGGGTTTCTGGAAAGAAATTGGAATTTTTGTTAACGAATGAAAATTTGTTATCACAAGTAAGGGATTATCGGATTTAATAGAGAATTAAAAATAAACGTATAATGTCCCAAAATTAAAATCTAAATAGGAATATCAATTTATATAAATTTCCATAAATATATGGAAACACCAAAATATTTTTCTTTTTCTTCCCTGCATTTGATAATTTCCTTTCTCTATTGAAAATTTTTCTTTCGACAAATTTGCCTCCTACTTACCAACGATCAAACTCCACTAAAAAGTATACATAAGTTTAAAAATATTTTTTGTTAAGGTAAATTTTGGTAAGCATCCTAACCAGCAAGTTTCATTCAACATAATATGTTTTATTTTGTTTCGTCAAAAAAGCTCCAGATTTGTCCTCATTTTCGCCTTTTTTTTTTCATTTTACATTTTTTTCTTTCTTTTTTTATTTTAGAAAATTCTTAAAAATGGAAGAACTGGTAAACTATTTACGGTTCATACTAAAATTTTAATTCGAGTCCAAAATGTATAACCAAAATTTTGACCCAACTTCAAATATTTTTTTTTCTAGGATGTAAGTACTTTTCATTTTCTTCCATTTATGTAAATTTTCATTTATTTTATCGTTGTTGAAATTTGGCAAACCAAAATCAATGTGTACTAAATCACTCATACCAAATATATTAGGCCTACAGCACTTAATCTCGTGTTAACGACACATTTTGTGTATTTTTTTATCGTAGATCTATGAGTTTTTTTCATTTTGAGAGATGTAATTATATTTTTAAAAAAAAACATTTATCATATATTTATCATTACCTTATTATAATACATTTTTTTTTAACTTATAAAGAAAGAAAAAAAAGTTTGTGTTTTATAGTTTAGGTTAAAAATCACACTTTGGTATAAAAGCATTGATAAAATTAAAACGATAATCAAATCATTCAATTCCAATAAATAATAATTTTAAAATTAAATGAAAATAAATATATTAAATTATAGGTAGTTTTGTTATTTGGACTCGATATATATATAAATTTGTGCTTGAAAATTATGGCAATACTTTGTTGGAGAGATACTCTACTTAAAAGCCCTTTGGTTAAAGAAATTTAGGCTTTGGGCTTTTCCACCAAGTATTATGGGAGTTTTGGGCCAGGCTATAAGAACCTGAGAGCCCATGTAAGGCTTTGTTGAAGGCCCAAATTTACTCAAAAATAGGGAATAGCACATAATGAAAGTAATCTTTTTTGTTCTCTTTTTGAAACAAATGAAAGTGATCATACATAACATATATCTTCAGCTTAATTTCATTTCAATAGATTAATAAGTTAACACAAATGTCCCTCTCTTTAGGGACAGAGAGAAAGAAGAAGAAGGAATATAATGAATGAAATTAGTTGGGTCAAATTATCTCAAAAGGTATATATGTGATACTAACACCAAACAACAAAGAAGGTTGGTTGATTTTATAAATCAAAAAATGATAAAAAAAAAAACTGTTTAAATGTATAAAAAATTTATATTATTTAGTCATTCTGTGATTTAATAATAAGATATCAACTTGCATATCTATACATATTATATCATGAAAAAAATAAATATTATTTTTTGGTTGCTACTTTCTATCGATAAAACGTATAATTTAGATACTTTGTACCATTATAATTTCTCTTATAAATGGTTGAAGGTTTGAATCTTAATTCTTACATTTATAACCATATATATTTAGCTTTAAAAGAACCATATGTCTTATCTATCTGAGACGACATGCTTTGGATGTAATTCAATTTAATCATTTTCAACTAATTATCTAATCATGGAATACCTTTTATAATAATTTAGAAAAACATGGAAAAAAATAGTAAATGGGAAATGGGTCTTACCCTTTAGGAACGTGATTTTTGCAAACTATAATATATTTCCCATCAATGGATGAGATATTTCATATATATATATATATAGAATTTTGAACAATACTTTGTCTTTTCTTGAAACTCATACCCCTTTCTGTCTTGTCTTCCAATAATTCAAGAAATTGGTATCAATATTAATGAATAGTTCATCAATTTGAATTCTCCTCTCTCTCTCTTCCAAAAAGAAAAGAAAGAAAGAAAGAAAGAAAGAAAACTTTAATTTTGAAATAATTGTTTTATTTTTTTCTCTTTCTCTCTAAATGGGACAAAAGGGGTACCTTAGGTGCCTAAGTTTTCACTTGAAAATAAAAGGAACATTCTTGGCCCATAACATACAATTTTTTATTGGAATTTTGTTAAGAAGAGAGGTGAGGGTGGGAAAAAGTAAAGGATTTTTCAAATTTTAGTGTTTGCTTTCCAGGTAGAGAAAAAAGATAAACTTTACATTACATATATATATATATATATATACACACATATATATATATCCTTTACATATATATCTTTGCTTAATTATTTGGTGATTTGTCAATTTTATCCTTCATCCTTCGACAAAATTAATTATTCACGCCCACTCTCCACATATACAAAAACAAGGTTTCTTTTATAATATATATATAAATATGGTGTGTCAATTGTTCTTTTCTCTCTTTGGGTAATTGCAACATTTTTATAATGTTTCGTATAAGATTATTGATTCATCCTTTATCATATGAGGAGGAGGACTAGATTAAGTATTTTTAAAATAATAGTAATAATAATAAAAAAAAAAGTTAGAGTTTGAAATTTTGCTTTGAAATCAAAATATTTTTGTTTTTTTTTTTTAATGACTTAGGGTTTAGATTGAAATCGAAATATGAGATATGGTGTGATATAATGAGAGTGTGTTAAAGATATGTTAGTCTAATCGTGGTGCTTTGTTGTTATTGAGACTACTGATCTTTACTAAGAAAATAAATGTTGATTTAGAAAAATATGTTGTAAATAGAAAGTAAATATACACTCCAATTTAAAATGAAAATTATATTTTTGTTTACAAAATTATATATTTTTTAATAATATACAAAAGACAAGAGGAATTTCAATAGTCTTATATCTTAACTAGATTGACACATCCCTAACACCTTTATCCTCTTCTAACAAAATTCAAAATTTTAATCACATTTAATCGTGCTAAATAAAAAAAAAAAACATGATTACACTTCCAAACTTGTTAAGTCAATTTTTTTCTTCAAAAAAATACAAGAAGAAAAGGTATGGAAAGGTACATATTCTTATTAGTTTAATTTCTATATATGCATTAGTACTTATCCATAGCGTTGCATGCATGCTTACTAATAGGTTTAATTAAATAGGTTTAATTAAAGTTGTTTGATGCACATATCAACCATCTATATATCCTTTTCAATACAATACTTTTAACACCTACAAATCAAATAATTTGAAATTTCAAAAAAATATATTTATAAAACCTTCAAATTAAATTCGATTAATGATCCAAAAGAGCTCTCTTTTACGTATTTCTTTTAAGCAAGAGGAAAAGAAATATCTTATAAATTTTTTCAATGTTCATAGATTCGAACGTCTTTCTAAGAGGATATAGTGTATATAAATCTTTCATAGAAACCAACAAAAAGGGGGTGTGATATAGAATAATTTAGGACTAAAATGGAACTCTACAAAAGTAAAAATTAACAAATCAGAATTAGGTAGGAAGATATATATTGACCCAAATGCATCACAAATTAATATATATATATATATATAAATAAAGTTATAAACCCAAAAGGGTTGAGTTTTAGGGAAAAAAGAGATGAAAGGGTTAAAAAGAAGAAAGACAACATAATAAGATTAGGGTTTTGTAAAAAGGGATAGATTCTCCAACTTTTAAACAAGGCCAAGGCGAAGGGCCTAAGGGGCAACCTAAGGCACAAATGCATGTGAGTTTCTGTAAATGTTGGATTCCACAATCCAAACTTGCTCTTCTTTTTGGGGTTTTTTCTTTCTCTTTCTTTTTTTGTGTGTGTCAAAAGCCACACTTATCCCATATTTCCAATAATCTTCCTTACCAAATAAATTAAAATTAAAAGAAGCTGGAAAGAAAAAAAAAGCCCCATTACTCTAAATTAAATGCAAAGTTCGAATATATTTGTTGTGTCAACTTTTCCATCTTTGTTAAGTTTAATTTGTTTAGTACTTATAAATATACCCCTCCTATATACTCTCCTAAAAATAAAATCTCATTTAAATATATAGCTCTAAGAAAAGAAGAACCCTAAATAGATTAATTAGCTTTGTGTGTAAAAGACAAGGCAAAGAAAACAAACATCCCTCCTTAAATGACAATCATTTACTTTTTTCCCTAAACCCATTTGTCTTAACATTAATAATCATCAAGTATATATATATAATTAGTTAATTAATCAGCTATTAGATAGCTAGGGTTTTTCTTCTTATAGTGTATTATTAATCTGCCTTAATTAAATTAAATTTGATGAAAGTATATGTGTGTGTGTGTGTGTGTGGGAAAACAATAATAAAAAATAAAAATGTGAATTAAGAGAGGAATCTTTGAAAGGAGCCTCGAAAGTTGAGTGTGTGTTTGGGTGAAATGTGGGAGAAAGGGAAAAAGAATATTCTATAGTCATAAGAGTTCATTAGCAAAACTCCAAAAATTAAAAATTAAACAAAGTGTTAAAGCAAAAACATGATTAGATTATGATTAAGATTAGCAGGAAAAGTCAGCTCACAAGGGGACGACTGCTCACACTTCCAAAAATTCACTGCTCCCTTTGTCACCTAATTAAACTATATGTTTTCCCCTTATTAATTTATTTAATTACCCTAACTATTTATTCTCTCAACAACATTCAATTATCTATCATCAAATCAAACCAAATTAAGTAATGCAACATTCAATAATCAACATAGAGTTGTGAAAACTTAATCAACATGATGTGTTTTCTATTATAACTAGATGAAGTTTTAATGTGAACGCAACACGACATATAAAGAGATGTACACTACGTATTTCAAATTGCTATTAGAAGACAACCATATTTTGACGGTTTACGATGATCAATAATTTTTTTAACATTGTATATACATTTATTACAATAGTAACCTGTTTCCATATATGATAATATCCATAATATTAGACCTCTAAAAAGCAATATTTATTTTATTTCACATAATTGAGAGAGAGAGAGAGAAGGGCAAAGAAATTATGGGATAATCATTCAAAAGGAAAAGGTAGTAAAACTAGCTTTATGTATATAACTTCTCTCATCATATGTGTCATCATGCACCTTTGCCCATCAAATCCCTTCTCCCTCTAACCTTTAACTTTTTTCACCCCCTCCCCAACAAAAAAGAAAATATTTTTTATTATACTAGTTTTGAAATTATTGGAAAAAATTATTCAATAATCTAAATAGAGAGAGAAAGAGAAGAAAGATCCAAATCTTGTCAAATTTCTCTTCTCTTTATAACATATATATGAACACACTTGTTGCTTGGAGTCCAAACACTTTTACTTCTAGGTTTGTTGTAGATTGTTTGAGAGTGAGTCAAATAATTATACACTAAGAAGACAAACAACAAAAATCTTCTTAAATAAGATTATTTGTTGTTTTGTTAGAGAAGATCAAGAAAATGTCTGAAGAGCAAACAATTTCAAGTGCTTTCATTTGCAGCATCCCATCACTTGGATCCATCAACAACAACAACAATCCTTCTGTTATTGTCAAGAAGAAGAGGAATCTCCCAGGAAATCCAGGCAAGAACAAAAAAAGAGCTTTGCACTTATATGATCTTCTTTTTACTATTTTTGTGGCTTATGTTTCTTCTTTGTGTAGGGGGAATTTAGGGTAGAATATTTTGATGGATATATTCAACTTTTCCATCTTAAAACTCTTTGTTTCTCTCTGAAAAATGTCAGAAAACAACCTTTTCTCTCTCATTATTGCTCTTTTGGAACCCTCAGATTCTGTTCTTCTTTGAGTTTCTTAAAAGGAAAAAAAAAAAAAAAAAAACCCTCATGGAAAGGGTTATTACAAAGCAACCATCTTTTCCCTCATATCTTCATGAATATGAATAAAAAGATTAAAATTTTCATAACTCATCTGCTTAAACATTTGATTTTTGAGTCTGATATCAGAGTCGGTTTTCTTCGATTAATATTGATAATCATTTTTGACAGATCCTGAAGCAGAAGTAGTGTCGTTGTCACCAAAGACACTAATGGCAACGAACCGATTCTTGTGTGAGATATGTGGGAAGGGATTTCAAAGAGATCAAAACCTACAACTACATAGGAGAGGACACAATCTTCCATGGAAGCTAAAGCAAAGAAGCAATGGAAACAAAGAGCCAAGAAAGAGAGTTTATGTTTGTCCAGAGAAGAGTTGTGTTCATCATCATCCTTCAAGGGCTCTTGGAGATCTCACAGGAATTAAAAAGCACTTTTGTAGGAAGCATGGGGAGAAGAAGTGGAAGTGTGAGAAATGTTCTAAGAAATATGCTGTGCAATCAGATTGGAAAGCACACTCCAAAACATGTGGTACCAAAGAGTATAAATGTGACTGTGGGACTCCATTTTCAAGGTAACCCTTATTAATACATCTCTCGTTTTTTGTTTTTGAAAATTGCGCTTGTTTTCTCATCAACCCATTTCTTATTTGCAGTTTTCAATTTTGTATGTAAACATTTTAAGAAACAAATTTACCAAAAACTATCCTTTCTAGATTTCAAATTTTGGTTTTGATTTTAAAAATATATGACTAAAAAAAAAAATGTTTCTATAGATTTAACTTTCAAAAATATAAAACTAAACGATTACGAATCAAGGATTTAAATTTCCTTCTAGCATTATTTAAATAATATCATCCTAATGTAAAGAGTTTAAGCTTCCATAAATGTATTCTCTCACTGTGTGTATATATCAATATAGATTCATTCTATCGAGCTAAAGGTTTTCTGATCACATTGTTTGTTTGTTTTTTTTAGTTAACAGACAGAGAGAAGAATATATATAATGAAACTACATAAACATAATATCATGAAGATATTCAAATGGTTTAGGTTGAGATGACAAGGCAATCTAAAAGCTTAACTTGATGGGTCTATATATAGTAATTTACTTTCTACATTTGCCTTCATATTTTTATCTCTCACCACTCATTCATAGGTTTGAAAGCTATCACAAGATTCAGTCAGATTACTTGAAATTATATCATAGGAGTTTTGAATGTATGACCTTCTTTCTCTCTAATACTATACATAGGTACAATTTAAACTACTGATTTATGTTCTACTCAAGCGTTCTTAATTTATACTCTCTAACACATCCAATCACTCCTATCAACTTAAAAAGAAAATTTTAAATATTTCGCTATTATATTACTCACTTTGGACAAAAGTATTCGTGGTTTTGCCTTTGGATTACCAAGAAGGTTTTATACTATTGAAGCTAGCTTTCTTGAAATTATAAATCTATATATTTTTCTATGAGTTTCTTTGACATCCACGTTGTTAGAAGAATAGGCGAGTTGTTCTATGAAATTAGTTGTTATTAGAAGAAAATTGTTCTATAAAATTAGTTGAGGTGCATGTAAATTAGTTCAAATGTTCACTTATTTTAGAAAAGAAAAATATTTTCCTTATCAAGTCAAGATTGGACTTTGATATGATCCCAACAACTTCAATACGACGAACCTTGAGTTCAAAAATAATGATTAACTTTTGTTTTTCTTATTTCTTTCTTTTTTGTCCTTATAGAGATGGGTACATAAAAACGTTTGTGTATGTGAAAATGCAGGAGAGATAGCTATGTCACTCACAGAGCATATTGTGTAGCATTGGCAGAAGAAACAGCAAGATTAAATGCAGCATCAACCAACATTGCCAACAACAACAATTCATTAGCTGATAATTACATCAACAACAACAATCCTCCTCAATTGTTCTTCCCTAATTATTCCTCCAACCTTTTCAAACCAAATGAAACTTCCCCCTTCTTTTTCAATAACAATAATACTCCCACAATACCACTCCCTTTTTGGATCCCAACGAATCCTCACCAAATCAATAATTTCCATTATCCAACAACAACAACTACAACAGCAACAGCAACAACAAATTCTGATGTTCTTTCTGTTCCTTCCTTATTCAGCAATGAAGAACAACAATCATCCCATCAATTTATGTCTTCATCACCCAACATGTCAGCTACTCTTTTGCTACAAAAAGCTGCACAAATTGGTGTTACAACAGATCACCCTTCATCATTGATGGAAAGTCTTGGTTTGAAATTCAGTTCAATAACTGATGGCAAAGCCTTGCTTTCAGGGATTTATGGGTCAATGATAAACTCAAATTCCAATAATGTTATTATTCCTCTTAGTGAAGAAAACCATCATCATCATCACTACTCTGCACCACCAGCAAAGAGAATGAGACATACTGTCAGTGAAGAGAGTGTTAATGGTGGAGAAGGAGAAACAAGGGATTTCTTGGGTGTGGGAATGCACACCATATGTCATCCATCAACAGTAAATGGATGGATCTGATTTTAAATTAGATAAAAGGACCAAAAAGAGGGAGAGATGAGATCAATGCATATTCTTCAGTTTGAGGAAAAAGACAGAAAGCTGATAGCTTTTTGTGTTTTCTGTTTAAAGGGGCAGAGGAGAACAGAGCAATTGGGGGGGAAATGAAAAAAAAGTTGAAAACTTAAAAGGACCCATTTTGGAAATCATTCTATGTTATTTGTGTATTTCTTGCAATCTTTTGGTATCCTCTTTTTCTTGTGGTATCAAATGTGGGTATTGGGAAGAAGAGAAAAAGAGGGTATATTTTTATTTTATATTATTGAGTGAAAAGGGGCATGAATTCTTTTCGGTATAAATGTACCAGAAAAGTCTGGTCATTCAAAAGAAAAAGAAGAAGAGAGAGATGACGATGATGCTTACATATTTACTTCGTTGGTTTTTTCAAGATAGGAACATAGTCTCACGTCAATTAGAAGTACAAAGAATACGTTGTTTTTACACATTATATGATTAAATGCAATAACTTGTTTGATGAAATAATACTAAACTGTGTGAAATTAGGATTGGAGTATAGAGTTGTTTAGTTTGAAAGTAGGAAGCATATTACAGGGAGGGGAAAAGAAATTAATTAGAAGGTAAAAGCTTCAACTTTTTTCTTTTTTTTTTTGTTTCATTTTCGCTCTTAAATTATGCTTCACAAAATGGAAAATACTTTATGAATGGGAAGGTAAAAGAAGAAGAATCTTGAGACATGAACTATGTGAAAATAATTTTTTTAAAAAAATGGTATTTCTTTTCTTAATAAACCATTACTTTCCACTCTGGATAGCAGTGTACTTAACACATGCATGCATTTTTTTCCTTCCTTTTTATTATTGAAAAAAAAAGGTATGGTGAATAAAATGTAAAAAGAAAAAAGAGGAAAAAGTGAAGAGAAAAAAAGCAACCATTTCCCATTATGAATAATATATATTGAATTTATTTCTGCTCTATTGGTTGATAAATTCATGTATTTGAATCATTTTTTGAATGAAAAATTGAATTTTTGACTTTTCAAATTGAAGAAAAAGATTAAATTAGGACTTTGTTTGTTTGTTTGAATCAGAAGGGTGTTCTCCAAAGTTTGGCTTTTGAATAGTAATTATGGGTTTAAAAAGGTAAAGTTGGCCATGTTGACCCACTTCACCCATTATCTACTCTTTATGTTGACATTTATGATGTTATCTTTTCCATCTTCCTTTTCATTCAAATTAGGTTTAGTGTGGATCAAGAATCTCTTTTTACATCTCTCTTCTAGTTTTGTACAGCTTTACAATGGCCACCATTTTTAATGATAATATTTAAATGATGGCAACATTTAAAAAAAGATAAAAGAATTCCAAATATAACAAACTCTATTGATTATAGACTTTTTCATTGATACACTCTTACTCGTTTGATATAATCGATTACTCGTGGATTATATCAACTAATACTTTACGCTCGATTTCTTTAGTGGAGGCTAATTAGGGAGTCCATTAGTACCTTCTTAAACATTTTAGAAAATAAATTCATCTTAGTGGCATTTAATCTGATTATATATGTGTTTTTTTTAGTTGATTTGAACAAGGAATGCTGTTGGCCAAGAGTATATGTGAAAGTAGCTTAGTTATATTAAAGTTAGCATCTTAGGCATAAGATTATTTTAGCAATTCAAGGAATGTTTTATCTATGTTACCTTTTTGTTAGTTATAGGAAAATTGAAATGAAGGACTATTTTAGCAATAATAATTAAGGATATAACAATATTTTTAAAAAAATTTGCAAATATAGCAAAACTATCACTGATAGACTTGTATCGCTGATAGATTTCATATAGTATATCAGTGATAGACCAATATTTGCAACATGGTTTATCAGTCATAGACTTATATCATTGATAAAATTTGACAAATTTTGCTATATTTACAAATTTTTGACAAATTTTGCTATATTTACAAATTTTTTAAAATTATGTTATACACTTAACTAATTTGAATTTAATTGCTGAATTTGTAATATTATCAAAGAGAGGGCATGTTTGTAAGGTGTAATTGGGCCTACACCATTATTAAGCCCTAATCTCAAGAGCCCAAACACTTTGTCCATCCTTCATTTGTCTCCTAGAATGTTTCACTAAAACTCCCTTCAATGCCCAATATTACTATATGTAATTTTTAAAAAATATTGTTAAACAATTAGCTATTAAATTTTTGGTATCCGTTAAAAATTTTCGTAATGGAATGAGTTTGTAATGTAATAATCCAATTTGTAATACAAAACGCATTAGGTTTCGATAATTTTCCATCCAACCATTTTTTGACGCTTCACGATCTCATTTTCGTTTCGTCTTTGATTACTCTCGTTTTCCAACACTTTTCTAATTTTCAATAATCCATATTACATTTTAACTCCCTATGCAACCCCTAAATTTATTTATGGGTTAGTTGGACCCTAACTTCATGTAAAAATAGGTTACTTTAATTATAATAGTTGGTGTTTCCAACAATTATAACCTAATAGTTAACTACTATATACTATTTCAAATCTTTTATTGCTAATGTAATAACTACCCATTATAATAATTAAAACTTCCCCCAAACGTCCTCTTGCAAATTCCAACTACGGACCTACGTTATATAACTTGAAACACTTGTAATAAATTTATTTATGCACGATAAGTTAAAACAGTAGTATTTTAGATCAAGAAAACCATAAAACACTCTCAAATTTGCAAATATTTTATTTCAACAATGTCTTAACTTTGTATAAAGTCATTGCTTTAGTCTTTTAACACAGCCTGGAATTTATTTAAAACTCGAATTCCCAACCTACTTTATATCAATCAACTTCAATCACTCAACATCAAACATCAAGTTTAATTTTTGCTAAAGTGAGTATACTCCACAGCAAATTTTGTGGACTTATACCTTAGCCACTCCACTACGGTTCCTATCAATTTCATGTTTGAGCCTCCAGTGATAAACGCACACGAACAACCATTTGATTCACATGAAATATTATTGGATTACTAAAAATATAGGAATGAGCAAATGCCTTTTATAAGATATCGTCTTCTAAAATAGACATGTCAGGGGCATGTGTTCTTTGTGTGCAATATTCATCAAAACTCTTTCTTAAGTCTTTCATTGGCAAACGGTATTATGCCCCTAATGGTCGCTGACTTATCATCTTTCATATGTCACTACTACAGACATTTGTAAAGATTTAACGGATAAAACTACGATCTATAGACAAGAATTTGTGGCTACCTACACTAAAGCTTTTGAAGGACCAACTGCCATAATTCAATTATGCCACAAGTGTAACTTATATCAAACTAAATGTGTTAACTCTACGTTGAGTCAAAATTCTGTTTCAATCCAAATTCGATGTCATAGAAGGTCCATTGGAGGATTGGGTGCTAAAGAAACTAGAGGAGGTAACAAGCCATATCCTACTCAATCTCTCTCAGATGATGCAGTCAGAAGATCGGAAGGAGGTATGCATCCCTTAGAGTTGGAGTTCAATTTCTAAAATCTCATTTGACAGTCTAAAAACAAATCTAAATTTCTATTTTAAACTCGAGTATAAAAAGGAAAAGAAAATAGTGGGTCATAAAAGAAATAAATTTCTTCTGCAAAAATGAAAAACCAAATCAGAATCAAATCAAAATTTACAATACTAAAATTGAATTCAAACATAAAAACTCTGTTCTTTCTCTAGATTCATAATTTAACTAAAAAGATTTAATAAAGAATCAAAGAAAAATCATTCCTATGGGAACTTTTATGACACCAAACACTAGGCATTCATTTAAATCAATAATTGAAAGATATGGTAGCTGATTTCCATTGGAAAACAAGGGCCCCATTTTAGTAAATAAGGGTTGGCTAAGAAACAAGAGGCTATTGCCCCATTGGCTTAGCATTCATTCCATCTTTTATTACAAAACAAAACAAAATATATATATATTTATATAAAACATGTCCTGCCAAACAGGGACTTCCTCAATTGTCCCCACCAAAATTGTTGAATTTGTGGAAACAGCAATTTTTTAAGAAACTTTCTGGTTAAAAGAATTATTTGGTTTGTACCACAAATCTCTGCTGGCTGCCAATTGATGAACATTTACCCCCCTTTTTGACATTTCCTCATTACTTGCACCTTACATACCAAACTATGTACCAAATTACCAAACTTCTATGTTACAGAAACCTACAGACCTTTAATTAAAATCATTGATGAATGATGTCTACATTGTAGAGGTTGATTGTAACTTGTAAGAGTAAGATTTTAGCAATTCTACATGAGCTTTTCTTCAAAATGTCATGTAATAGAATTCGATATACAAGTTAGAGAGTAGGAAATTTCAGGCATTTGATGTGAATTAGAGATTAGTAAGTGTTCAGAGACATACTAGGACAAATATGGAGAAAGTTTGACTTCCTTTTTAACAATGGCGGGTGGTCTGGTTTCTATGGCAGCCTCCTGCAGTAGTTTAACGACTCTCCTCATTGAGGGGCGGTTGATAGGGAGTGAGCTTGTGCAAAGCAGTCCAACATCAAGGACTCTGTATATTTCTTCCTTGTATTCAGAACCGAGCTTAGGATCAATTACTCGGTCGAGTTCTCTGCCATCGACAGTAGCATATACCCACTTTGCCAAGTCTTTATCTCCAAATTCTGGATCATTTGGTGGCCGTCCTGTCACTAGCTCTAAAATCACCACCCCAAAGCTGTAGATGTCACTCTTTTCGTTTACTCTTAAAGTATAAGCATATTCTGCATCAAGCATATGACAGTCAAAAAAAGTAGGCAAATTCTATAATCCAAATATGAACAAAGAAATCCCAAGGAAAATGTTCATTTGTATAACAACATCTAAAAGTTAATACGAAGGCATTCAAGTCTCACAGATTCATCCCACCTTATATTTAAGTAGACAAGATCATAACATCCATAGAAATAATAAAGATGGTCATTTGCCCAACACAGGTTTATAATCATATAATGTAAGAATTACTCATATTTCAATTCATGAAAGAAGGTAGAGAAACCAAGTTGGTACCTGGTGCAATATAACCACAAGAACCAGCAATGACAGACATAGATTCTGATCCCTTGCCAGCATTCAAAAACTTTGCCAATCCAAAGTCAGCAACTCTAGCCCCAAACTCAGAATCAAGCAATATATTGTTGGACTTAATGTCCCTATGAACAATTGGAGGAGCACAGTCGTGATGCAGGTAAGAAAGCCCTTCAGCTGCATCCAAAACTACTTTATACCTTGTAGGCCAATCCAGAAAGCGCTTCTTGCTGCCGTGCAACAAATCTCCCAAACTTCCATTGGGCATGTACTCATAAACAAGCAGCTTGCAGTTGCCTGTGTTGCAGCAGCACCATAACCTTACAATATTCTTGTGACGAATCTTCCCTAAAGTCTCGACTTCAGCCTCAAATCCATCTTTCTCTGACTCCAAACTTGTGTCCTCTTTTCTTGTTCCTTGCCATAGCTTCTTCACCGCCACAACCTCCCCATTTTTTAGCACGACTTTGTACACTTTGCCGGACGCTCCACTTCCAATGACTTTGTCTTCACTGAGACAGTCTGCTATTTCATATTCACTAAAACCAAGTTTATGAAACGATCTCCACTTGGAAATGGCAATTCCTTTCTTACTCTTCTTGAATTCCTTGTACTTGAAGAAAAACCAAATGACCCCAACAACAAAAACAATGATAGCAAGTAGAAAAATGGACCTGAGAAGCCAATAGCCTTGGTTTTTTCCTTTTCCAACGTGAGGACAAAGACTTGGGTCGTTATTGCACAAACCTGGATTACCCAGGAAGCTATCTCTGTAAATATCCTCAGCATAAAGAGGAGGAAGTACACCTGATAACAGATTGTTCGACAAATTTAGTAAATTCAGTTTCAAATTCTGCAATTCAAGAGGTATACTTCCACTGAGATGATTACTAGAGAGATCAAGATAATTAAGCACTGGAAGGTTTCCAATTTCACTCGGGATATTGCCAGATAGTCTATTACTTGCTAAATTTAACTCATTTAGCCTTTTCAAAGCTCCAATTCCCATTGGCAATTCACCAGAAAGTTTGTTCTTGCTTAGATCGAGTGTGCTCAACAGGTTTAACTTTACCAAAGCTCCTGGGATTCGACCGGAAAACATATTGTCATTACCTGAGAGTTCAGTCAGATTGCTTAGCAACCCAATCTCGTTAGGAATTGACCCTGAAAATTGATTTTCTGAAATCACCAGAATAGAGAGATTCTTAGCGCCAGATATCATCGAAGAAATAGACCCAGAAAGAGAATTCTCAACGAGCTCAAGCAAATACACATTGGGCAGACCCCAAAATTCATCAGGAACCGGACCAGAGAGTCTGTTGTTCCTCATTCGAATCCGGCTTAAGCTGGTGCATTTTCCAAGGCTTGCCGGGATTCTTCCAGAAAACGAATTGTAAATCAATATAAGCTCTTCCAATTTCCCTTTTGCACACAAGTTTTCAGGAATTCCGCCAGAAAACCCGTTGTATGAAACATCAAGATGAACTAATGGCGAGTTTTGGCCGAGTTTACTAGGTAACTGTCCACTAAGCTTGTTGTTAAACAATTTGAGCTCATTCAAGTATGGGGAATTAACGATACTCTCCGGCAAAGGGCCTTCCAATCGATTCTCGAACAAATTTAACGACTCAAGCTGTAATGCGCACAGTTCATCCGGAATCATTCCCGTCAAGTGGTTCATGGACACATCAATTCGTCGAAGTGAAGTTAAATTAGACAGTCGTAAAGGCAACTCCCCAGAGAGCGAGTTGTTAAAAAGTTCAATTTGAACTAAACTTTTCATTTGAGTGAGTGAAACCGGAATCGACCCACTGAGTCTATTATTAGACAAGTCAAGATTCTTAAGCCGAGTCATCCCGCCAATGGTTGCCGGAATCTGACCGGCAAGATTACAATTAGCAAGCCAGAGAACCTCCAGCTTCGTCAAGTTACCGAATGCACTCGGAATCTCACTCCGCATAAACGGATTATAAGCAAGTTGAAGCTCTTTCAAACTCGAAACGTTACCCAAACTCCCCGGAATAGTTCCATTCAATAGATTATCAACCAAATTCAGCGTCTCAAGTTGCGTAAACCCACCGAAACTCGTGGGAATCTCCCCAGAAAAATTATTTCCAGAGAGATCCAGAGAACGAAGATTGAAGATCTTGGAAATCCCATCGGGAATAGAACCAGCAAGAAGATTCTGAGACATGTTAAGGAAGTGAAGGCCAGAACAGGAAGCAACATCGTCGGAAAGAGAAGCGTTAATAGCGTTATTAGAGAGGGAGAGCGAAGAAAGAGAAGGAAGACGACAAATAAAAGTGGGAAAGGGTCCGGAGAGCTGAAAGTTGGAGAGGTCGACGGCGATGACAGAATGAGTGAGGGAATCGCAAGTGATGCCGGACCAGTTGCAGGGAGTGTTGTCGCGAGGGTTCCATGAAGAGAGGGAGTGAGTGGGATCGGAGAGACCGAGTTTGACTCGTTGAAGATACAATCCTTCTTGATTGAGAGAAGAGATCAATGGAAGAAAAGGAAGAAGAAGAAGAAGAAGAAGAAGAGGAGGAGGAGGAGGCATGTCTGCAGGGAGAGAGTTAGGGGAAATGAAATGAAATGGAATTGAAGAGTGGGAGTGAAATATGAAGGCGTGAAAAAGATGGGGCAATGTAAAGTTGTAAAAAACAAACAAATTTAAAAAGATATTGGGGGAAATTGTAGATTTTCGGCCCCCACGTTCTTATTTCTTTCTAACCAAAAACTACTACTCCTTCCCCTTCAAATTTAAAACTATTTCTATCACATAAGACACCAAATATCGTACTCTCCCATTAGAGTGTGATACATATTTATTAAATAAGATATGAGTCAAACCAAAACAAAGTCTCATCAAATTCTATGATTACGATGAAATCAGAAATGAAAAGAATATTTTAAGAAAGAAAGAAAAGGAAATGAATTGAGTAGGAGTAGAGAGTGGGATTAGAATTAATGAGTCGATGATAATTGTGTTGGGGAAATGCGCAATACGCGCACATTTACGAGAAGTTCTAGAAATAATTTTAAAAAAATATTCTTCTTATTTACGTGAAAATAGAAGAAAAAGGGAAGGCATTTTTAATGTAATTAGAGAAGGGGGTTGGGATGCCATTCTTCCCCTCTACCCTCTAACTCCATCTTCTCTCCCTCTTTTATTCCAAATTTTCCGAGAAAATTCACCCTGTGGCTTTACGTGGAATTTTATAATAAAATCTTTAAATCACTAAAACACAATTATTTTGTTCTTTTTTTTCTTTTAACAATTTTTTTTTCTTTTAACAATTTTTTTTGTAGAATTGTTTTTAAAAATAGTAAAATAAATTAAAATATTTACGAGCTATACCAAAATAAGATAGACGGTCACATTTTGTTATATTTGTAAATATTTTTTTATGATTTAAAATTAATAAATAACTTAAACCTTTTTTTATATGCAACATATATAAGGTTAAAAAGTAGTTGGGTATTGGCAATTGAGATTAAGATGGATGTGTACAGTACAACAACAAAGACTCCATTGAATAAAACTTAGATGAAGTGCACAATCAGACGATCCCTACTCTACGTTACTCTTCTTCCTTCTTCTTCTTTTTTTTTTTTAAGAAATTAGTGTTCTATGCTTATATGTTTATTATCAAATCAAACAATCTCATGAATCTCATTTTGACAAACGACTTGTAATTGAGTTTGGTTGATAAAAAAAAGGAAAAATTCAACTACCAAATATATTAACAATTTAAGAGGGTTGTTATTTTGTTATTTGAGTTAGTCATAGTTCTCACCCCGTAACTTGTATAAACTTATATTTTTCATTTCGTTACTTGTGAAAACTTTTAATTACTCTTTCCTGTAATAATTATTAACTCAACTTCCCAAAAAAATAACCCTAATTAAATATCTTCAACACATTTGTATAATTAAATGTTAATTAATCCAAGCAACCATTTTTATAAAAAGATTCAAAACCTACCGGGGTCAAATTTGAGCAAATTTTAATATAAGGTTTGAGATTCAATTCTAATTTTATAAACAAGTTTGAGATTATATAAATGATAGATAATTGATAGAATATAAAATATTGTTATATTTTGTAAATATTTTAACACGGTTGTCACTTATAAAAGTATCCTTAATTTGTAAATATCATTAATTTTCTTCTATTACTTATAAAATGTAATGAAAATAAGGAATAGTGGTAAATATTGCAATTAGATTCAAAATAATTAGGTATATGACAACACATATAAAAATTACAAATATAACAAAATTTGTCAAAATCTATCATTGATAAATCATAAATAACTATTGAACTATATCATTTATAAATTTTGCTATATTTACAATTTTAAAAAAAATATTGTTATATACTTAATAATTATTCATAAAATTGTTAACTATTATAATTATCCTTATACTTAGATGTGGGGTGAGAATAAAAGGCATGTATATATCTAAGATGAAATCAACTCGGCTTAAGAAATCTTAAGAATAACATTAAGAGTATCATTTATTTTATTTATAAAGTTTACATAAAAGGTTCAAACTTAGGTTATGGATTAAAATTTGAAATCGAAAACATCATCACAAACAGATCCAGTGATAATGAAGTATGAAAATCTCAAATTCTTGAACACGTTAGCATGAAGAAGGTGGGGCCTTTAGCAAATGAAATTGACAATTTTTCGAAACCTTTAAATAGCTCATCATATGGTTTGCAAAAGTGGTCACTATGGGGGTGGAGTAGTGTTTTTTCTTCCTTAGAAAAAAAAACCCTAAAACCATCAAAAGTGACCACTGCATGCGCTAGATGGTGAGCAACGACCGTTTGTCAGCAGTAGGGACAATCAAAAGACATTACCTATGGATACATCAGAAGCGTCTTGATCTTTGAGACCAAAGAAGACAGCTTAGTCAGGTCCAACCCTATCCCAGAGAGAGCATGAACAAGTTGATCAGAATAATCATACTAAAAGACATGGAAATGGGGAAATACAATACATAACCTAAAAAGTATAATAAATGTCACCGCAAGAGCTTCCAGGTTTTTAGTGCCCTAGTCATAGTGAATCAACTAGAATAAGAGAACGAGTGAAGTCACGAACCACCCAACTAATACTACTAGAATTGAGATTACTATATTTAATACTATAATGTTTAGTATAATATAATTAAAGTTAAAAATTGAGAAGCTAAATTTAAGATTCATCAAATTAAAAAAAAAAAAAAAAAAAAGAAAGAAAGAAGAAAAATTGAAAATGGAAGAGGACAATGTGAGGGTCAAAAGAAGAAGAGGAATAATAATAGAAGAAGAAGAAGAATTTTGAAGGAACTTTTTAGGAGAGGACCCACGTAGAGCAGTGGTTATCTTATAAGAAAAACAAACAATAATTTTAAAAGCTACGCTAAGTTCGGGTCCTTCTCCCCTATCTCTCACATTTTCTTCTCTTTTAGATTCTCCCATATCAATTATTATCAAAACAAATACACTCTCCAAAATTAATTTAACATCAATCAAAACAAATTTGCCTTTCTTTTTTCTTTTTTCCTTTTTATTCCTAAAATTTGTATTTAGTTGTTACCTACCTAAACAATGGAAAGACGACGAATCTAAAATTATAAAAACTATAACAAATAAAAGATTTGAAACAGTGCTAATGATAAATAACTCGAGAGTACAAAATAGTATTTAATATAAGTAATAAGTGGTTATTTTAATTTTAGGATAGTTGTTAAAGCTTGACAATCACTTAAAATTGCTTTTGAATTGTATTTTAAACCGTTTTTATCAAACGAGTTTAAATAAAAATAATTTATAAAAAAATCATTTTTTTCTTAAATGTTCAATTCAGAATCGCTTAAAAGATATTCCAAACGTGTTTTTACGCTTTATATATATTAAAATAATCCAGATACCCTTCAATAACAAATTGAAAATATAGATAGTATGTTATTTAATAGTATACTTTTTTTAATTTCATGTAACTATGTTAATTAAATTATAAAATGTTGTAACATAGAGGTTTGATTATTAACAATCAATATAATTTGTTGGTGGTATGTACATTATTTTATAATACTTGAACAATTGACAATAGTAAAAGTAGCATTGGTAACTTTTTCTTAATTTTTTTATTCCAAAAAAGGGGGTAAATTAGATATTTAATTATGTTTTAAGAACTAATATTAAATTATTGGGAGAAAGAAAAATGTTTATTAGTGGTTATGGTCCTAACTTTATTTGCTTTAGGTTAAACTTTAATAATGGACTTAATTTATAATTTGTTCAAAAAAGCAATTCCATTAACGTTGAAACATTAATTACTTTCCTTTGTTTATTGCAACAACTTTAGTGATTAGTTCTAGATATATATCATATATATATATATATATATATCTTTCAAATTAATCGAGATGGCTAAACTACTAATTTGATTTATTAATATATTATAGATTAGTTTATTAGTTAAAAAATATATAGTCTAAAAAATAAGACGATGAATTGTTATATGAGATTAATCGAGGTGATCCCAACACTTATAAGTATTTAGAAAAATATATATTTTTGAGAAAAATATATATAATTTTGGCATTTAATGTTTTTTAAAGCTTTGTTTATAAAATTTAATATTACACATTATTTTATACATTTTCAATAGTGCAAAACTATAATTAAATTATATTTATAGCACAATTCCATTCGAAGACAAATAAAATAAATTTAAATGTTGTGCAATTTTCAATATAATTAATCTCTCTCTAATAATTTGAAATGGAGGAGAGAGAACCTCATTTGAGATTGACAAAATTAAGCATTACTTAGTTGAATTATACCAAATGCCTCTAAATAATAATAGAGTGGGTTTGATGTATAAACAAAAATGAGATATTATTTACAGCAATTAACTATCTCAAATCTCATCATTTATTTTATACAAAATATATTTTTAATACATATATATTAAATAATTATATTACAATTAAATTAAAAAGTAAATTGAGAGAGAAATAATTATAACCACATGATATGAAAATTTTCTAAAATTAATTTTTTTAATTTAAAATTTCATAAGAAAAATACCATTCTTTTAAATTTGAAGAACTAAAATAATAATTTTTCATATGCATTTTCAAATATACCAAAAAATTTAATTAGACCGTTTTACAAAATATAACAAATTCTATGAAATTCTCAATGTATTTGATAAACAATTCCACTTTTTTAGGTCCATAATAATTTATCTTTTAACTTTTCCATTAAAAATAGAGTCGAAAAATGTCATTTATCCCATTTGGTTTAACATCCAAACAAATTGATAGTATATGTTGTCTGGTTCATCCTATGCAACAACTAATCACATACTATATTAATTTAATTAAATTATAAGTTTATAATAATAAGTTAAATATGTAGGTGAAATGATAAGACATTTCCCATTACTTTAGGGAATCATTTAATGTGAAAGTGATGAAGAGAAAGAAAAACTAACCATTTTTATTTATTTATTTAAAATTAAATTTTTTAAAAAATGGGGGTAGGAGAAATATATATATATAGTGTTGGTGATTTTGATGTGAGTCAAGTTTGAATGAATAATAAATGACAAAGTTTGAATATTCATAAATCTGAAATGTCTAAGTATTAATGTAATTATTTAAAAGAGGTTGGTTGCAATCTCCTAATGTAACAATGACTTATGACCCCCACCAAATCCCTACTACCACACACCTCCCCTCCTTCTCCTAAATTCAACCTCCCAATAAGTACATATATGTATGTATATCAATAAAACATAAACATTGGCGAGTATCTTTTTAAGAAGTTGTTAACGAAAATATTGAAAACATATAAGTTAAGTCATTCTTTGTATTCATTTTAAATCTACGAAAATGTAAAAATATTGACAAGTCAATCAAAATTAACTAATATCATATAGATACAAAATTAAAATTTAGACTTATTAAACAAGATTAGGTATGATTTTGTTGTAAAGTATTTTTAATTATATAGTTTGAAAAAGAAGTAATTAAAAGAAAATGATAAATGAATTGAGAAGGGAAGGGCAGTGAGGTTGTTGGAAAGTTAAGTGAAAGTCTAAAGTACATAATTATTAAGGATGGAGACGAGAGCCAATTGAGGTGCCTTATCTTTTTGACCAATTTAATTTCTAATTTCACTCTCAACCAATAATTCAAACTCACAAATTATGTTTAAGAAACCTCCCATGTGCTCGAGTCCAATTCTATGCTTAGTATGTTACCGTATTTACAATTTTTTTCAAACTAAAATAAATTACTCATTTAAATTAAAATATTCTACGCTCTAAACACAAATCACATTCCAACTTAACTACGTAATATAATATAGGTTACGTGGCAAATTTTCAAGTTCATATGGATATAAATTCATCCCCTTTAACATAAAAATTTAAAAAAGTCAAAGAATAATATTGAGGTGGAAAACGTATAAGTATTCTGATTCAACCACCCAAAATTAAAAAGAATAAGTTAAAAGATGTTAAAGGTTACATCGATTTATGTATATGTTTTGCAACTTTGAATGTTAAATTTTTCATTTGCATTTACGTTGTGAAACAAGAACCGAGTTAACATGCTACACACACCCCACAGGGATACTCTAATTTATATTTATGCTCTTACGAATTAAAAAGTTGTTTGAGAATGTTCAAAACCATGTAGCTAAGGGGTGTAGAATTAAGTGGAGTTGTAATTTTTATGAAACGAAAATAGTTGAGAGAGTTGACGCGAATAACAAAGTGAGAAATATTAGGTGAGTTTTTTTAGCTAATGCCTATGGTGAACCAACCTAACTTTCATAATCTTCAACACAACTCAAGGGTATCGATCAAAACTATATTGAACAAACTTATTGTTTGGCATCATTGTTTCATTTCTTTAGCCCTGGTCAAATTATGCTGCTGTGTGAAGAACAATCAAGATTATGTAACTGCTGCAATTTCGAATGAGCATATCAAAGCTCTGATCAGGGACAGCTAGATTGCAAACGAAGACAAGAGAGTATTAGAGGTGGAAAAGCACTGAATAGAACAAATTGCTTGAGGACTGTATCCAGCAAGGGAAGTACTGGCACCAACAACAAAATAGCAAGGCAGGAGGATGAACAGGGAGGATTTAGGCGTGGTCGTCGAACTGCTAGAAAGTAAATAGCAGGAAGGAAGATTGAGTAAAATCAGCTTGAATAAACTATCAATGAGACATCAACTTTAAGTTTGCAAGAACAACAGCTGTGAATTCTTTCAATTACACTTCCTTTCCATTTGAAACCCGATTCTATTCACAACTTAAACACCGCAAATATAGTGAGAATCCTGCATTTGTTGCTGCTAGGCAATTCAATTATTTTAGCTCCAAAGAACCATTCAACAAAACCACCATTGCTCTTGTCCTTGTTTGAACAACTGATGCCTCAAATTCGTTGGAAGATGAAGGCTGTAAAGCAAGAATTTCTACTTCATACTTAAAGCACCTAGAGAATTCATTATTCTCATTGGGCAAGGATGATAAATTCATTGGGCAAGATTTTTTGAGAAATGAGACACACATTGAAGTTCATCACCTGCCTGAATAAATTTGCTTTTGACGATGTTTAGAAATGACATGATCCCACGCTTTATCGATTTACCATATTTAGAGCTGTCACAGTTACTAGTAACTAAAGTTCAGTTCGTATCCACAAGTCCCACAGCTGAAATAAACATCTGTGTGAGAAGAAGGAAAGAGTGAAGGCAACAAAAAGAACTAGATGTGAGTTTCAAGGGCGTTAACCGTTTTTGAAGACCGGTGATTGCCTCAGAATACCACTGAGACATCAATATTATCCCAAGACAACAGTAAAAATGGGATGACAACCGAAACATTAGGATGTTTCAACAAAGTAATGAAAGTCTAAGCAGCTCTGGTAAGTTCCTTTCCATAGATAACATTGTCAGAGTTGAATATAACGATATGCCAGTAGATGACCATATTCGATCTCGACAAGCTGACTATCCACCAGTTAGCCAAAGTAATGAAATGGATGAAAACATAGAACATGATCTCTCTGATGGAGACGGAGAGAGGGGTGTACACACCATGGACGAAGAAGGCAATGAGTATGACCTTTCTGTTGATGGAGAGAAGGGTAACGTTGAACAGAATGGGGAGCACAATGAAGAAAATAATTTATAGGATAGTATGGTATCAGAAGATATACAATCTGCCTCCTCCTCAGATTACAGCTACTAAAAGTCTAAAACAGGATTCAAAAAATTAGGCTGTGTTCTGCCCACGGTCTTGATAGGAAGTTGATAGATACCTTAGAACTAATGTAATATCATTGTACATATCTTGCACAACTTTGATTAATGTGAACATGACTTTTCCTAACAAGAGACAACACGTAGTCATTGATTACAATCGGTCAACTTCTACTTAATAGCTTTATTATCACCTCCACAATGAATGTCCTTCGCACTCTTTTCAATAGGTATAATATCAAATAAATAAAAACAGATCTACAGAAGTTGAGAATCCTCATAACCTGAGCTCTCCAACGTTTGAATCTTGATACAAATGTTGGCAAGCATTCACCTATTTTAGGTAGAAAAGAAATTACTGCATGGCTAAAGAATTCATTTGATGTTACTCTAAGGAAATATATTTACGGAGAAGTTAATGAATTCCTTAAATACAAAAACAAGATGGGCCCATTTTAGCAAAATTTTCAAACACTGTATTGTATTCGCAATGAGTGGTTCCTGGGTTGATTACAGAAAACCAAACCAACAAATCATAATATTACTGACCCAAGAGTTTCTTGATCCCAGCCTTCTGCTCTGTAGTCAGCCTTGATGGGAACTTGATGTTAAATTTAATTCTCAAGCTCCCCTTCTTTGTTGGATCTTTCTGCATAGGCATTCCTTCTCTCGGGACAACCTCCTCGTAACTTGGATTTACCACATTGTTAATTGGGATCGTTAGACTTCTCCCATCCAAGGTGTTAAGATGGACAGTGTAACCAGTCAATGCCTCGGCTAGAGATATCTTCTGGGTGACAATTAGGTCATTCCCGTCACGAGTGAACACACTGTGTGGTTTCTCATCAATGATGAAAACAAGATCTGCAGGTATTACATTAGGCTGCTCATTCCCTTTCTCAGGAAATGTGATCTTTGTTCCTTTCTTCCAACCTGGTTTTATATCAATTGTTAAGATCTCTTCCACTGTTACAATCTTCCTGTTCAAAAGGAATGTGGAGAGAGAGACAGAGAGAGGGGAGAGATGGATGAGTGTATATAGAGAGAATAAGAGGGGGAAACATGCAGCTTCAAATGAGCATTGAATCCACAAAATAAACTAAATTTGGAAGCTATCCTACATGCTTCATGACCCCCACATACATATATTGCATCTAACGAACAAAGTTCCTTTTCCTAAATAGCAAGAAACAAGAATTTACCCCGTTTGCAACCGTAACAGACAACTAGCCAAACTCATCCATAAGACCAAATATTCAAGAGGGCGAACAACAACAATCCAGAGTAAATGGTAGAGCTCTTGGAGCTGAAGACCACAAATTACATAGTCACACACAAAATTTATAAAACAACATTTCCATTTGGGAAATGGAAAAGAACAGTCATTTTGATAATTGAAGGACGAAACTTTAAAACTAGTTCGAGCAAACAAGTTGCATGCAATCAAATCAGTATAAGTACAGCAAAGAAAGATGATTACCCGGTCGTGTCTGAAACTTCTCTAGATATTTTCATTTTCTTGGTAGTTCCTTTGTACAAATCTTCAAGGCTACAAGGCAATCTATTCTCAATTGGAGCAGCTTTACGAGAAGACGCTTGGTTCATGGATCCTCCCCCACTTTCTCTAAAAGAAGTAAATATATCATCACCAAAAATGCTACTTGAAAACCTTGGTCCCCCTCCCATTCCTCCAAACGGGTTTGAAGACCCAAAAAATTCAGCATAAATATCTTCAGCATTGCGCGGATTGAATCTAAATGTTGATGACCGGTCGCCGGTGGAAAAGAAAGAAGCCCCTCCAGCTGGGCCACCAGTATCAGGCGGCGGCACCTGACCCTTTAAACCCTCTTCACCGTATTGATCATAAATTTCTTTCTTCTGGGGGTCGCTAAGAACCTAAATGCAACATTCAAACAGAACCACAGAACCAAATCTAACATGAGGTAATCGAAAAATCCGAGAAATAGAAGAACGAATTCCAGAAGTATTGATATTCAATATAAGACATAAGAGGCAAACCACATGTCAATTTCAACGCAGACAAGTGCAATAATCTGATGGATCGATCTCAACAAAGTCGTGGGCTTTTTTATTCAGATAAGAGAGGGGGGAAAGTGATGAAAGACGAACCTCGTAAGCTTCAGAGATCTGCTTGAATTTGGCTTCGGCTTCTTTCTTGTTATTTGGGTTCTTATCGGGATGCCATTTCATGGCGAGCTTCCTGTAAGCCTTCTTCAAATCATCATCTTTGGCATTGCGATCAACTTGTAAAACCTTGTAATAGTCGATTCCCATCTCCCCTTTACGCTATCCCTCGGGTTAGTCCCTTCTTCTTCCGATGGTGTTCTTCAAGGGCATAGAAGAATAAACACTATTGGTTCGATTGAGCAAACTCCGTAGAAAGTTCCAGAAATTATCCTTCTTCAACAACCTTCCTTTCATAAACCAAAATTTAGGGTTTTTTTTTCATTAAAATAACATTAGGGTTTTTTTAAAAAAAAAACTTATTCCTCTCATTTTACATTTATGTTTCTTTTTATTTTGTAAATTTGGTTGTAGTTATTTCTTTGGGAGGTTTTAATTTTTTATTGAACAACGAAAATATTTACATTTTGAAAAAAAGAAAAAACAAATAACAAAAATATGATTAATCGGTCGTGTTCAGTGTAAACGATTTTGTACCAAGTCTACCTCAATTACACATAGTTATCAAACATCCCCTTTACACTATCATCTAATAATAAAGTAATAGAAAAAATTGACACGAATTAATAAACCTCTTCAATTCTTGGTACACCTAAACAGTGCGTACGTTTTTTTTATCGATCTACCTCAATTACATATAGTTATCAAACATCCCATTTTCATTAAAGTTTAAATTTAAAAGTAGGAGGGTAATCAAATCATCCATTATTTAAAAATCAAAATTAATTATCACCCTATTTTAAAAGAAACATTATCTTCAACTAGTGTCAATTTCACATTAAGCAAATTAATATGATTTTAGAAAAATCATATTTGGTTATTTAATGCATGTTATATATATATATATATTTTTTTCTTATCATTTAAACTAAATAGTTTTTTTTTTTTTAACGTTGGTATGAGTTTAAGATTTTTTTCTTAAGCCAGTGAAAATGGAACTGCCTAACAATCTAATCTAATTAAAACATAGTATAGTTGATGTAATCATAAATTAAAGTACGAAATGCACTGCTCACTACTCACCTTTCTAGAGTTAAGATTCAAATCCTCTCATTCATACTACAGAAAATATAAAATATTTGTTCTACCAAAAAAATAAACATTCCACTGAAATTTCATCCTAAATTTTGTATGCATAACTTTTATTTTTATATAAAATATATTTAGATGATATAAAAAAATTGGTACTAAATTGTTGGTTTTGTGAAAGTTGGGTGAGCTAAAATTAAAATAATATGACCAAATTTACCTGATACAGTAATCATACTCAAATTACATACGTTTCATTCATAGAAAATTTTAGATTTAATTATCAAAGTATTAAAGATAATTGATGACAATTTTTGAAATAATAATTAAATATACCATATCCCAATTGTTTCTAAATCTCAACAATTGGGCTTCGACTTTGTAAAAGCAAAGCAAACAATTGGACTCTAGTTTCCACCTTCCAAACCGTGGGTCATGCAACCGGGCCGGCCCAACCCAGACAATATGCATGCATTACAGGCCGAAAGCCCAAAGTGAGAGGTGACATTTCTCTGTGTCATAGTCCACCAAACTTTCCCTTTTATTTAGAAAGCTAAAGAAAAAAGAAGTAGAGATTTGAATTAAAAGAGAGAGAGAGAGAGGTAAAGGTCAAAGAGTTTGTTTAACCAATAAATGAAAAGGCGACATAAACAGTTAGAAAAAGCAAAGGGTGTGGGCTGTGGAGGTAATTGGTTCCTATGATTACGCCATGGATCCCTAAATCCATATTTCCTTCAACTTTACTTTATCATTTTGTTCAACATCACGTCCCCAAATCTTCCTCTTCCCACCCCTTCCAATTCAATCATATCTTTCTTCTTTTCTTCCTCCTTACCTTTTACCAAAACTAAGTTCAAATTTAAGGCTTTTTATTGTGTTTATTTATTCCCCTTTTAATTTCATCCCAATAAATGCAAAAATAGAAATCTAAACAACTTAAAAAGTATATACCTCAAATACTCTCGTATAAGTAGTTTCAAATATAACTCTTAAATTACTAGTTGAGTGGCTGTTCTATTTTTTTTTTTTTTTTGTCATTTATTTGAAATATTTAAATTTATTTATCACATCTGTATTATAACTATAATCATAAAATCCTAACAAAAAATATAATAAAAGTTTATAAATTCACACAAAAGAAATGATTTTTTTAATACTATTCTAACGTGGAAATTGTTTTTGTTCTCGTTGGTACATTTAAAGGAGAAACTTTTTGAAGAGAGAAAAAATATCAGATTATTTACGTAATAGAAAAACCATCAATAGTCATTAAAAACAAATAATGCTGACTCCTACGTAAATTTGTCAGAAACATCTATCGATGATAAAACTTGCATCGATTTCTTTGAATGATAGTAACAATAATAGATTTTTATTGATGTGTACATGAACTGAACTGAAATAAATTAATTTTTCTTTTGTTATAATTTGTAAATAGTTCAACTAACAAAAAGTGGTGGATGATTTTAAAGTAAATAAAAATGGATGGTTGGTAATTGGCTTCATCTCTAGTCCAATCTCTTTTAATGTCCATGGAAAAGCAAAAAAAAGTGTTTACACTATAATTTTAACGACCACTAAAGGAAAAAACAAAATGGTACCTTTTTGACTATGGAACATTTCCTAATTTTCTCTTCTTTTTTTCTTTTTCTTCTTCTTCTTCTTTTTCATTTCCATTATTTTTATATAGAATTTCTCATCAAACGTACCTTTTGGTTAACTATCCATTTTACTAAGTAGGATTAAAAAAGATTATCGTTTTTCATATTTTCATTTAATACAAATATTTTTAATGTTAGTTGAGGTGATCTTGTCATTCATGAATTGTCACGTAACTTTGCGGTGGGAATAAACTTATATTCCTACTGAAAATGAAGAAAGTAATGTGTGTTTTGGATGTAATTACATTAAAAGTGGAGCATGCAAGTAATGTGTGATTTAATTGTCACGTAACTTTATAAAGTGGAGCATGCAAGGTTAAGGGAAGGAGAAGCAAAAGAAGAGAGAGTGAGAGGAATACAAAGATAAATTGTTTTCTTTTCAAAAATCTTAGTAATTGTAGTAAACAAAAAATAATAATATCATATTGTAAATCTTTTAAAACAATTTTTCAAAACATATGAACTTTATAGTCTGCGCTATGAAATGTTAGACGAAAACAATCAATCATGAAAATTTAAAACTAAGAAAAATATAATTGTGGGTGAAAAAAGTATGATAAGTTACATCTTCAATTCTTAAAATTTTAAGTACGTGTCTTAAAAGATCAACAAACTTTGAACTTTGTGCTTAAAAGAGTTAGTTACTGTGTATTTAATAGACCCTTAACCTTTTCAAACTTTGGAAAAACTAGCCTAAGGATATTACACATAAAATTTAAATTTATGTCCTAAGGCTCTGTTAGATATGTGATTCATTTTCATTTTCGTTTGTATATTTTAAAAAACAAAAGAATACAAATAAAATAATTAAAACGTGTTTGGTATACATGATTGTAAAAAGGATTTTTGAAAACAACACGAGAAATAACCCATTTTCGAAGACAATAAATTGTCGTATTCTTTGTTTTAAAAATAACTGTGAATGTGAGATATACAGTTGCATTTTCACAATTCACAATGAAACACAAAACTTTTTTATTTTTGAATTTGAATTTTAAAATATCAAATTGAAACTAAACATGTTTTCAAACACACTGGAGAATAAGAATTTGTTTTTGTTTTTTTCACAAAACAAACGGAGCCTAAACTTTTTACTAAGTGCCTAATAAAAAATAACGTGTCAAAAATCCACTCAACATTTAAATTCCAACGCCTTATCAAATGCATAAATAAAACCTAAAAGTTCCTAAAAAGATATTAGCATTTTTACGAAATCATGAGACTAAATAAACACAAGCTAATTTAAATACTATCTTGATCTTGATCGTTATGCTCTCAACTTTCATTAAATTTGTATCATTATACTTTCAAAATGTTCATTATAGCTAGCTCCTTGCTACACATTACCCATTAGCTAGGACTATTAACATCATTTTAGTTAAGTTATGATAGTTTTATTTTTATAATCTTAAAGAGAACTTGTAATTATATAACAAAAATAGTATTTGAATTAAATAGAAAGATGAAAGTGTAATGTATAGCAAATTTAAAAGTTAGAAAGGTAAAATTGGAATTAATAATATGGAAATGTTTGTAGTTTTGGGGAAGAAAAATTAGGTGCGCCTATAATAGTGGACATTCAAGTGCTTTCCACATGCAGCGTCAGCGTGCACTCCATCTTTCCATTACCATTATGTTCTCCTCTGTCCCACACTTCCTTCTTCTTCTTCTTCTTCTTCTTCATCTAATTCCCTCAATCCCCGCATAATTCATCGCCTCCATAATCACACAAACAACAATTCCAAAGTTCCCATCAACCCCTTTCTCTCTCTTTTTATATAAATTCACCCATTACGATCCTTCCATTTCCATACCTTTTTTGTTTTCTTTTTGTTTTGCTTCAGTAGCCATGGCAGCAGCTTCAGCTTCCGCTACTTTCAAGTTCAACCATCTCTCCTTCTCCTTCTTCTTCTTCTTCCTTCTCCTTATCTCCTCTGTTCAAATTGAAGCTAGAGTCAACAAATTCTTCAGTAAATTCATTCATACAGATCACGAGGTTGTTCCCAACACACTTTCCCCGGCGCCCCTCTCTGTTCCGCCTGAGACTTCTCCATCTCTTGCACCGACACCGGCTCCTGCGCCATTTTTCGACGAATCCCAGAATGCTTACGGTCTATACGGCAGTGATCCCGATGCCGATGAAAACACTCGGACGATTACCGACGTGGAAGAGGAGATTCTCGGAGGAGAAGGCGATCAGGACGAGGGGAATGACAAATCTGGGTTTCCGATGAACAATTTTGTTGAAACGAGAAATGAGGAGGAGCAGTACCAGAACAAGAACTATGAGAACAACAATGGGTTTAGAAATTCCGAGTACGATAACCGCAATGAGTACAGAAATTCGGAGTACGAGAACAATAACAATGAGGGTAGAAATTACGAGGACCAGAGGAATTTTGAAGAGGGCGGGTACAGGAGGAGCCGATTCGAACCGACAGAGCAGGAAGGGATGAGCGATACCAGATTCATGGAGAATGGAAGGTATTTTCATGACATTAACTCGAGGAATGATGAAGAAAATGGATCGTACGGAAGTAAGAAGAAGTATCCAAAGTACGAGTTCGATTCAATGGAGGAGTATGAGAGGAGTGAGGGATTGCTTCCTTGATGAAGAGAAGGGGGGATTTTAATTAGGGTTTAACTTAAATCTATGGAAGTTTTTTCATATATATGTTGTGTGTGTGTTTATTATCTTTGAGTTGTGATTGTTTTTGCACAACTTGAATGGATATGTTGTTCTTGGATGTGATTTGAATGGAAGGGAAGAAAAAAACATGGTGTTTCCATTTTGGAAATAAATTCCATAATGAGATTTTATAGATTATATTCAATGTTTACATTTCTTTACAAAACTTGGTACGTGTGAAACTATACTTTGAATTTACGAGTTGGTACATCTCAATTTGTGGAAGAACAAAAATTAAAAGCTATCAGTTCTTTAATGTTAAGTCTAAATGTATATGTCTAAGTTCCCTACAAGAAAAATTAAAAGCTATTAAGTTATTCGTAAGAAGTACGTTTTTATTTTCGGTGGTCTGTCCATTTATTTTGATAATATTTTATATTCTCCATGTGTTAGTTAAGCTCAAGAATTTGTTCTTATCAAAGTTGTCGTACGCATATGTTGTATGAGTTTGATAATAGAGCTTTGTTACTTGTTAGTGACTTTTGCACTAATTATTGTGTTTGAATACTTGAGTTTTCTTCAAGTGTGGTGACACATTTTGCGAATTATTTATGCTAAGATTGCATAAGAATGTGTGAACCAATATACAACTTTAGGATGAGAGCCTGAAGTCAAATCATTCGATAAGGATTTCTCAGCCTTAGAGGAATCCTAAGGCACATTCTCACGAGAATGGAGTTCTCAAATGGGGGAGCCTAAGTTGCTCAAATGAACGGAGTTCACATGAAGAAGGAAAGATAACCTCAAGTAAGAGAGAGTCTCACATACTTATAGTGAGTCTAAGTCTACTTCATTGATATTCACATACTTAGGGTGAGCATAAGTACAAAGAGAAAGGGAGTCTCGCATTTAGGAGAGACTAAAATTTTAAACGAGTTAGATTTTACAATTGCCGTTGTATTAATGATTAACTACATATAAGTACAACATTGTAATAACTTAACTTGACTATGTTAGTATACTATTTTTCCTGCCCCAAACGTAGGTATTGTATCACCGAACTGGATTACCAACTCTTATGTGTGATTGATATGACGTTCTATATGACATCTCTAATATGCATGAAATAGCAACCTCCAAAAAAATTTAAAACATTTAAAGTGAATCTAAATTTCCAATTCCACCAAGAAATTAATTAAGGATGCAAGAT
This sequence comes from Cucumis sativus, assembly GCF_000004075.3. Lineage (NCBI taxonomy): Eukaryota > Viridiplantae > Streptophyta > Magnoliopsida > Cucurbitales > Cucurbitaceae > Cucumis > Cucumis sativus. The sequence continues at coordinate 2,315,274 of NC_026661.2, read as the reverse complement.
TTTTAATCTTTATCCAATGACTTTCGAATGGAAACAAAATTTGAGACTTACCTCCTCAAGCTCGAAATCAAGTTAGTTAGGTTAGATTTTGTTCATACAAAATTGATCCCGAACTCGATTGGTTTAAAATAAATTCAATCCATGTGATTTAAATGTTAATTATGCTCAACTAGATAAAAAGAAAGAAAGAAATAAAAGGATGAATATTGTTAGTCTAAGAAATGGACAATGTTATGATAAAGTAGGTATGATAATGTTGTATTTCTAGGCACATATACATTTATATCATTAGAGGGGACCCTTTTCAACTTTCTTGTTAGATTTAGTTTAGCCGTAACAAGGAAGATACCAATCAATTTATTTGGGTGGCCCAACTTCATTTTCTCCTTTGTTCGTGATTAAAACAATATTTAAGTTTACCACTTTCCATATAATTCAATTCGATGAACATTTGGAAATATAAGTATATTATGTTACAAGTTAGATCCATCTTTTTAAAACTAAAATATGTAATAGGTAAAGTATTATAAATTAGATACAACTATAAAAACTAACAACTTCAATCTTAGGAAGAGGATTGTTAGTAAATTTAATGGATAAGTATAGCATAGTGAGTATCAATTATCCAACACATTGCGTAGGACAATGATTTTATGGGCTGCATTTGAAAAAGCCCAATAAAAGAGGAGCACTCAAGAATTGTTCGGGTCTAATTAGATTGGGCCCATGCAAAGTCCACAGAAAAGCCCATTAAGTCACACGATCGAATATAACCCGACCCGACTGGAGAGAGGAGAAAACCCCCTAAAACACCCCAGGTTCAAGTTTCTTGCTCAGGAGGAAAAGGAAAAAGCAATACCCTTTCGCTTATTTTCTTCGGTAGAAGAACATACACACAATCCCCATATCATTCGGGGTCAATTTCTTCCATTTCCATTTCTCTTACTGATTTACTTCACTCCCTTTTTCTCGTCTTCTTCATTTTGCCATTTCATTCGAGGGTTTTGATTCTGCTTATCTCCTTCTCTGCTCAATGGCGCGTGACCCCAATGGCTCTGCTGGCGGCGGTGCTAGTAACAACACCCAGCGTGAGGAGGCCACTCTGAAGGTCCCATCGAAGGACCCCAAGAAGAAGGATGAGAAGAAGGATGAGGATCTGGTATGTTTCATTCAATTCTTCACTAGTTAGTGCTGTTTGATTTCCAGGACATCAGAAAAACCCAAATTTCAACTTGGGATGGTCGGTTTGGTGTAAACCGTTTTTGGTGTACTTTGAAATTTGTTTACTCAGCTTAGCTTAAGTCGTTTCTGTACTTGTATGAGGTTAATTCGTAGTACGAATGGAAGCCAAGGGAATGCGTAGATTAGTTCATGTGTCTCTTGTGTTTCCTGTAGTCAGTTGGGTATTGATCTGATATGGGTTATTGCTTGTACAGTCGGAGGAGGATCTGGCCTTGAAGCAACAGTTGGAGTTGTACGTGGAGAGAGTTCAAGACCCCGATCCTGGGTTGCAGAAAGTTGCCCTTGAGAGTATGAGGTTTGCATTTTTATCTATAATTCAGTTAATGCAGAAACTGTTGCTTTATAGGTATTGTACACTGAGTGTGGAGGTTTACAATTATGATATAGATTGGCATGTCGGGTTGAATAGGTTTATGCAGAGTGTACATTTTCTTCGGGCTTTTATTTTTTGAATTTATTTGAGAATTTTTAATTCTAGGCAGGAAATCCGAACCTCCACAAGCTCTATGACTTCTGTTCCAAAGCCTCTAAAGTTCCTTCGCCCACATTATGGAACCTTGAAAGCTTATTATGAAACAATGGCAGACACAGATTTAAAGGTCGTCTTCTTGATTATGGCCCTTCAAATTTTAATATGTTTCCCATTATCGATTTAGTTTTTCTAAAAATTGTAACTCTACTTGCTTCTAAATTGCAGAAATACATGGCGGACATTCTATCAGTATTGGCACTGACAATGTCTGCAGAGGGAGAACGGGTTTGTCTGCTTTCCATAATATTTGATCGCAATATGTTTACTTCATTTCTTTGTTTTAATATCATGTGTATGGAGCATTTTCTTTGCTTTTGATGTCTCTGTGTCTTATGCCCGTATGTGTATGTCTTTTCTAGCTCTGTTACATATCCATTTGCAATTGTACTTACATATAAATCATTGCTTGTGAAACTATCTCAGGAAAGCCTGAAATACAGATTATTAGGTTCGGAAGGTGATATTGGTTCATGGGGTCATGAGTATGTAAGGTGAGCGTATGGTTAGTACAACATTCCAGTGCTTCTAAATACATGTTTTTTTTTTCCTGGTCAGAGTGGCACTCGTTAGAAATATTTTAGAAAGTAGTATCTGTATTATTCTCATTAAATTTTAATGATTTGTAACCTCAGGAACTTGGCTGGAGAGATTGCTCAAGAATACACCAAGCGACAGGTAATGGCAGTTGCAATAACTTCTCTTTTCTTCTTTTCTGATCTAATTAAGAGATTATAACATAAATATGCATGCTGTCTTTATGCTTGGTATTCATTTAATATTTTTCTACTATAGAGATGTACTTACCGCTGCCTTCTTTTTTCTTTTTTTCTTTGTTTCAGGCTGAAGAGGCTCCCATTGATGATCTTATGGAACTTGTTCAAGAAATTGTTGCTTTTCACATGAAAGTATGTCTATATAATAAGACGGTTGATAAACTTTGTTTGAATCTTCTTTGGACACCAAGCCATAGTTTTCTGTAGATAAGACCATACTTTTAGCAACGTCTCTAATTAATGTTATTGATCTTCAGCACAATGCCGAACCTGAAGCTGTTGATCTACTAATGGAGGTGAGACCCTATTTTCTATTATTGTTATTTTTGGTATTTTTTTTGGGGTGGGGGGTGGGGAATGGTGTATGACTGACTGAATTATCCAATTGACTTATACCAGGTTGAAGATCTTGATCTGTTAGTTGAGCATGTTGACAGCACAAATTTCAAAAGGACCTGTATCTATCTTACCAGTTCAGCCAAGTATGCAAGATCATTTTTTTGAATTCTTGTAATTCATATAATTGCACTTCCTTCAGTTTTGCTATATTATAGGAATTATTGTCTGATACGAATGGTTTTTCTCTTTAACTTGTTTTGGTTCTCTGTCTATGATGGACGAGTGTAATGTCTTATCAATTATGTGTATGGTTGTGATACGAGGAAATCAATTTATTGTTGTTTTACCCTTCTTCTAAAGTAAATGGTTTACCTATTTAGTAGTTGAATGTTGACATATTATATTATGACAATGAAGAAATATGTTACCGCCTGTTAGACCTTTGTCAATTTTGAACAGGCCTCATGGCTTTTTCTGCTTTTTTCTTTGTGGGGGGTGGGGGGTGTTGTGGTCTTTGCTTGAGAATATAAGGAGGATGTTTAGACAGGTTTAGTGGTCTTGAGAGAGGCTTGGTTTGTCTTAAGGTTTAATATCTTTTGATGTTGGTCCCAATGGTTTAATTGTCCAGTAAGCTCAATTATTTTAGATTGGAGCTCTGTTAATTTTTTAACTTATTTTTTTGGTCTTGTATGCTTCTCTGTAATATTTTCTTGAAGAGGCTAGATTTTCTATTAAGAAGTCATAGTATATGATTATTATTTATTTGCAAACTTATAACCTCCACGCAAACTTATAGCCTCCACTAGTGTTGGTTTTTCCTTTTCCTTTTTTTGAATAAATTTCCTTGATTATGATAGTTAACTCAGCTAACATCACAGATATCTACCTGGACCTGATGACATGCTAGCTTTGGACATTGCATATATGATATATCTAAAATTTGAAGAATATACCAATGCGCTTCAGATTGCTTTGTTCCTTGACAACTTGCAGGTTTTCCCCCTATTTATTACCTTAACACTTTTGCCCTTCTCCAATTTTTATGTAACTAGTATATTTTTACTACTTAACCATTGAACTTTGTCCAAAACCACCTATGTCTGTTTCTAACAATTTAATATGCCTGTTGTCAGTATGTCAGGCAGATCTATCAATCCTGTGATGATTTGCAGCGTAAAAAGCAATTTTCGTACATACTTGCTCGACAGGTAACTTTTGAAAAATCCATATTTTAATTCTTATCTAATTTGATATCGATTCATTGGATCTATTTTCTGATGCATTAATGTTAAGCGTTTTGTTTCCAATTTTAATTTGTATCTTATACAAAATTGATGTATTGGTTTTGGTTTTGGGTAAAATGCTTAGAATGTGAATCCAATGTCACAATTGTGTAGTAGTTTTTCCCGTATTGCCTTGAATTTGATTCCTTTGGGCGTGAAGAGATGGTTGAGTGGGGTACAAGATTGTATAGTACACTATGGTGCATATGTATCACTATCTACCATCATAGGCTGGTTGCTGGATTATTTTGTGAGATACAGCATTTATGATTTATGAATGCTTGACATGACCAGTTCTTCAGTGACCAACTATTATCTATTCATTTGGTTCATTTTTTAAAAAATTTCATTTCACACAGGGCACTTGTTTTGAGCTTGACGAGGAGATGTGTGCAGATGACGATGATAGGGAGGCATTGCAGGAAATTATCAATAATTCCAAACTAAGTGAAGGTTATCTCACACTGGCTCGTGACATTGAGGTCATGGAGCCTAAATCTCCAGAAGACATCTATAAGGTATGGGTATTCTCTTTGAGATAGTGTTTGAAAGAATACACAATCCTTGGAGTATTTTTCTTCATTTTCTTAGGATAATAAACAATATTTTCAAAAGGACAGAATGGCCTAAAAGATCAAGGGAAGAAGAAACTCATGCCACAAAGTAGTTAAACGAAGGAAAGGCTGTCTAGGTTGATACTAAATACTTCATAAAGACTTGTGGAGGGCACTCTGGTTATAAGTCATAATTTGTACAAGATCACAAAAGGAAGTACAGTAGTTCTGTTGTTTTTGTCTGAGGAGTTGCTTTAGCAACACTTTCTTCTGAGTGAACATAAGGTTAACTGTAATCAAAGATAATTAAGACATTGCAGGTGGCTCAGTTTGTACTCTTTCTTCATGTACTTTTTTCATAATTTTAGATGGTTATTTCATTTCCTGTTAAGTGTATTTTAATCCTTTTTAAATGAGTGACTATGCAAATGATATTCATTCCCCATAATACACCGATGTTAGTTTCTTTGGCGAATTCTTTTAAAAAGTTTCATTAGTTATTTTAAATGTATAACACTCCTGATTCTTCAGGGAGCTTTCTGTTAAGATTGGTTAACACTTTTACGATGTAGATGGCTGTTTGATCCATACACAATGCGGTTTAGCTTTTAATGTTCCTTAGTTGTTGAGTATCTGACGGCTGCTTGTTCATTACTTCGATATCCTTTACATTGGTTGAGGTGGTTTAGCTTGTTGTTTTCACATAGTATGATATTTATTTATTTATTTTTATCAATTTTGTTGTTTCTGTGACCCATTTGAGAGTCTGAAGACGGTCAGTTTTATTCTGATCTGAAGCACAAAATTCTGTAAACTTCTTTTCTTTTAATTGTTTTTGTTATTCACGAGTGTTACATCCACGTTCTCATTATACTGGTTTTCATCCATGAAATATTTCAGGCACATTTGCTTGATGGCCGGGCTAGTGCTGGTGCAAGTGTTGATTCTGCTCGTCAAAATTTGGCTGCTACCTTCGTCAATGCTTTTGTGAATGCTGGTTTCGGTCAGGTAGAAGGCGTTCAATTGATATGCAGAGGAAATGACTTATTATTTTGGCTTATCATTTATTATTGTCATTCCAGGATAAGTTAATGACAGTTACACCAGATGCATCCAGTGGTGCTTCTACGGGAAATTGGTTATTTAAGAATAAAGAACATGGGAAGATGAGTGCTGCAGCAAGTTTGGTAAGTTATCATTTACAATATTTGTCTTTCCATTTTGATTAGTATCTGGTTGTCTTATCATTTTTCATCATAACTGCAGGGTATGATTTTGCTTTGGGATGTGGATGCTGGACTTTCTCAAATTGACAAATTTTTGCACAGCAACGATAACCATGTTGTTGCTGGTGCATTGCTGGGAGTTGGTATTGTCAATTGTGCTATCAAGAATGATTGTGATCCTGTAAGTGTTACTTCTTTATTGTGTAGAATGTTGGAACCACTTCAATTTTCTTAACCTTGGCATCCACCTTTGCAGGCATTAGCACTTTTAATAGAATATGTAGACAAAGAAGATGCATCGACTCGTATAGGTGCAATAATGGGCTTGGGAATTACGTATGCCGGAACTCAAAATGAGCAGGTTATCCATCTTTCTTCTTTCTGTTTTTTGGTTTAATGAATGAATTAGTCTTTTGGAAACTACATTTTTTACCACTGACAGTGCCAATGGTGCTTTTGGGATTTTTACCAGTCACTGGTGCTTTGGTTTCTTATTTTGTTTGATTCTTTTCAGGTTTTTATGTCCTTTTCTTTTTGTCCTGACATTAATTGGGACTTTGTATATTAAAAGTTTTTTCTTCCTTTTCATTTATCAAGGAAAAATTTGTCTCTGGTTAAAATATATAAAAATATATGACACTCTACTTTATCAGTGTGTTTCCGCATGTTAATTATTTTTTTCACTTCTAATTGATATTTTTCATTGTACATTCTTCCAGCTACGTCGAAAACTGACCCCCATATTAAGTGATTCAAGAGCATCACTTGATGTGATTGCATTCACTTCACTCTCGTTGGGCTTAATCTATCTTGGCTCCTGCAATGAGGAGGTTGCTCAAGCAATTATATTTACATTAATGGATCGAAATGAGAATGAATTGGGGGATGCTCTAGGTCGCCTTCTACCACTTAGCCTTGGTCTTCTATACCTTGGAAAGCAGGTATGCCAGCAGTCTACCGTGAATACATTATCTGTTATAATTTATGATTGTTTTCTTGTTTTTTAAGAATTGACCTTGAACTGAGGTTTTAGGGATTATGCATTTTGAGGAAATTGAGGCTCTTCCTTTGTAACTCCCTTCTGTTGGTTATAACAGGAAAGTGTGGAGGCCACAGCTGAGGTTTCCAAGACATTTAACGAGAAAATCAGAAAATATTGTGACATGACGTTGCTCTCCTGTGCATATGCTGGAACTGGGAATGTACTTAAGGTATGCAGCTTTGTTTATCAATTTATAAATACAATGCAGCAAGAATTAAACTGAGTTGTCTGTTTCTCACTCATTCAGGTTCAAAACCTTCTTGGTCATTGTTCTCAACATCTTGAGAAGGGTGAAACCCACCAAGGAGCTGCTGTGCTTGGAATTGCAATGGTGGCAATGGCCGAAGAATTGGGTTTGGAGATGGCAATTCGTTCATTAGAGCATCTTTTGCAGTATGGAGAGCAAAATATTCGTCGTGCTGTTCCCTTGGCTCTTGGCCTCCTTTGTATTTCAAACCCCAAGGTCAGTGTGAATTGTTCTTTGACCAAGAACCTGTTATGTTTCAATCTATTCGTTAATTTCCAAACTATACAAAAAAGGTTTCGAGCAAAAAAATAGTGGAAAAAATTGTAATTGCAAGGGTCAAGAGCTTTATAGTTTAATGAAATCAGTTAGCAGTATGGTACTAAGGTTTATAGCATGTTTCAATTACTTGTACATAAACATTCCAACGTCCTAGTATAGAGAAGTCGCCACAAATTCCTACTACTAATAGGGAGGCTACATTATGCCAAGGCAAGTTTTTTGGTGAGTTGGTTTTGAGTGCGGATGTTTTCATGCCAAATTTAATTGTACGATTGGATAATTTGACCAGGTTAATGTTATGGACACGTTAAGCAGACTGAGTCATGACACGGATTCCGAAGTAGCGATGGTGAGGGCAAAGTTTTTTTTAAAAATTTTTTATGTCTACATTAATTTTGTTGAGATTCAACATCACAATTCTTAAATGGATGTCACAGGCAGCAGTAATCTCCTTGGGTTTGATTGGTGCGGGAACCAATAATGCAAGAATAGCTGGCATGCTTCGAAATCTTTCGAGTTATTACTACAAAGACGCAAGCCTTCTTTTCTGTGTAATGAGGCTTCTGAAATTTTATATTTTGGAGTTCTCCTTCTACTTTGTGGGAATAATTAGTGTCTGATCCCTTCACCTTGTAAATGTTTGCAGGTCAGGATTGCCCAAGGGCTTGTACATTTGGGGAAGGGCCTGTTAACATTGAATCCTTATCATTCTGACCGATTCTTATTGGCACCGTTAGTGACTGCTATGGAGAATCCTTGTTCTTTTACTTTATCTTCTGGAAGTTGTTTTATAATCTACTGTCTTGTTTTTCATTGCAGGACTGCGCTGGCAGGATTAATAATTACGTTGCATGCATGTCTTGACATGAAAGCCATTATCCTGGGGAAATATCATTATGTGCTCTACTACCTTGTCTTGGCAATGCAGGTCAGTGTTGGTTGTTGTTCAACTCTTGTCGAAGTCAGTTTTATATTATTTTGCAGCATTCTTACTTTCAAATATGATGTCTGGCAGCCGAGAATGCTGTTGACTGTGGATGAGAATCTTAAGCCTCTCTCAGTACCTGTTCGGGTGGGTCAAGCTGTTGATGTCGTTGGACAGGCGGGTCGGCCAAAGACAATCACTGGTTTTCAAACACACTCAACCCCAGTTCTTCTTGCTGCTGGTGACAGGGCAGAACTGGCAACTGAGAAGTACTAGATTTAGCCTTATTGTTTGTGTAACTCCCTTCGACATTGATTAGTCCTGAGCTAACTTAGCTTATGTTTGTTCAGGTACATTCCTCTTTCGCCAATCCTAGAAGGATTCGTTGTTTTACAGGAGAACCCAGAATATAGAGAGGAACAGTAGCAAGCCATTGTAATTAGAGGAATGGTTAAATCACTGCTGATTGATATCAATTCTAACCAGCATGTTGCTGGACGGCAAAAACATAATGCGGGATGCGGGGTTCGAGTTTAGTTATGATCGTCTTAATCTCATCCGAGCAGTGCATTGTTAGTTTTGATGAACAGCCATGAGTTCGAAAACGTGCTTGAATTGATCTTATTCATGTTTTCATGGTGTTCCTATTTTAGTTCCCATTGACTCGGGATCTTTTTGTATTTGATTTTTTGGGAATAGAATCTCTATTTGCTTAGTCTAATTTGATGCAACCTCGATGTTGTGTCCCATCTTTGCATGGTATAAAATGTTATCGATCTTTTTTATTGTTTTTGGGCCTTTTTGACCATTATTTTAAAGCACAAGGAGATTGAACAACCAAGCTTATGCCCATGCTACTGAGTTAGGTTTCATTTTAGTTGGTCCTTCTTTGGCTACTTGTTTTTCAGCTTTCTTTTGGTGGGATGAAATGATCGTGACTACCTAGTTTTGCTGCCCACATTCTCTTTTCGAAGAGAATTTAAAATTTAAAGCAGTTCATATAATATGTATCTATTATAAAAACTAATATACTATATCATTTTAGTTTCTTTTTACAAATACTATATTTCAAGAGAAGGTTTGAGCTTTTGGGTTTATCTACGTACATTTCGAGATGTGCTTAATAAACTTTTGAGTTTTTAATTTTGTTTTCTAAATAAGTCATTAAATATTCAATTTTGTATTAAAAAGTTCCTTCATAATCAACATTTTTTAAAAAGAAAATCTACTAAATTGATTATTAGAGTTTGTGGGTATTGTATTTTTGTGGTTCTAATAATCTACTTTGTGGTGCATTGTCCTTATCGTTCCATATTAAACATTAAATTTACCCTTTCTAATTATTATCTCCTACCATTAATATTACTCTATTTTTTGTCATACTATTTTTTATTTTTTGTTAGACTAATTCAATGCTCTCCCATTTTGAATTTCTTGGTACATATTTAAAGTTTCGAGTACCTGAATTAAATAGCCAAAAAAAATTAGGAAATTGAAAATTAGCCATTAATATCCATATATACCGGGTCAGGGGTATAATTGTAATCCGCCACTCATTTTGAGCACGTGTCCTAGAGTGCAAAAGTTGGACAAGTCCCACGAATCGAACCGCCAGCTGCGCGGCCATCTTCAGCTGCCGTTCATCTCATCCACGAAATTCTTCGTCTTCAGCTGCTCCTCTTCGCCTCCACGTTCACGGCCAGCTTCTCTCCAGTTCCCCAAGCCTTCATCTTCACCGTTCAACAATTCTATTTTTCTTCCAAAAGCCTCCATCTCGCCACCGCATCAAAATCGGTTAAAAACTGACCGGCCGTTATGAACCGGAGTCGGTTGGTTCGGTTCACAAACTTAACTGATGGTTCTTAATTTGGCCCATCAGTGCAGGGTTTAACTCCTTCAACCTCGTTTCTCCATCTCCTCTCTTTCCCTAGTTAGGGTTTTACTCAACGATGAAGGTCAAGGTGATATCCCGCTCTACTGATGAATTCACTCGAGAACGAAGCCATGACCTCCAGGTGATTAACCGGCGGGATTTACTTATTTATTTATTTATTGTTCGATTTCATCTTGCTTCAAGTATTGACTCTGTATTGCTTCAATTAGAGGGTATTTCGGAACTTCGACCCCAGTCTCCGTACGCAAGAGAAGGCGGTTGAGTATGTCCGTGCTGTTAATGCTGCGAAATTGGACAAGGTAATGTTGGGATTTGAATCATTGTTTCAAGTTGCCGAGTTGTTGGGAAAGTTCAATCAATTAGTAAAGATTCTTATGTTTTCTATGTTTAGATGTTTGCAAAACCATTTATAGGAGCAATGGATGGGCATATGGACTCCGTTTCATGTATGGCGAAGAATCCTAATCACTTGAAAGGGATATTTTCCGGTTCGATGGATGGAGGTAAATTATTCAATGATTCAGCTGCTAGGTTAACATTGTTAGTTTCTTCTTCCTTATGATTTCTTCCTCTGTTTTTTGTTGAGTTCACAGAAGTTTGGTCGGAAGTTTTTGGGAAATTTACTTCTTTGTGTGTTTGTGTTTAATTCTTGTGCTGTTCTGGTAACCATTTATAGTTGTACTGTTGCTGGGTGTTTATATTCTAGAATTTTTTACTTAATTTGCAATAGCTTTACTTTTTCTTCATTTTAATTTGTAGTCTCCATTCAGTAAATAGTGCTGCAATGCTCTTGTTCCATTAAAACAATGATATTAATTTGTCTTGCATTTTTGTTGTTTTATATCTCCATCAATAATTGATTTTTATGTCTACAGATATTCGTCTGTGGGATATTGCAAACAGGTAAGATGATGGTTTTTAACATTTAGTTCTATGCAGTTCTGTTTTTATAGTGGTCAACAAGCTTGACACAAATTAGGCTACAATTAAAAATCTGAAAAAAAAAAATGCTGACCCACATACGTTATAGGCGAACTGTTTATCAGTTTCCTGGACATCAAGGTGCTGTTCGAGGCTTGACTGCATCTACCGATGGACGCATCTTGATATCATGTGGGACAGATTGCACGTAAGACACAATTTTGTAATTACATTATTTGATGCATTGTAGAATGTTAAGACTTTTATAAATTTTTACTTGGGACCGAAATTTTCTTGTTTGTTGTTTTAGTGTCAGGCTATGGAATGTTCCAGTTCCCACTCTGAATTCATATGAAACTTCAAATAATTCATCCGAGGTGTGCACTTGAATTATCCATGCGTTGTAATGCTTGAGTTATCTTTGTTGTGTTATTCCCAACTAACCTTATGAAAACCATGTTTTCAGCCTCTGGCAGTTTATGTCTGGAAGAATGCTTTCTGGTAAGCTACTAATTTTAGACAATGCTATAACCCTTTTTTTCTGCTTCTTTTTATTTAAAGGTCTTTTTGAATTTTGAGCCCTTAGTTTCTGATTATAGGGCTATTGATCATCAGTGGGATGGAAATCTTTTTGCTACTGCTGGTGCTCAATTAGATATCTGGGATCACAACAGGTATTCATCACCATTCATTTCACTTGGCACTTTCTTTTCCTTATTATATATTGAAGTTTTTTTTTTTTTTGGTAGGTCTCAACCAGTGAGCAGTTATGAGTGGGGAACAGACTCAGTTATCTCTGTTCGTTTTAATCCTGGGGAACCCAATGTCCTGGCAACGTCGGCTAGGTATGTATGATCACAAATGCTAGTTTACTTGCTAACGGTCCATGCATATCAATTTGAGCATAGCCATAGGTTGATGGGTGGATCGTTGAACCTTGCACAATTTGAACTAAAACAGAAAAATAATGGTCAATACATGTTATGCATTTTTCTGTTGTACAAGATCTGTCCTTCCACTATTTCCAACCCCCCCCCCCCCGCCCCTCATTTTGTTGCATCAATTTTTGGACCGTAAACAAAATTTGAGCTAATAGGTTCTGTTTTTGCTTTTTTATTTTTTTTAATTTAATTTTTTCGTGGTCAGAGTGAAAGTTACTTGGGGCATTATTACATTATCTTTATCCTACTTCTCCATGACAGGGATCTGTGAATATTTGATTCAATAAGTTGTTTATGCTTTAGTAAATAGTTCCTATTGATAGTGGGCATTCATGGAAATACACGATTTCTTTTCCCTCTGAGTTAAAAGAACCTCTGATATTATGGATGTCGGGAGTTTTGTGGTGATTAAATATATGTATTACATCTTCATAAATGAAGTAGTGTGGATTTGAACTAGCTCTATCAAAGGAAAAAAAGAAAAGAAAAAGGATGAAAAGGGCAATATGGAACTAGTAATGGTGTTTAATCCAGTAAAATTTTCCGTGTTGCTGATCACTTCATTTTCATTTTTATATGATGGGAGTATTTTTAACCCTCTATGCTATTTTTTTTCATCTTGTAGTGATCGAAGTATTGCATTGTATGATTTGCGCATGTCATCCCCTGCAAGGAAAGTAATTATGAGGGTATGATGGTGGCAGTTAGTCAAAAGAGTTGCTTTGAAATCTTTTGTTTCGTTTTGTGTATTCTTATGGGTACCTTTCTTGTGACAGACAAAAACTAATTCTATTTGTTGGAATCCAAGGGAGCCAATGAACTTCACTGCTGTAAGCACATGAATGGATCTTTAAGATTTGATATTGCTTGATGTTGTCTTAGCTTTTTGGCTTTGTTGCTTTTATCAAAATGCAGACAATATAATAATCAAATACTTCTTTGTTCTTACGTGTATAATAGTTTATAGCAGGCCTCATTAAATTTTATAAGTAGTCTAACTTTTTATGTTCTTGTCATTCTTTTAACCATCTAGTATGTTTACAATTGTTCTTTGTTCCCTTAAGAATAATTCCTCTTACTCTATGCTTTCCAGGCAAATGAAGATTGCAACTGTTATAGCTACGATTCTAGGAAACTTGATGAGGCAAAATGTGTGCACAGAGATCATGTATCTGCAGTGTATGAAACAAACTTTTTATTTTGGTTTATAAGAATTAAATAGTGCCACTCCTTAACTTCAAGCTTTAGTAAAACTCGTGTTAACATTTAGCACTTTCTTTCAGAATGGATATTGATTTTTCACCAAGTGGTCGAGAATTTGTTACTGGCTCATACGATAGAACAGTGAGTTCCAACCCAGGTTATGTTCAACATTTTGTATCTTATTTTTCAAGTTATGTTTTTAACCTATCATGTAATTAATTTTGCAGATAAGAATCTTTCCATATAACGGGGGTCACAGCCGTGAGATTTATCATACCAAAAGAATGCAAAGGTTGCACCATTATTCTAGCCTTTGGTCCAAGTTAATTATTTGTTTTGTAGGTTTATCATTTGATTGAAGCCTTCCGATGTGCAATTAGTTTCAATACATTTAATGTGATTGGTGAATGCTCAAATATGAATAATGATCGTTCTTTTTTGCTGATGTTACTGCATCCTTTTTGGTTTTTTAGGGTGTTCTGCGTCAGGTTCAGCTGTGATGCAAGTTATGTGATATCAGGGAGTGATGACACCAACCTTCGGCTTTGGAAAGCCAAGGCATCTGAACAATTAGGAGTTGTAAGAATCCTCTCTCTCTTTATTTTTGCCAAGTATCTGCACTTGCTCGAGCTGGATAATGAATACGTCAATGTTTACAGCCCTATTTTTATTTTACAAATTCTCTTTTGATTGGAGTGTATTAAGTGCATATTAGCGATTAGTTGAGTTGTTAGAGAAGATGGTTGTTAATACAGCGAGGTGATCTCAAGATTGGTATGGTCCAAGTACATCTACCACATGAATTTATCGGGTTTATCTTGTTTTCAATTACATTTATCTTTCAATACATTTGGGATTTATCAATTTACTTCTAAATTAATATTTGCTGCAGCTTCTTCCGAGGGAGAAAAGAAAACATGAATATCAAGAGGCTGTTAAGAATCGTTATAAACATCTTCCTGAGGTTAAGCGTATTGTGAGGTAAAACTCTTGTCCGGTATTCATGCACTGCTTATTTGTTTAGCCTCTATCTGCATCCTATAATTTCATGACACCAAGTCTGATGTGTATGCATCATACACACGCACATTTAATCGGTTTCTCTTTTACCATCGGAAAGAGGATTCCTCATTGCCGTCTCTTGTTCTTAACTGCCGTTTCATATGCTGTAACAATAAGGAAACAGTAGTATTGGAAAGGGATTTTAAAACTTTAAACTCGGGTTTTTCACTACAGGCATAGACACTTACCGAAACCGATATTCAAAGCCGCTGCACTCCGACGCACGATTATTGACGCCGAGAGAAGGAAAGAAGAGAGGAGGAAAGCTCACAGCGCTCCTGGGAGCATTTCGACTGTGCCACTCCGTAGGAGAAGAATTATCAAAGAAGTTGAGTAAACTGAGTTCGAAACAAGAGAAGGGACGTTCCTTGGCTGTGGTGGTTAAACACTTTGAGGCACCAATACCTCAGGAAATCTTCCATAGATTCCGTCTCATGACACTACTTCGACTGACAGTTAATCATGAATGAGAGAAGGAATTGAAATTTTGCGGTGTTGTACAAATTCTTGATTGTCGAGAATTTTCAGCTTGCTTAGTTTAGCTTCATGAATTTGTTAAAGCTTATGATATTTTAGCTCAAATGTTCTTCAACTATTTTATAAAAGATGGATACACATTATACAAATTAGCACATTTTGCTATTGTGTGACATTTTTGTAATTTCAATTGTACTTCCAAATTTTAGTAGGTTTCAATTATGCTTATATTGTTTCGTAGTCTTTATATTAACCTTTATTTCTATTTCTGAAACAATCATCTCCTTATCTTTGCCCATTTAAAACGAAATAGGCCTACACACACAAATTAGAGAAATTTAGTTCATTAAAGTTATGTTATGCATTTCGGGGGCAGAGGCGTTGTTGGAGTGGGAGGAGGATTTGAATCATATACTTCATTGCTAATAAGATGTTGAATTTCTTAGTTTATCATTTCCCCATTTTAGTTAGTAATACACACAACAGAGATTCAAACATTAAAGTTTTTGTTGGAGGAGATTTTCATTAAACATAGCATCTTGTTAAAACCATTTTTAAAATCAGTTCCCAAAATTTTTAAAGTTTAAATGAAAATCTAGACCTCCAATCGAGTTTCGAACAAGTTTTCTAATTTTCAAGTATATGTATATCTGGTAAGTTTTGGACTTATCACATTTTTTTCCCTCAACTTAAGTGAAAATTGTGAAGGTTCTTTACGGCTCAAGGAAAGAGCTTTGCAAAAAGATCAAAAGAAGAGTAATACATCAATTATAGACGTCACAACTTTCATTTGGTCGTGATATGAATAGTAATTTTGATGCACATAATTTTTTTTTATTGTTTTAGCAAAAAATAGTGATGATCACGAATTAAATATAGCAGGAAAAAAGAATGTGATTTTACAAAACTGATCATAAAACAAATTTACCTCAAAACACTGCTTATATTAACGAAATCATTGGCTTTGTGGTGAGGGTTGAGAACACATATACGTATCAATAGGAGCCATGGTTCCTAAGGGGTTTACGATTTGTTTATTGATGATAGGGCGTGGAATAAGTCCTCTGTCTTCGAAAATTTTCTCCCAAGTGATGCAATGACTATCCTGAATATCCTTGTTAGGGGTTGTCGTGGTGATGATGAAAACCTTTCTGTTGAGGGAGGTGTGTTCCGTGACGGGGTTGGCTCCCCTTTAGATGGAAACCTTTATGGAAAGCTATATGGAAACTTGAGGTGCCCCTAAGGGTGAACGCTGTCTCCGACTCCCTACCTTTGCCATAATTTGTAAAAAAATGGAATCTCTATTAACCCGCTTTGTTTTCTTTGTAGGAAATGTTTTATGGGCTGCGATGCAAGTTTTGTAGAAGCATTTGATTATTATTCTTCCCTTCCTTATTTGGGCTTTTTGGCGATTTCAAGAATTGTTGGAGTCTGTCGAACTGCTGATATAGGGTGGTTTCTACGACCGAGGTGCGTAACAGGGTTTGCGGCTATCCTACTGTGGGATGTGTGGAATTACGGAAATGTGGTGAAGCGTTGCGGGTTCGAGCCTGATCGTGATGCTCTGTTGAGAAGAATCTTCTTTACACTTGAAGGGAGATGGGGCTCCATTTTCGCTTAGGAGGGGGGAACCCGGTGCATCATGCTTCTTAGATTCCGCCTAACGTTGGGGTGTGGATGCTCAATATCGACGCCTCGTGGTTGGAGGATGTTGGGGCGGGTGGGGTTGTTCGTGACCTCTCAAGGTCTCTCTCATCTACGGGTTGCATGCCCGTTCTCTCAAAGTGGCCAATAACATTTTTGGAAGCCTTTGGCCTTATCAAACGGCTCCAGTCTCTGTTTTCTCTATTTCCTAGTGTCATTCTATTTCTCATTGTGATTGTTTGATTGTTTTGATCTTACTTGTGTCCTTCGACTTAGTGTTGTGAACCTCTATGAGATGAATGATTTTTTGGCTGAGATTAAAGGTCTGTTGTGTTGTGATTACTCACTCTCAGGTAATGCGAATGATATGGTTCGTTGTCTTGCAGGTGGTTCGTGTGTAATTTTCTTTAAGTATAAAGTATTTTATCTCTTCAATTTCTTATTTTTGTCGATTCTTTCACTTCAATTTCTTAATAAGTATAAAGTGTTGTGAACCTCTATGAGATGAATATTTATTATTTTTGTTAATAAATATTAAATAACATTGCAAAAATATAATTGACTTCTCCTAATAGTTGATACGAAGAGTCAAGTAAATCTGACAAAGTATATCGATAAGGGGTCGATTTCCATGAATGCAAAGGCTACAATGTATGTATCAAATATACCTTTCCTCAAATGCAAGTTAGCAGAATACCCCAATAGTTAATAGAAATAAGGGACCAAAACAAAGCTACATTGGTAAAGCATTCTATTTACTTTTCAAAATAATAAGTAGACCAGATAGTAACGTTTGCACTTTGCCTTTGAAGATCTTTATCACATCAGATCCAAATTAAGCATAGTTGGGCACATCAATAATCAACTTATATTACTCTCAGCAAGATTTTTGTGTTGCCATATAGAAACTGTATACCAGTTAAATAGCAGTCCACCACACAATAAAGAAAGTAAATCCATGATAATTAACACTGCATAATTTCAAGTCATTCTTCAACGTTAACCAATTCATATTCAACCAGTGAGAGATTGTTGTCTTCTTTAGCCTCAAAGTTGGCTGGTTCAGCTACTTCAACTCGTCCCCATTTATCTACTGCTAACCTCATAGAACCTTTGAACATGTCAATCTTTGCATTCCTTAGGGTCACAGTGTTTCCTGGCTTCATGAGATCAACTGCAGAGTTTACAACCATTCGTTTAGATAATATTACACAATAAACATTAATTACATACAAACATACACAAGTTTGTTTGGGAGCAGGGGGGAGGATGAGCAACGATTGAAGATCACTTCCACCAATACAAGCATTTTACCGCCTATAATATACACGATACATAGCAATAGGTTGTTGATACCAAGCAGACACATAAAAAAATATCAATCACTAAGTAAGAGGCAATATATAAAGAAACGGGCCAAACGGCTCTGCAATTAAAATGACAACAATGCAACATGAAGACTAAGTATGTCTACACCCATGAACCTAAATCCACCATCTCAACGGTCCTGACTTGAAGGAGATAAACATAAAAGAAGCTCTATCCTGACCAGTAACATCTAATCCCACAGACTAAAAAACTCACACACTAACTGTCCTTGAGGATCATTTCAAGTGCTTGAACAAAAGATATCCTACCCTACAGTAATTCTTAGTGTTCTGTTTTTGACAATGTAGTTCACTTTGCGCAACTAGTACATAAAGGCTAAAAAGAAGTGTTTTTAAGTGTTAAAAAAAAGTAACTTTAAGCATGTAGAAAGTCAATCCAAAACACCCAAGTGTTCTGCCCAAAGTGTATTCCTATTACAGACCTTGTTAAACGCATTTTCAAGTTATCTTGAATCTCAATGTTTGATTATGATTACATTCCTTGTAATACAATTATCTCAACATTCAAATTCTGTTTATATTAGAATATAACTATTAAATAACTATTATCCACGGTGGTTCAGCACAGAGGAGGTCATCCCTAGGGTGAAATAAATTTTCATTGGTGCAACTCTAAAAGATTATGTAACACTGTAAAGGAGAGTTCTTTGCAGTCTATATTGTAACTTCTCAGTTATCAAGGACTTCCACAAACAAAAAAGAAGACCACTAACTGTTCCAGAAGAATTCAAAATCACCAAATGACATCCAACGAAATGGAAACATACAAAAAATCGTCTCAGCAAGCACTCAATACATTCAAAAGATGAGAAAAACGTAAGCTTTCAAACAAAATCATCAGAGAAACACACCTTGGTCGTTTCGAGCTGTGAAGACGATGGAACCAGTCTCATCACCAACAAGACATTCAGAGATTCGAGTTAATTGCTGAGGGCGAGCAGTAAGCATGGTGGATCG
Organism: Cucumis sativus; assembly: GCF_000004075.3. Taxonomy (NCBI): domain Eukaryota; kingdom Viridiplantae; phylum Streptophyta; class Magnoliopsida; order Cucurbitales; family Cucurbitaceae; genus Cucumis; species Cucumis sativus. The sequence continues at coordinate 2,296,345 of NC_026661.2, read as the reverse complement.
TCCACCTTTATTAACAACCTTAACATTTTTGGAACTCACAACCTTGACGGTGAGAGTGTGGCCACTGGTACCAGGCTTTAGCTCTTCTACTTTTACGAACACAGGCTTCCTCTTTGCTGGAGCATTGGCTGCTGGCGTCGCCATGGAAATCCAAGAATATGAACGAATTTCCGTTGCCGATGAAAATAGAACGCGAAAATGGAGAATGAAACCGAACCTGAGGGTCAAAACCCTAACCCTAAGAAATTAATTTCGCGTTCTACTCACATTTGGGATTTCCAGATTGGGTTTTAGAATATGGGCTCATTTTCCAGCCAATGAATTGGGCTGCTTTCCCTTTGTTTGGCCCTCGTGCTTAAATAATTCCATAATTATAATTGGTCGCAACTTCACAAATAATAATTAGATATATAATAACATCTTAACAAAATTTAGGAAAATTTATTGTTATTATCCACCATAAATTAATATTTATCACTTTAACAGATTTTGCTATATTTATAATTTTTTAAAAATGTTATTATATACTTAATTATTTTGAATCTAATGGTTATATTTATTATTATTATTGTAGACTATACAATTAAAATATTCAAAATTTAATTAAAAACAGATTTTTTTATTTAACAAAGACTGTTAATTGTTGAGCATGTTGAATATTTCTTATAAGATTTTTATATTAAACTGAAAGTTGAGATATTTATTTGGACATAATTTTAAAAATAATAATTAAATTTATATCGTTTAAAATAATGGTAAAGTAAATAACAAAGGGAAAAAAAGAAAGTTTACACATATATGTATACACACCCAGATACAAAAAAATCTTAAGTTTTATTTTCCCATGTTTATATATACTAATTTTAACTATATGTGTTGCACGAGTCTCATAATGTATGTATATATGTATGTATGAATGTATATAATTGAATTAAAAGTCTTATAGGCAATAAACATAATAAATCAAATTTGTTAGAAAAAAACAAACAAATTATTGGTTATAATAATAATAGTAATAAGAAAATAACACCTAGGATTTGAATCTGATCACCAAGTCCGAGTTGAAAGGTACCTCGTCCTATAATACCATCATTTGATATAGATTAAATGTAGTTTGGCACATATTTCATCTAGTATTTTATTGAGTGTTTTTGTGCAAAAGAGTCATTCTTAGTATTAAACTACAAATATTATAATAAACTTATTTTTAATAAGAAAAACTTATATAATAACAGTAAAAAAGAAGAGTTGTACACAAGAAATAAATTTGATAGACGATGGGTAATGCAAAACCTCCATTATGAACTTGATTACAAGACACATTCTACATAAATTTGTTCGTGAGGCACTAAAAACATAAAAATTATAAACAATAATCTTTCAAATTTGTTGGACTATATAAGAATGACAATATAAAATCAATCATTTTCCTTATCTTGACAGAAACCAACTAGTCATAGAAATCATAGATACTCCAAATGATTTTCAATAACAATACAACAATGTGACGTTAAAAAAAAATCCACCAATTTATAGGGATTGTTATAAATAACCCCAGGGGTTTTACATTTTTAAGTAACATGTGTGGCTAAGAAAAAAAAAAAGAACGTTGATTCTGTTTCTTGCATGATGGGTTCTTGTTTGATTGGTTTTGTAAATTTTTTTATTCTTATAATCAAGAAATGTGATTGTTTATATTGGTGGGTGAAGGAAATTTTGCAGCAAACCCATTCAACCTAGAGATCCTTAATGGAAAATAAAACAGATTGTGAACAATAAACAAATTTTAGTTATCAAAATTTGTGCATAGATGAAAGTGATGGACGGTGGGTTAAACAATATATCACAAACTAAGTTCACAATCCTCGTAACCTCTTTTAGGTTCATTGCATATTGTCTTTCAATTGATATATATATATAGAGATCTTGAATGCAAAATAAAACATCATCCTCATACAAAGTTTCCAAACATCAAACATAAAGAAGAATTTAAAAGAGAAAAAAAAACGATATGGGTGTGATTAAGCATTTGATCTTATTGGTTACTACATTCTTGATGTCATTGCTATCATTTACTATTGAGGCTCGATCCCATGTTGACATTTTTTCTTTGAGGAAGTATGGTAATATTGTGTCTGGTGCCGATGTCACTGAGGTATAAATACATAATAAAAGTATATACCAAAGTGATGACTTAATGAATTAATTAATTGTTTTTGCTAACTTTTGTAGTCTTGTTGCTTGTGAAACATAGGCTTTGAAAGATGCATGGAATGACGCATGTGCATCTGATCGTCCAAGTGCAGTGGTTATTCCAAAAGGAACATTTAAAGTAAGAGAAGGAGAATTTAAAGGCCCTTGCAAGAGCCCTATTGAATTTCGAGTTCATGGAACATTGCAGGCTCCAAAACATCCTCATGGAGATAGTTGGATTACTTTTGCATATGTTGATAGATTGAGACTATCAGGTGGAGGAGTTTTTGATGGCCAAGGAAAGGCAGGTTGGGAAAAGAATGATTGCCATAAACGTATAGATTGTGCTAAACTCCCAATTGTAAGTTCTATATCTTTTGTTTTCCTATCCATTAACTACATTCGTCTTTGTTCATTATGAAGAGGTTTGTTAGATTTTCGTTCTCTATTATTTTCATTTTTACAATTTGGTAAATGTGTTCTTAATACCATACGATAATGATTAAGAAATTAAATATTGAACGAAACTTAACCATAAAAAATTAGGCAAAAGAGCCATTTTTTTATATAAAAATATAAAGACTAAATAGATAGAGAAAACTCATAATTTTCATCCCTCCCTAATAGTTTGTGCATGACTTTCTCCCCCATCTCTGACACGACTTATTGATCGCATATCAAATGAGCAGAGTTTAAGATTCGACTTCATTACCAATTCAATTGTGAGGAGAATAACATCACTCGATAGCAAAAACTTTCATGTCAACATCCTAGGGTGCAACAACCTCACATTCCAAGGTGTTAACATAATTGCACCAGAAAATAGTCCCAACACAGATGGAATACACATTGGTCGATCAATTGGGATCTCAATCTTGAAATCTCGAATAGCAACAGGAGATGATTGCATCTCACTTGGAGATGGAAGTAAACGAATAAAAGTCAATAATGTGATATGTGGGCCAGGGCATGGAATAAGCATAGGAAGTCTTGGAAAATACAATAACGAAGAACCTGTTGAAGGTGTCATAGTAAATAATTGCACAATAATAAACACCACCAATGGTGTTAGGATCAAAACATGGCCAGCCTCTCCCGTTGCTGGTATTGCCACCAACATGCATTTTTCAGACATTACAATGGTCAACGTTAGCAACCCAATTCTCATAGACCAGGAGTACTGTCCATGGAATCAGTGCAATCGTGAGGTATTGATCACATTCTTAAAACTTTGATTTTGAAATTCCTTCATACATTTCAACTTCACGAATAAACTTTGATTTTCACTTTCAATTTTTCAGATTCCGTCAAATATTAAGATTAATAAGGTGAGCTTCAAGAACATTAGAGGAAGTTCTGCAACTCCAGTGGCAGTCAAACTTATTTGTAGTAGCAACCTACCATGTGAAGAAGTAAAAGTAGCCAACATTGACCTCGTTTATAATGGAATAAAAGGTTCTATTACTTCTGAATGCATGAATGTGAAACCAATCATTTCAGGAATACAAAATCCTCCGATTTGCTCTTCTTCTTACACCACTGCTTCAAAATGATGGACAACCTTAATTAGAATATAAGACAACTCCTTTGTCTTTTAATTTACTTTTATTTTTTACTTTTCCAAACAAACAAGAGGCTGAAATGTTTGAGACAAACTTGGTAATATGAGTACCCTAGATTTATTAATGAAAATTCTTGGGTAATTAATATAAGAAGTAATCCTAAATTTAGATTGCTTTTGTCACTTTCAATGAAATGCCAATATTTGTTCAAAAAATTTACCAAAAATTATGAAACATTTCCTTTTATATATACATGTGTGTATGAAATCATAATGGACTTCAAACATAATAACTATAAATTCTTTAGAGGCTTTTACTTGAACTATGCATTCATAATCAATATCTCATGTTATATATCTTCTTATTTGGATATGAATTCTATTCATTCATGTACTTTCATATAAATTCAAGTGTAAAAACATCAAATAAAATCAATATACCTTTTGTTCTGGAACGAATGAGAGCTTAATTTAAAATATCATCACTCGAAGTTATTTCAAATACACACTTATATAAGTTTTGCTCAGAATCCATGTTTAATAAATTCATCAAACATCTCAACTTTCATTTTATTTATTGTATATTGGATTACATTGTGTGACGTGGACATCCATGTTGGTCTTCAAGCAAGAACTTACATTTATTCGAGTGAAAAAATTAATCCTTCCAATGTTTAAGTAAAAGTTAATTTTTTGCCAAACAAATAATGGTTTAACTACATCATACGTCTTGTATGGGATGTATAATTTTTGTCGACATTGGGTAGCCTACTAATACTATTGATATATGATGAATTTTTTACAGATATTTTAAGGTAATTACAATGGGTGACCATTTTAGAAATAATAATTAATTATATAGAAAGTTTAACAACATTTAAAAAAATTACAAATATAACAAAGTTTATCAACTTGTAGTTAGATCAATATTTGCAACATGATCTACTAATGATAAGATTTAACCTTGAATACTTTTTCTGTTTTAATAATTTTTATAAGAAACTTTTAGACAAAAGGTCTTAATTTATTAAGAAATTTCACAAATATCGTACATTGAAAATTATTTTCTTAAATATAAAAAATAATACTTTACGGACAATTATAACCTTTCATTAATTATTAATTATATATTATATTCTTAAGATTATTTAAAAAATTACTTTATTTAAAACGATTTGTATTTAATATGAATTCCATAACTTCCTAATATTTGTTTGAGAATTAATACGTTAATAAATTTCAAGTATCTTTTAAATTAATTATAAATCAGAATATATTATAATAATTATAATTTTATTTTATTTTGTAATAAACTATTTAATTATTCTTTCTAAAAATATAACTTAACTTAATTGTTCACTTTCTCCGGCAGCCATTACATTATCTTCTCCATCGTCGACAGTTTTTTTTTTTTTTTTTTTTTTTTGCTATTCTTCTCCATCATTTGAACTTCTTATTACATCTTATTATAAATTTGTATTCAAATTTATCATAACCGTAAGCTGCAGAATCTTAACAAATCGCCGCCATATACAATTATTCATCAGCTGAAGATACGATAAAATCTAGTCATTTGTTATTTTGCTCATTTAAAATTAGTTCATTATGAGTATATCATATGCATATATATAATATATTAACAATATTCCTCTTATTTTAATGTTATTCTGTTTTGATTTTACCAGTTTTTTAATATTCCCTTTAAACATATACCACATATTATTTATGATTATACTAGTTTTAGAATATTATTGCATAATATAATAGGTTGTATATGTTATTTATTATATATATACCACATCTTATTTATATTTATATTAGTTTTATATATTAATTGTGAGATATAATACTTTTAGTTGATGTTTTATACGAAGAATAACATAAGTATGTCATTTGATATTTTACCAATTTAAAATTAGTTCATTTTGAGTATATCATATGCGTATATATATATATATATTATATATTAACAATATTTCCCTTATTTTAACGTTATTTTGTTCTGAATTTACCAGTTTTTTAATATTTCCCTTGAATATATACCACATATTATTTATGATTATACTAGTTTTATAATATTATCGCATTATATAATAGGTTGTATATGTTCTTGATTGTCGAAATGACAAGCTTTTCGTTGAATATGGAAAGTGAGAAAACGGTAAAGAAGTTTACTATTTTAATGTTGCACGATTTCCTCTCATTTTCTATATTAATATAATAGGTATATTTTGTTAAAAAACTGCCTAATGGGCAACTTTAATACATAATCAATATTATTTCAAACATAACGTATTATTTACCACATAATATATGAATATTTAAATAAAAAACATAAACAAATTTATATAATAACCTTTCACTAATAAAATATACACTGAATTCATATATGTTATTTAGTATATATATACCTCATATTATATACAATAATACCTTATACATAATTCATACAGAATTTGTGTTTAAATTTTTTGTTTGTAGAATAAATATTACTAAAATAGTAGTAAACGACATGATCATACATACATATTTTTCCTATAAATGCATTTGATTACATTATACTTTAATATATCCGCAATCTATAATAGTTATGTTCTATGTTTTAGTATATATGTACCTCATATTATATACAATAATACTATATACTGACATATAGTTCTATTATTTTTTTGATAGGATGACCGTTCTTTTTCAACGTTGAAATCTTAATAAACTCGAGAATGTATCACATTCAAAACTAAATTTTCGTTTGTTTGTCTATTTAATCTAATATTTAAAATATACCTAATATACCAAATGTTTCATATATTTTGAATATAATATAAAATATACATAATATACCGAATGTTTCATTTGTTTTAAATATATATAATATTAAGCACAAATTTTCTAGCTAGATTCTCTCGGATAAGTTTTGTATTTTTTGGCCATCGAAAGTTTTTTTTTTCACCGCCAAAATCTCAATAAACCCTAAAATGTATCACATTTAAAACTACATTTTCATTTGATTGACTATTTAATTGAATATCTAAAATATACATAATATACCTAATGTTTTATATGTGTTGAATATATGCAATACTAACCTCAAAGTTTTTAACTAGATTATGTTCGAGAAGTTTTGTATTTGTGAGCCGTCAACTGTCTTCTTCTTCACCTCCGAACTCCCTAAAATTTTGAAGTAAAAATCGTAATCCACGTTGGAAGGAGTAGACAACCATTTTCATAGAAGGAAAACATGAAAAGTTTTCCATTTCTTTTTCAAAACTGTACCTCATTATTTTTTCAAAACTGTACCTCATTATTTTTTCCATTTAGATATTTATTATAAATCAATTAAACAATAGAAATTTGTATTAAATTATTTTGGGCCCCACTTATTTCCAAAACAGTGTCCCACCATTTTTTCCATTTAAATATTTGTTATAAATCAATTAAATTAAATAATAGAAATTGATATTAAATTAATTTAGACCTCACTTCTTTCCAAAACTATATCCCACCATTTTTTCTATTTAGATATTTATTATAAATTAATTAAATAATAGAAATAAGTATTAAAGTAATTTAAGCCTTCATGTAATATACTAGTTCATTTAGGACTTTTATAAAATTTATTAGTAATTTGGATTTTTTTACGTAATATCATACATCAATTTAGGTTAAAAACCATTTTTATAAAATCGTTACTATGTATATTATTAAGTTGAATAGGATGTTAAGCCTGCTAAATTTGGCGGTTGTTTTGGGCTAGCCCAAATCAGGAATTCATTGTTATAGGGCTAAAAATCGGCCCGGTCCATTGGGGGATTCTCTCTTTTTATTTTATTTTTTTAATACTTTTAGGTTGCGTAATAATAAGAAGATAGAAGAACATTCTTAATTCTCAGATTACATAGCTTTCTTCTGCAAAATTGCTCGATTGAACCATCTGTGCGAGAAAAGGTACTCTTCGATTGTTCCTTTCCTTCTAATTCATACCCATATTTTTGCATGTCAATATTATGTTTAACCCTTCTTTTGTTCGGCCATTTTCTTCTTTTGATGAAGATTATGATAGCTTGATTAGTGTGAATATTTTGGATTTTCGTATTGTCTCATCATTTTTTCTTTCTTTTTTGATTTCCTGGTCTTTAATTGTGTTCATCGCATGTAAAATGAATTTTGATTATGTTAAAAGGTTGCAGTAACTAGCTAGGGTTGTGGGTCATGAGTGACTAAAATCATGTCCAATTATTATGATTAAGAATTAACATTTAAAAAGTGTAAATTAAACATCATATTAGTTTCAGAGTGATTTTGAATATCAAAAGAAAATTATTTTAGCCTTTTCAAAATTAGCCAAAACATGCAATTATTAGAGAGCTGAAAGAAAATTATCTGTTTTACTAGTTAAACCCCACATGATCATATTTGTTGATTGATCAGTGGTTTTGTTTTGTGCATACATGCTCGTACCCTAGTCTATTCATGATAGGTCATAAGTGTTGAAACTCCTCTTTTGCTCCTTTTTGGCAAATGCAAATCTATTTTGATAATTCATGATTAATTCAGATTTTGCTAATGCTCTTTTTTACAAATACTCTTTTGGCTTTTACATTCTAGCTTAGTTTATGCATCTATGTTTCTGGTGGCTATTTTTTCATTATATTGATGGTATAATCTGCAACCATGCCGAAGAACAAGGGAAAGGGAGAATTCAGATTTTGCTAATGCTCTTTTTTACAAACACTTCTTTGGCTTTTACTTTCTAGCTTAGTTTATGAATCTATGTTTCTGGTGACTAATTTTCCATTATATTGATAGTATAATCTGCAACCATGCCGAAGAACAAGGGAAAAGGAGGAAAGAATAGGAAGAGAGGTAAGAACGAGGCAGATGATGAGAAGCGTGAGCTTGTGTTTAAGGAAGATGGACAGGAATATGCTCAAGTGCTTCGAATGCTAGGTAATGGTCGGTGTGAAGCGATGTGTATTGATGGAACTAAACGTCTTTGTCATATTCGAGGAAAAATGCACAAGAAAGTTTGGATTGCAGCTGGGGATATCATACTAGTTGGTCTTCGTGACTATCAAGACGACAAAGCTGATGTGATTCTCAAATACATGCCTGATGAAGCCAGGCTTTTGAAAGCTTACGGTGAGTTACCTGAGAATACACGTCTTAATGAGGGTATTGTTGGGGGTATGGATGATGATGACGAAGGTGGTGGTGATGCTTATATCGAGTTTGAGGATGAAGACATTGATAAGATCTAGATGTTAGTCCTTTATTTTGAATAATCTCTTAGTAAATGATAACTATATACTAAAGTGGGGTGAGGTTTTATAACCGAATTCCATTTCGTAATAGTCTGAAAATGCAGATGGGAATCGGTTCAATCCCATGTAACATCTGTTCGTTTATACTGAATGATTGCATATGCCCCTTCTAGCCAATAATACTTCTATTGAAATACAACTTCACCCCGTTGTTGAGATGGTTTTGTACCATTCTTTTTAAATGCAAGATGTGATATTTTTTCTTATTTTAAGAGTAAATGAATAGACATTCTACACTATATGGAATTGTACTTTTTTCTTCTGTTGTCGTGTGTCAGGTATACATTCATTGCTTAATGTACAAAATAGTTATGATGTCTTCTCAACTTGCTTCAATAGTGTTCATCAGTCTGCACTAGTTAAGGTCAATTATAAGCCTTTTACTTTAGATCCATTGGTCTTTGTGGTGGGAAAGTTATTATTGTACAAAGATTTCTGCATTTTATTTAAGGAAATACTTTGCACTATTGGAGAATAGTTTTGTGTTATTATAGTTTGATTAGAATAGTTTGTGTTCGAGGTGTAGATTATTTTCGTTTGAATTACATATGTGTTTAGTGTGTAGACTATTTTAGTTTGATAAGGAAATAGTAAACACTATAGCAAATAATATAATAAAAAAATGATGGTTGTCAGATAATAAAAACTGTAGCAAATAGTATTTACGTAGTTATTATAGTCCTAGATAAGTTTTGTTCCAAACGGTAGTTATTATGGTCTTACTAGTCCTAGATAAGTTTTGTTCCAAACGGTAGTTATTATGGTCCTAGACAAGCTTTGCTCCAAACGGTTTCTAAGTGGTTACCGACTGATTATGAGAGTTTTTATCCTTAATATACATGGGGTTGCCTTATAACATAAATAACATCAAAGATGATGGACTGGGAGATTTCAATGTCTAAATTACACACCGATTCTAGATTCAAGTGGAGAGGAACTTGGAGAACTGTTGATATATGCATCGTTACATTTGATTTCTCCTCTGCCCCCAGCTTGCTTTTGTCTGCTCTTTTTATCTCTTTCACTCTCTGCTAGTGTTACCCAATCCCGTTTGCTCACCTAAATTGAGAAGAAACAATAAATATACAATGAAAAACAGAGAATAATGGGCCTTTTAAGTTGAAGCTACTTGGGTTGGTCTTTGCTTTTTATGGTTTCCGAACTAGGTCCGAAATGACTTTTAAAGTGTTAAAAAAATGTGAAAAAGGGTTTTCAAGCAAAAGCCATTCCGATTAGGTCTTTCATTAGTCAAAGTGGATTGAGATATACCTTTGTAAAATATCCATCAAAGTGGAGGCTTGGTACTGTTTTTCTCCTTGATATATCACTTGAACCTTTTGATCTGTTCTTAGCCAAGTTGCTATCTGTATTCTTCAAAGCATCAGCAGAGAAGTTAATAGATCTTACAGATACTTCATTAGATCCGCAGCTTTCCTTTTCTTCTGCACTTATATCAAAGAGCCTTTGGCTTATCATCAATCTATGATTGTTGTCAATCACTTCTGATGGCTTCCTCGTGTGAGTTTCAACCGAGGATCCTTCAGGAAGGCGGGTGGCCATCCATCGCTCTAGCCAGCTCCAGCTCATGTTCGCTTCTATGACGTCGGATTTCGAGTGCTTTCTCTTCGAGCAAATTCTTAACTAACGATGCGATAGGAGTAACAAGAATTATTTCACCAAACAATCCGACTTCTTTATTTTCTAAGGAATTATTATAATTGTACCTGTTGTGAGAAAGCATAAGCTAGAGCCCTTTCACGCCTGGTTGATGCTTCTAGCCTGTTTTGAATCCTCATTTTTGTTACATTGCTACTCACTGTACTATCATCCCATTCTTCCTACAAAATCCAGAGGGCTAAACAGGTTACATATGATCATTACTAGCTTTCAAAGAATTACGAGAGCATGTCGTCTTCAACCTTCAGCCTATGTAATTGGGTTTTGGATTTCTGTTGTACTCGGTTGGAAAGAAAAGTTCTTTCATCTTGAACGGAGAAAGCTTCGGAATTCCCAGTCTGAACTTCAATGGACGTTCTTAGAGACTCTCCACTTGGACTTTCTATTCCCTCGATGATGTCCTTACAATCATTATCCATCGTCTTTATTTGCTCATCTCTACGCCGAGCCTGCAATTCAAATTCATCAATTCACAAAGTTCATTTCTATCCTTTTCGCTATAAAGCTCAAGAAGTTTGATGTTCCACTTCATTTTGTTGAATCAAAGAAGATTCAACCAAAAGTTTTGGGATCCAAATGTTTTAACACAAAGCAAAAGTGTTAAAATGACCAGAAAGCTTCTAAATGCTGACTGGATGATGAATGCTGCTTGTTCTTGGCGCTTCAACAATTGAGAGCTTAATTCCGATTCCTCCACTCCAGGTTCTTGTTTCTGTTTTGAAACCTCTAGCTCCTCAACAGGCTGTGTCACAGTCGCTTCAGAGCTTCTAATGGAAGCTGCATCTTCCTCAACAAGAACTGAATTGTACTCATCCCCACACAGGTAAGATCTAACAGAGTGCCATTTTTTCCTTTCCACAGAACTATGGCTCCTCGTCTGAAAAATTCGGATCAGAAATCAAAACAACAAAAGTTCACTCAGAAACCACGATCATCTTGGAAAGAAAACAAATAATTGGGATACAAATGAAATTGAAGATGAAAGCAAGTTAAAGAACAAAAGAAAAATCAAGAAGATTCAGCTTGGCATTTCATGAAGCACATAGACAGCAATGATTAGAAGAAAAAAAAAGTAGAACAAGTTCACAGAAAATGAACACTAACTATACTCCAAACTTACATTTTTCTCATGGGTCTTGAAAGAACGATTCCTCAAGAACACATTCCTAACCAATTCTCCTTTAATTCCCATGACATTCAACAAAACAGAGAAAACCCAGAAGGGAAATCTACAGAAAAACAGCTTCTTTAAGTCTTTGTGGTGCTGAAAGTCATGCAATGAGAGAGAAAGAGATAAATAAACCTGCGAGTAATTGACACAACTCAGAGAAAATGCAAATGGGGGCAGTATTATAAAGGTTAAAAAAGAGGGAAATGGAAGCAAATTGTTAGAGAGAAATTATCAAATACCCTTTAGAGCTGGACATGGGATAATTAAATCTCAAAGGAAATAATGGAAGATGAAGAAAAAGTAAAGGATTAGATTGGTAAGAGTTTAATTGCTTTGCAGATAACTTTTTGCACATGGTTGCCACACACTGCTTTGTGGTTTCATCAAACCAAACCCCCCTCAAAAGAAAAAAAGGTTTGCTTGGCAATGAGGATATGTCTATTCCTTTTCATTACACTCTGACATAACATAACCATCTTTTTTTCCCTTCTGGATTAAATTAACTATATTGGTCCCAAAATTATTCGGTTTCATTTTAGTCCCTACGATTTATAAATTTTTATTTTAATCCTTATGATTCTCTAAAATCTTTGGATGTGTCTTTGGTTGTTTTCATGTGTTAAACAATTTTCTTATTTGCTTTTGTTTCTTAAAACGAAAACGTCACAAAGAGTGATGATAGTATTTTTCCTTTTTGGGAAGATTTAACTATCCTTGTAGTACAACTTAGAATAAAAAAGTTCGAACAGATCTCGCTTTGTTGTTACTAGTACATATGAATTCACATGACAATTGAGTCATGCTTTCTTTAACTTCGAAACAAATATAAACGTATTTAAGTGTACAATCCACTTACTACCATTTAAAAAAGTCAAGTCAAGCCCTCCTTTGCCATTGCTTAGCAGAAGAAAAAAAGAACAAAAAAACATAAGTCATAAGGATGAAAATGACAATTTAACTGTTTTTTAAGTAATATATATCGTGTTTATTGATGACTTGTAGCATAGTAATAAATATCAATTTATGAAAGCGACTATACCCATAATTGATATTCACTCATTCTGTTAAAGGTAGATTTAATTTTTCATACTTCACTTATTCAATTAACAAACAATCATCCATTCAACTTTTTAATCCCTTCTCATCTTTTAATTACCTCTGTGGCCACTAGCCAAAACATATTAGTCTGTCACTTAACCAAAAGTAATGTACTGAAAAATTGTGAATAGTTGATTAGAAATGAGGATTGGATTTGAATATTTATAGTTTCTTATATTGTGGTTAATGCCTCAGGTTTAAATTTAATAATTTTTTCTCAATGGGTTCTTGTAATTTTGAAATGTTCTTTTGCCTTTCAACATGTCCATTTCATCTTTAGTAAACAACTTAATCATGTGCTAAAGTTAGAGGGTAACCTTTTGTGCATACAATGTTAAAAGTTTTGCTAATAGAATATATAGCAAAATCCATCCCTCTCTATATCTTATTTAAGTTTTGTTGTCTTATTTTGTAAATATTTTAGATAAGATCCAAATCCAATTAGTTGATTAGGGAACGGGTCTATGAATCAAATAAATTTAAATCCATAAAGCTTACCAAAGATCCCTAGAGATAAAAGATTTCTTCTTCATTTGTAAGGTAAGAAACTATATACTTCGAAAGTATATAAAGAAATTTTCATAGTCAGAAGTTAAACTTGACCACACTTGAAGACTCAAGTTCTTTTAAAGATATAAACATTATTCGAAGGCATTAATTTCATGAACATCAACACGTTTCACTTTCTCAAATCAAGCATACACATACAACTAAGAGAGAATAAGAGAATCAAATTCTACAAATCAAATCACATCGCATCAAGATCAAAATCAACAACACAGTTTTAACCATTGGATTTAGTAAACATAACCTCATCAAATCAAAATTAATATAAGGCGAACATTTAGTATCATTACTATAACTTTTCCCTTTACAAAAAATATCATTTTTTTTAAAAGACTATTTTATGAATATGACCTAACCTAATTTAAATTATATTACAAAAGTTAGTATATTCATTTTTTTTCTTTAGAAAAAACATTCTTGGACCCGTAGGAAGGGAGAACGAGAAGTCCAATATTATTACGAGTTGTATCGAATCAAATCAAAAACAAAATTGTACTTATTTTATTGCATGTCTTTACATTCAATTTTATGTTTTATTGGATATAAGCTTCTTCATCTCTTTCGTTAAGATTTTAATCCTACGTGATTTTTTAAGATAAGTTTATGTTTAATATGTAAGTTTGTTTATTGTGGTACATTCGATAATTTAATAGGGTAAATAAGTAACTTTGACTTTTTAATATAAATAAAGTGGATACAAAAATTCAAAATTCCAACTTCAAGAAAGAAAGAGTAAATGTCAAATAAAACAAAAAGTTTGGAGGATCGAATCTTCATCGTTACACATTGTTAAACTAACAAGACACTTTTATATTGCATCCCATCAAATTCAAACTTCAAACACATTGCTGGTTGATTCTTTAAGACAACCAACAAGTTATAAACCAATCCAAAAAGATGACAAACAAATCAAGAATCAAAGAGATTACAATATCAAATGCACAACTAAAATCAAGTTTACTTTACTGCACATTATTGATATTCGTGAAAAGTTCAACACCTACATGTAAGTAATTGTTTGAGATTACTGCAAATGAATAAAACAAATCTTACACGAGAAACACGCATGAATGCACAAACATAATTAACTTGTATGTGTATTGGAGACTTTAACCAATTTATTAAAGGATTAACTTTTTAATAATTCGCTTAATACATCTAATTATTTGTACGCTTTTAATTTAAAGATAGAAAAATAGCAAAATAAATTAAAATATTTGAAGTATATCAAATAAATGGCTACAGAAATGAAATGTTTATTAGGAATAGAATAAGAAATTTGGTTAAATTTGTGAGTTTTTTTATATATGTACTTTTATTTTTTAGAAAATATATTATATTTGGGGAAATTTGTAAAAATTTCGAATTGGGATTGGGAAGTTGGGTTACCCGCTTCATTCGGGTTTGCTTCCTTCCATTATTTTTGTGTTCTTCGAACTTCAAAGTCCACCGCGAAAAAACTCGGATACTGAATCCTGCGGATTTTCCTTATATAAATTGCCAAAGCTTCAAATTTTCTACTCCGCTTAAGCTCATGCAGTGCCATTCATCACCGTAATCGCCAATCGTAAGCTTTTGGCTCTTTGAAATCTTGCTGGTTGATCTTAGATTCAATTTCCATGGAGTAAAGCTGTTTATCGATTGTAGAACAAATCCGGAGAAGCCATTTCTTCATTTCTACCTTTATTACTTTATTGGGCCTGTGCAATTTGCCCCAAAGGCGGTCTAAGCTTAAGCTTAACAGAATCGGTTGGAATGCCTTGAATATCGCTACAAACCACAGCGCTGACGTGACGTGGGTTTCGTAACATAATCTTTCACTCTTCTTCTTTTTCTTATAATATGAATGTTATCTACTCTTACAGAGGTTTTAATTGATGGGTGTTTTACATTGTAGGACGTATCTGGTTACTTGGGCGCTCCGTACATGAGATCTTGAAGAAACAAAATGAGTGCTGTACCTAAAGAAAACATTGAGGTCATTGCTCAATGTGTTGGGATCAATAACTTATCCCCAGATGTCGCATTGGCAGTTGCTCCTGATGTGGAATATCGTTTGCGGGAGATCATGCAGGTATTTTTGTTGTTTATGCTTAAACTAAGGTATATGTTCGGCACAAGGAGAGTTTTTTTTTTAGGCTATACTTGTTTAGGTGTTGCTTAACAATGACTTTAGGTTCATAAAAATCGAGGGTCACCTGCGTGGCTGCCTTATACCAAAGAGAAGAATTGGGTGACTGGTATCTTTAAAACGGTTGGATGTTGGCAATGGCATTTATGAGCCCAATGCACGGCGTGGCTAAATTGAATAAGAGGTCACAGTATCTGTTCTAGTGGTTCTATGTCATGATACTCAAAAACTTGTAAAATCTTTATATAATAGAAACATTTCATTGATGAATGAACTAAAGAATAAACCTGACATTAATAGGCGTTTACAATAAAAGTCTCCAATTAGAGCATAAGTA